>NC_134468.1:23511406-23679623 GCF_964194025.1 Convolutriloba macropyga | reverse complement strand
TATCAAAATATGTATCTATGTATAAACATATATATATATATATATATATATATATATATATTTATATATATATATATATATATATATGTATATATATATATATATATATATATATATATATATGTGTGTGTGTGTATATGAAGATATTTATAATTATACACCGTTACTCTACTTTATATGTAAATATACTTGATCTCAATTTAACTCAGTATCAAAATAAACAAAAATAACAATATTGTGTTTGATTTAGTATAATTCTTCATGTGCGAAAGCAAAAAACAGCTCAAAGTTCAAAGCCTTTGTAGAACTAAAGTGCAGAGAAAAATTTAGCTATTGAATTACCACTATAGGGTTACTGTACATACCTAGTATTCTCACTGTGCAGTCGGCTCAGTGGTTAATGCAATTAGGAAAAATTTGATGGAAATTCAAAGTCCAGTAAAAAAAACTTTTTTCAAATTGGAAATTTGAAATTGAAATATGGTGCAAATAGAAAAATTGGAAATTATTTTTAAAATTGGTGTCAATATTGGCCTTGGGGCAGGAAAAATGTTTGAAAAAACTATAGGAGAAAACAATCCATATTCATTGACTTCATTTTTTAATTTTTTCATTTTCTTTTTGATTTTTTTGTTGAAATAGGTTTTCAAAGACCAAAAAAACAAGCAAAGCAAAGTTGTGCATAGAGAGCTGCCAAAAATAAAAAACAAATCAACAGAATCGCCATTTGTTGAATGGTCTGCTTTTTATATGTCTATTTTGTTGAAAATTCAGTATGTGTGCGTTGCAAAATTGTTTCAGAAAATTCAAATCTAAGGCTGGCTTTCTCGAAGAAAGACGTATGTCCAGAAGCGAAAATAAATTTTTCTACATTTTTTCCTCTTGGACAGACGTTTGTTTCAAGTACTACATTTTTACATATACATATATTTATATATATATATATATATATATATATATATATATATAAATATATATACATATATATATATATATATATATATATATATATATATATATATGTATATATATGTATATATACATATATATATATATATATATATATATATATATATATATATATATAATCGAAAACCGTTCAGTTTTGTTATCTTATATGTAAGCATACCCGATCCCCTTTCAACTCAGTATAAAAAAACTATAACAGATAAAATTAACTATATTGTTTTTTTATTTAGAATAATTCTTCATGTTCGAAAACAAAAAAATAGGTCAATGTGAAAAGCCTTCGTAAAATTAAAGTGCAGAGAAAAAGTTCAGCAATCGAAATACCGCTTTAGCGTTACTGTAAATACCTAGTACTCTCACTGCACAGTCGGCTCAGTGGTTAATGCAATTAGAAAAACTATGATGTGCAATTCAAAGTCCAGTATGAAAAAAAAATATTTTTCAAAATGGAAATTTGAAATTGAGATATGGTGCAAATACAAAAATTGAAAACTTATTTTAAAATTGGTGTCAATATTGGCCTTGGGGTAGGAAAAATGTCTGAAAAACTATTGTAGAAAACAATCCACATTCATTTACTTCATTTTTCTAATTTTTTTTTCTTTGTTTTTTTTTGTTGAAATGTTTTCAAAACAAAAAAAACAGGCAAACAAAAGTTGTGCACAGAAAGCTACTAAAATTAAGTTTTCAGGAGAATAGCCATTTTTTGAATGATCTGAATTGTGTTTGTCAATTTTGTTTAAAATTCAATATTTCATACCCCTTGTGGTCTTATTTCCCCAAATTACTTTGATGATAACTGATATCTGATTGTGTGAATTGCATTTGTTTTTAGAAAATTCAAATCTAAGGCTGGCTGTCTCGAAAAAGGAAGTAGGTCCAAAAGCGAAAATTCTTTTGCATTTATGCCTCTTGGATAGACGTTTGTTTCATGTCCTGAAATTGCAGAGTTCCAGTGGAGTTATCTTTTAAACTCGGATGTAATTTTTTTCAGAAAGCGAGAGGTGGTTTTTGATAGTTTTAAAAACCTTTTGTGTATCTCATTGACAAGATTACAAGTCGACAACACTATCGGCAGTGTGACAAAATTAAAGGCTGGAATCATTCACAGTGTCACAGCTTAATTTACAGCTTTGACATCGGTAAAAATACAAATTTTATCACACTTTCCGGGTGGATATTTTTCTGCAAAAATATGGATTGCAACTTCTTAAAAATGTAAAAGAAAATTGATTAATTCCATAATAGTACTCTATTTAATCTGGATGACAAGAGCTTTGCAGTTGAAGTAGCGGAAGCTTTAAGTTCATTGGAGCGCAATTACCAAAATTTTCAAAGAGTAGTAGTGTCTCTGTTTCTTTTTTGAGCAATCATGAGAATTGATGATGAAATTTAATCAGTTCTGCCAGGACATACTACCAAGTAGTTTGATCCACTAATTTTTTCGGTAAAGTTTGTTGCGTAGAATGATGCGGCGGTTTTTTTTAGTTGATAGTTTGTATGGTTTTCTGATCTGTATTTCTTGCTGTTTATCCTAGTTGCTTTCTTGTGGATAATGCGTTCTTAATGGTGCTTAGTTTCTGGTTTTATAAATAACATTTTGGAATTAGAAATTATTTTGTTTTTGCGTTGGGTATTTCTGCATTCAGCATTTCGGTCCAATCTGTTTGTTGGTGTACGAAAAGCCGCCCTGACAAGCTCATGCAGTATTGTTTGGATATATCTTAAATTTATTAGTAGATAAAAGAGTCGGTGAACAATATCTGATTTCGATTTACCCACTTCAGTAAAATGTTTAACTGTTATCTATAAAAATTCAAAACTATCCACTAAAGTTTAATAATAAAAATAATCATAATTGTGGTTTCTGCGTAATCGCAGCGGAAGTTCAATAGGCCACAGCGACCTGATCTCAGCTGCCCTTTTTCTTATTTTTCTTAGAATTTTTATTTGATAATTTTACGGTTTTGCTCTTCATACTATGTTTTAGTATTTGTACAGTCGATTAAGGATCCTGCATTCTCAGAAACAACTATCAGATCAACTAAAACTCTTGCACAAACTTTGAAATACAAAATTCTGTTAATTTTTAGAATCGAGTACACTGGCTTATTTTTCCAGTGTATTTGAGTTGAGAATTCAGATATTTTTGTACAGCTAGAAGCTGTTTGTGAAGCTTAAGGCATTAATTGTAAGTTCAGCCTCCATGGATATCTTGAAATTCAAGTTTTATCTATTATGGTATTTGTCAGCACTTTTGTAGAATTTGGTAAATCCTACTTTTCTCGCAAAAATTCGCAATAAAAATGGATACAAGTGAAGTTTGAAAAACGGTTACCATCAAAATGCTAGTAAGGCTGTTGGCTTGCGATTCATGGCCATTTGACAGACCAGGCTTTTATGGAACAAAAAAAGGGTTACTTAGAAGTTGAGTGGGTGCAATATTGATTTTCTGAGAGGGACCGAATTTGTAAAAGTTAGTTATCATCAGGTATTTACCTCAGTGCGGTTAAACTTGGTAGGGCGTTAGTGCATACCGTTGGGCAAGTTCCGCTGTTGTCAGTTTTGGGGAATTTGTTTTAGAGATACCGTGGGGGGGACTTTAAACTTCCAAATAAGGCTTAAACTCTTGAGTTCATAGTTTGACCGACTGATTAATTGGTAGCGTCATAAGTCTGATACTGCTTTTAATTTAGTTTTAATAGCCTGAATAGAAGTCAGCAATGTATAAAGAAGGCGTTGAGGTCATTCAATTGTTCTTTTGAAGTCATAATAAACTTTACGTAAGAAAGGCCTATCTAATGTGGTCTATAATGTGAAGTGAACAGATTCTTTTGTTTTGATCATTCTTGTACGTTGTTGCTTGATAAGTTGCTTAGGAGTAGAACCATGGCATTACCAAAATACAACCATAACACAGCTGTAGCTCAGGAGTTGACCTGTAGAGAAGTTGTGATAACAAAAACATTGTTGAGGGAGTTGAATTGACTTGATAAAATCAGAACACCGGTTTGAGCGATTGGAAACCAGAACACCGGTATGCGCGCTTGAAAATCAGAACGCTTGAGAACACCAATCAACCGCATCTAGATCAAGCGGCTTAATTGAGAGCTTGTAGAGTCAGAGAATAGTAGCTCTTTAGTGGTGAATTTGGTTATAGATGTGAACCATCTTATTATAAAACTCTGGTTTTTTTTTATTTGATTTTGTTATCTTTAACATTTTCTGTTTATTCATTTGATGTTATTTGATTATTCAACTCAATTCATTATTCTAACTAGAGTTTCTTACAGCCGACTAGAGCAGCGTGGGGACAAAATAACACTCCAATAAAAGTCCGAGAGCCATCAAAACACCCCTTTCAATTTGTTAGAGTTTTGGGCGCTAGCTAGTCCCCAGCTAGTCAGCCTAAGCAAAGTACAAAATTCTACAGTGGCGCTTCTGGGTGGGCCATCTCGAGACTTCTTGACGGTTGGAGTGGTTTGGCGGCTGTGGTGGTTGCAGTTGAACAATAGTGGACTTTGCAAGTGCGAAAAAGAAGAGAGGAAGGAGAATTGACTTGTGTGGCAACAAGTGAAGGGGAAAGAGAAAACCGAGGAAAGAGTCACGTTGGAGCTTGATCGAATGATAGAGTGCAATTGTGCGGAGCAGTTTTCAATTGATTTTTGTTTTCGATTGTTGGTATTGTTAACATTTAGCTTTTTTTGAGACTAGAGGAGATTGAGTTTTGACTTAGTCGAGAGCGTAAGTTGCGTGAGACTGAGTTTGTACAGAGAATTGAGTAGAGTATCGGCTTTCTTAGAAGAAGGTTGTTACAGGGCCTTGGCCAAGATCAAGAGATTTGTGAGGCAAGGTAAAGAGAGAGAAGTGAGAAATAGAGGTAGTCTGAAGAGAGAAAAGCTAAGTGAGAGCAAGTTATTCAAGACTGTCATTATTAGTAATTGGCTTCCTTGAGAAGAAGAGGGCCAGTTCAGAGTATCGAGAGCTGAAAACAGTTGGCAAGCTGGTATTTGACAAGTGACAGTTGCGTGTGTAAGGTTTGGTGAGTATAGAGTAGAGTATAGAGAGGTTAGATTTGAGGGAGAGGGCTTTTCCACGCGGTTTTTGTTTTTTTTTAATACTGGAGGAACACGAGTTAGAGACTTTGACTCTGAGGGAGAGAGCAAAAAGAAATTGGCAAAGTAGGCCAGTGTTGGTTCAACAGCAGCAAGATTTCAGTTAAGATTGGCAAAGCAGATTAAGTCAGGTTAGAGGAACAGTAGTTACTGATAGGAGAGGAGGAACTGGGCTTAGAGTGAGAGGCTAAGGGATCTTCTCAGAGAGAGAGAGAGAGAGCGAGAACTGCTGGACAGAGTAGAAGAGTTAGAGTTGAGGAACACCACTAGTAAGCGGAGAGGGGAAAAAGAAAAACATAATTATTTAGTAAACATGGATTGGAGTGCGTTCCCGTTTGTAGAGTATTTTCCGTCGGAAAGGTTTCCGAAGTGGGAAGACTGGAAGTTGTACTACCTTGACGTTGTTGACGTTTTACAAATGACTGAGGATCTAGCTATGTCGTCAATGCTTGGTCTATTGAGAGGATGGGCGTTGCAAGCGGTTTTGGATTTGCCTTACAGATTCTGGTTTTCGGAAACTGGTGAAGTGATAATGTCGTTAGAACAATACTTTGACATCATTGACATCATTGACATCAATTATAAAGGGGAAAAACTGTGATCATACGGATAGTAGTAGAAGTAGGAGAAGAAATGAAACGGAAGAGAAAGTGGAGAGTGAGAATGGTCAAGCAGAAGGTAGGATAAAAGACTCTTTAAGCGAGACCTCAGATGAAAATTCTGAGCTTAGTGAAGTTGGTTCGGATTTAGTGGGAGCAGGATGTAAAAGCCAAGATGAAGCAAAGAGGAAATTCCAGAACGTGGTGGATTTGCTACAATTGAGTGAGGAGCAAGCAGAACAATTAGATCTGAGTATGTTGGGAGAAGTAAACCGGGAAGAGCAAATAGGTATTAAGTATCGATACGATCAAAGAACCGGACAGGAAATAATTGTGATCCCTATTGAATGGCTTCAGACAAATGTTGCTTCTACAGATTTCAAAAAGGAGTCAATTGAAAGTTTTGATGAAGAAACGCGTCGAAGAAATGAAGTTGAAGAATGCAAATATTTTGATGAAGAAAAAGAATTCGGCGATAGAGAGTCACAGTCACAAAATAAAAAGGAAGAGGAGGAAAAGCAGCGCCGTAAGAAGCAGATTCATGTTGATATAGGGAGCAAGGAACCGAGAAGACTACAGGAAGAGAATAGGGGAAAATTCTTGTCTAATTTGGAGAAAGTAATCACGCCTGAAGGTTTTGTCTATTACGTTGACAACTCTTCAGCGAACAATGGAGGTGATGACTGATTTCCCTATAGCGACTCTGACAATGGGGGCAGTGAGGATGAGGAAGTTGAGTTTCGCTCTGAACAGAATGAGTTGGCAGTTTGTACTCAAGAGAAGAACAGTGACTGCTTAGATCTCTTGTCACCTGAGTTTTTGTCTCTTGTAGGAGGCGGTGAAGTCGATATGAGAGAGATAGAATCCAATCAAAGAACTTTTGCAGAAAGCCTAGCAGAAGACTATCTTAGAGCTACTTGGAATGAAGAGATTGACACTGTAATTGAAGAAGTCCCGTGTGTAAATGAGAGAAGGGGTTGTGTATCTAGTAGTGTTGAAGAGGAGTCTTTTCAAAACGGAAATAAAGTCAGAGAGAAAAGTAATGGTTCCGTTTGCCCCGTGAGCGTTAGTTCTGGACCCTGGCAATGTACAGACACACAAACAAATAGGATTGGAGAAATTTTTAGACAGGTTGAGTGGAGTGGCAACCCGGTTGAATTAAAAGGGAAATGGCTAAAACTTTGGGCAGTTAATAAGCCACAAGGGGATGCAGTGGTTAAGGAGTTTCAGGCTGAGTTAGAAACTAGATCAGGGGCAGTTGTGGACTTCGAAAATGATAGGAGCGTAGTCCAGAGTCCCAAAAATTTGAACAGACGAGATAGGATTCAAGTATTGTCGAGGGGTTATGAAGCATGTCTGTACTGGGATACAGCAGGAGCTTTTGAATCGAGCGGAACTAGCACGTCAGCTGCTGGCTTGGAAGAGGTGTTTGACAATTGCACTTCAACTAAACAAGACGAGCAACTTGAGGTGATTTCGAGAGCTTCCGAAGGAGTTGTGTCTTGGGGGACAACTGAGGTGTTTACGGTACCAAAGCCAACAAAGGAGAAAACTCATTGGATTTGCAACCTTGACCACTGCAAATTGGCAGGGGAATTTACAAAGAGGACCGATAACGAATTAAAGAAACGACCTCAACTGCTATCGATGTCGAGAATGAGAACTTTTCAAAGAGTGTTTGAATATACGGCACCAGTGATCAGGAAGGAATGGGAGTTTGGGCAAGCTTCGTTGGTTGTTTCAAGCGAGGAGAGCATTACAGCTTTAAACGAGTTTGAAACAGTTGATTTGAAGAAAAAGGTTCAATTACTAGGCAGAGCTCGTGATATCATTGTGAAGTGGGATGCTACATCAGATTTCCATCAGTTGGATGCAGTTTTTGAGTCGCTCGTTATGTTGACAGACAATTTTCATAGCTCTAACGAAGTAGTAGAGACTTTTAGTCAAGTTCATCTTGGAGGAGGAGGAAGCAGTGATGTCATGGATGGGCAAACGCGTGTGGAATCTTGCGATAAATTGTCGGTTTTCAGGACATCGGATGAAAACGTTTTGAGTTGGTTAGAGTTCTTGCTTGTTCTAATGTTTGGTATCAAGAAAAGTTTTTGGAAGTTTGAGAGATCCAATGACTCCCAGATCTTAGCAGAAAAACAGAATAACCGGGATCAGCAGGAGCAGATCTTAGGATTTTCATTGGTGGAAACAAACAAGTTGAGACAAGAGCCAGGTTTTACAAAGCTCAATCAAGTGTTTAAGAATTACGTTTCAAGGTCTGAAAAATGTCAATTGGCTCAAGAGAGTGCGATGGACACATCAAACTTTCCTTCCAGTAGTGAAAGTATGCAGGGATGTGAATGTGGGTTTGAACAGTCAAGCAGTTTGGAGTGTAGCAATCAGAGGCTTCGGTTAAGATTGAGGATTGAAGCGGGTCACGGAGTGGTTTTAGCAAACAAGAAACCCCATCTGCTAAAGATGTCCTCAAGAAGAGAAACATGTTTGAAGTTCAGTAAATGGCGAAGTGTGAGTTTTGGTGGAAGGTATACAAAGAGGTACTTGAGGAAGTTTGAGAAGTTGAATGAAACAAGTAGAAAGCAGGTTGAACTAGGCAAAGGCAATGAACTCTCCAGTGCTGACGAATCGATCGACGCTACACATGTAGAGGAGGCGCAACCAGACTTGCCAACCGTAGCGTTGTGTGTGATCACAAACGAAGAGTTGGACTTTCGGTCTACTCTTGACAGTGAAGCTTGGGACAACTAAAAACTATTAATGGCATGACCTCAGATAAATTGGAGGACAGATATGTGGACCCCCAATTGAACGCAGGAGTCGAGGGAACAGAGGAAATGCAGAGAATTAATGAGGGAGATGTAAGGAACAGCAATGTGTGGGTGATTGAAAGAGACTCCGATGAACGGTGGTTTCAAACGGGAGCGGCAATTAGCTATGTTAGTCAGGGTCAAGGCCGTTGAAAAGAGTGTTATCCTTTTTCTTTGGGGTATTCAAACGACCTTGGAAGCAGTAGCGGGGAGGTTGATTCAATGCCTATTGCGGGGTACCCACAAGTTGATAGCACAAGTGATGTAGTGTACAGCAGAAAACGGAGCCTCAGTCAAGAGTCGATTTGCATTATGAGATGATGAGATCGATAGGCGATGTCCACAGCAGAAGGGAGGAGTTCTGTCAGAGAGGATTCTGTTTCAACGGTTGTCGAGACTCGTTGTCACGAGGGACAATTTGGCTTCAGACGAGTTGGAAGGACAGACGGAGCAGGCTGAAGCTGATGAAGAGATGGTGTTGGAGGAGGAGGCCTCCAGATGTGAGGTGTTGGTCCAGAGAGGAGATGGGCGGACATCCTTTCAAGCATCGAAGGAAGAAAGATTTTGAGGAAGTACAGTCGGTTTCGTAATCTTCAGCACGATAGCTTCTTTTAATTTGGTATCCTATTATTGTGTTTAAATTTAGTTTCTGTGTCTAATCATTGGTCGGTAGAGTGCTGAAGTAAGTCTGAAGAATTGATTAATGGAGTTAATTTTGTTTATATGGTGAAATATTTGCTTGATATTGTTACCCAAATTCTAACTGGTAGAGGGTGCATGAATAATCAGTGGTTAAACACAGAAACTTGGTTTGTGAATATTGTGTAGAGTAAGCTAATTGTATATAACTAATCTTGAAAAGTATTAGAAGGTGAGTTGAACCAATTTAATTGAATTTGGAGTTACCGAAATTGTTGAAATTGAGTTTTTGGTGAGATGGCCGGGGGAAATGATGAAAAGATTCGATGGTTCAACTAAACGGTTGTTTTATAGATAAGACGTAACAGAGATTGCTATTTAGTTGCCTCTTTATTAGTTGTTATATGTGTTATATCTATATACAGAGACAATTTTCTAATTTGTATAATACTTCTAGTAGTTTCAGCCTTAAATGTTGATTTGAATTCATATGCTGTAAATTTGGTAAAAGTTCTAGATTAAAACATTGATGTACTGATGTTTATATGGAGATAGCGATGGTTCACAATTTGATCTACTAGGCCTAGCTTAAGCGAAAATAAATCTGCTGTGATGTGTTGAGGATTTAATTATAGAAAAAGTAAGGTATGCATGAAGCAAAATCTGCTGATAAGTGAGACTAGATGTGAGAAAAAGACAACCAGATAATTTTTTCAAGATTAAACTTAGTTAAGATTTAAGTCAAATGCCAGTTTTAGCAATTATTCGGGAGAATAATAGTGTAGAAGGTAGGAGTGTAGAATTTGGTAAATCCTACTTTTCTCGCAAAAATTCGCAATAAAAATGGATACAAGTGAAGTTTGAAAAACGGTTACCATCAAAATGCTAGTAAGACTGTTGGCTTGCGATTCATGGCCATTTGACAGACCAGGCTTTTATGGAACAAAAAAAGAGTTACTTAGAAGTTGAGTGGGTGCAATATTGATTTTCTGAGAGGGACCGAATTTGTAAAAGTTAGTTATCATCAGGTATTTACCTCAGTGCGGTTAAACTTGGTAGGGCGTTAGTGCATACCGTTGGGCAAGTTCCGTTGTTGTCAGTTTTGGGGAATTTGTTTTAGAGATACCGTGGGGGGGACTTTAAACTTCCAAATAAGGCTTAAACTCTTGAGTTCATAGTTTGACCGACTGATTAATTGGTAGCGTCATAAGTCTGATACTGCTTTTGTTTTAGTTTGAATAGCCTGAATAGAAGTCAGCAAGGTATAAAGAAGGCGTTGAGGTCATTCAATTGTTCTTTTGAAGTCATAACAAACTTTACGTAAGAAAGGCCTATCTAATGTGGTCTATAATGTGAAAAGAACAGATTCTTTTGTTTTGATCATTCTTGTACGTTGTTGCTTGATAAGTTGCTTAGGAGTAGAACCATGGCATTGCAAAAATACAACCATAACACAGCTGTAGCTCAGGAGTTGACCTGTAGAGAAGTTGTGATAACAAAAACATTGTTGAGGGAGTTGAATTGACTTGATAAAATCAGAACACCGGTTTGAGCGATTGGAAACCAGAACACCGGTATGCGCGCTTGAAAATCAGAACGCTTGAGAACACCAATCAACCGCATCTAGATCAAGCGGCTTAATTGAGAGCTTGTAGAGTTAGAGAATAGTAGCTCTTTAGTGGTGAATTTGGTTGTAGATGTGAACCATCTTATTATAAAACTCTGGTTTTTTATTGATTTGATTTTGTTATCTTTATTATTTTCTGTTTATTCATTTGATGTTATTTGATTATTCAACTCAATTCATTATTCTAACTAGAGTTTCTTACAGCCGACAAGAGCAGCGTGGGGACAAAATAACACTCCAATAAAAGTCCGAGAGCCATCAAAACACCCCTTTCAATTTGTTAGAGTTTTGGGCGCTAGCTAGTCCCCAGCTAGTCAGCCTAAGCAAAGTACAAAATTCTACAACTTTCAAGCGATCGGTGATTGCTCAGTGCTATCTGTGCAAAATATATAGATACTGGAAAGTTTATATAACAGGAAACTGCATGCTTTTAAAACAGCCGAGTTCTTAAAAGAGAAAACCCTTCTGGCATTTTTAATTGACAGAGATGATGATCAGAAAGCGTCAAGCCGGTTTTGTTACCATAATGGGGATGCTACTAGCAAGTTGCCTAGTACCCGAACTTTTCTTTATTATGAGACTTTCACAAAATGATAAACGGATCACATGGCATTATATTCCAGACGGCGATTCGGATGAAATTTTATTCATCTTATTCCCTTTTATTAACGGGTTTTTTGACAACGGAACCAGAACCAAAGAAATGTTTTCAATTTCAACTTATTGCGATTGCAAAATTACAAATGGAAGCTTCAACCGGCCATGTTTTAAGAGCCCATTTTCACAAAGTGGTCTGAACAAATTCCTGACTTATGGTCATGTGACATTTTTATCCGATAAATTGTACCTGGACGTTTTTGCACTTGACTTAAAATGGAGACTGAAGCAAATGCTTGTTATTGACTGCAACCATTTCGACCATATTTCACCCGCATTTGGTTACATGTTCATAGCGGCGTCAATTCAAAAGTTTTTGAGCATAAGCGCTGAGCATCCAAACGCTCTCGTTGAACATTTCAGCGAACATTTATCAGATCACGACTATAACTTGTTACCAAGCGGAAGTCTCAACAAACTTTTGATCACGAAGCGCGTTTTTCAGCAATTCGGGGAAATAATGGACGAGAAAAACACGAAATTTGATGTTCACGTCAGCCATACAGGATCTATGAACTCAACCTATACTCAGTTTACTATAGGCTGGATGTCGAGAGAATACCTGATGGTGAAAGAAGAGAAAGTGAAAATGTGGAGGAAACTTGGAGTTTTTATTGTTACAGCAATCCTATCGCTTGAGCGATTTATCGCCTTTTCTAAGAGAATGTTGAGCAATTGAACCAGATAATTGCTCGTGTACAATTACCTGAATAATTCTGCAGTAAAAATTTATATGTGAGTTTTTTAAACGACATATTAGAAAACAATGTTTGAATCCTTAAAATCTCTTTTGTTAACATAATGAATCTTCCATTCATTTCAGTTGAAGTGATAAGAAACTAGAGTTTTGCACTCATTATTAAAGAGGAATTACTGCTACCAAAATTATTGACGTTTTCAATTTAAACTATGCAGATAAGTCCACTTTTCCTTCAATTTATATATCGAGACAATCGTTGAATCTCAACCATACAAAACAACAAAAGTTTTGTAATCAATTTTTTATAGTTATAAGATTTGAAGTTATAGGGATATAACTTTTCCAAAGTTATAGCACTACAAAACAATAGAGATTCAATATTCAGAGGTTCAATATATGTAATATATATTATGAAACATTCATCAACAAAAAACAATTTCACTTTGAGGGAAATGATATGAATTTTGGAAAACCTGAGCTCGCAAAATGAATTAAAGTTTGAACTAATATCCGTTTAGTACAAAATGTATTTCTCCTCCCTCATTAATTTTCTTCACTACCAATATTTTCCTGTCTCCTAAAATGGATGCTCGTTTGAAAAACCAATTTTTAATGTAATCGTTTGACGGATATAGGAAGTTTGCAATAAGCAGAACTTAGGCGTGTAGATGAGCCTGTTCTGGAAGTTATATACTTAACAGATATAAGGAACGTGCGCCAAGCGCTTTGAGTGTTAAATTGCCAACAATACTTGAACACCTGAACTTCGTAAATTTGATTAGGTCAACTAAACGCAGATATCTGCTCATAGCATAGCAATCAAATGACGGACCCTGGTTTTGGTAACTGAAGCTACTTATTAACGGGAAACATCATTTTTGTCGACTAAAAAATTTGGCTTAAAAGAGCTAATCAGATTGAACCTGGTGCACTTGTGAACTTGTTAACACAACCTTAGAAAACGTGGTTTAACAGGTAACCAGAATTAAGAGTTCGCTGAAAATTGTGAACAGTGAAGTATGACCTCATTATTACGTCACTTGTTTTTCTAAGCACACAATTAACGAGCTTACAGAATGAATACACGTACACTCACGTGACTTTGTGCACGTGGACTACCAAGTTGAACATGTTTCATGCAGCTGACACGTCTGTGCCTGACTGGAATATGCGGAACCATTCCATAACCCACAAAACATTTAATGGAAGCAATGAAGTTAAACTCTATACAACGTACTAGGAAAAATATTACAACGTAACTCTGTGAATCTATTACAGAGCCTAACATACCTTAAATGTATAGCGCCTACAATGCACACAAAATTTGCGTTTGACAGGTAAAACTTCACTCGTACGGTGAATGGATTAGAAAGTTGTTTACATTTTGACCAACCAACAAGCCAATCTATCAAGTAATTTTATATCCTATCTCAGCGCACAAAACTTCCTTTGGAATACAGTATGGTAACGCGCAGTGGAGGTATTATTTCCTTCCAACGCTTAAAGGGAAACTAAAGGCTATTCTAATATAGGGGAATAAAGTTAGTGTTTCTGTTTTAAGTCAGGTCCATTAAATTCTTTGTGGTTGATCAAACTGTCCTGATACTCTGGACTTATCACAGACGCACAAACTTTGTTATTATTCAACTTTCCAGACAGTACTCCAAGAATAACTGCTTACCGGAAGTCGTTATATACTAACCAGGTATGTTGAAAGGTCTGCTTCAAATTTTTCTAGGGTTCTTCCAAACAATCTTCAAGCAATTTATGGACATCCTTTCAACTTTTCCCCATCAATTTTTTTGCTTTTTATGAGATAGCAGCCCAGTTGCTCCTGGTTTTGTTTGATATCGATCTAAAATTACTGGCTTCAATTCATAAAAATTGTCCTAAAGCGTGAAAGTACTGTTTTTATGGATGCGACTCTACCTGAGTGTGGGGGAGGAGCTATATCATCAACGGATTTTTTGTTCTGTCAATTTTTGGCTATCGATATATTTATCTAAGAGAGTTGAGAGTGGTATCATTAGAAAGCTCGTCCAGCGTAGAATGTATAATAAGAAAGATTTTTGAATTTTTTTTCGAAGGAGTTTTATTGAGGTTTTTACATTGATGAACATTCAGCAGAAGTTAATATTCGACTGATTTCCGTTGTTTTTAGTCACTTTTGCGTAATATTTGCAAATTTTTGACAGTATTACTAAAATATGAAAAAACTGTTAAGGATTGTGTTAGTGGTTGTACTTTAAAAAAGAAAAGGGTTGCTAAACTGGTTAATTCCACTTATTTGGGCAAAAATTGTGGATTGGTATTTGAAAGTTCAGACACTCTCGTTAATGAAAAATGATTACAACTTTGCTTCCTTAGATCACTTTGTCCAAATTTGCCGGAAGTGCAGACCTAAAAACTGCTGATATAATTCTTCTTTGCTCAAAAGAGAGCAAGTTTTGTTTTTGCCTCCTAATGAGGTGTTCAGGAAAAAAATAAGGCGGTTTTTTGCTAATTTAAATCGGTAGTTATCCAAAATGTTTTATTAGGTTTTGATGTAATGAAAATTATGGCCAAACCATCTATTTTGCTTAAGTTTGGAAAACAGTGGTGTTTTTAATAGAAGTGCAGCATTAAGAAGGCAAATTTTGGTTCCGTTGTGGAGTTTCACAATCAAAAGGTATTCAGATTTTTCTTGCGTCGCTTCCTCTGTTTGAATTCTTTTTTTGAGTTTTTGTACTTTAAGTTAGTTAAAAATCAAAATGATCTTATATCTCGTCTGATTTAAAGACAGACCACCTTTACGTGGTCACTGAGACAAAAGAACAAATATTTGACCTTTAGAAGAAAGCTCATTGTTTTTATGGCTCCAGAGAAGTGTTTTTGTGAAAAGTGGTTTTTTGTGAACTCTTGTGATTTGTCTGCAATCATTGTTCTTTCTGCAGTCGTAGGGCTTAGCCTCACTAATCAACTACTCTGTTGAACAATTTAAATATTATAAATAATCTTATGTAATGTTTTTCAGTTACTACCAAATGATTCTCATGTCTGAATATTTTTTTTTGGAAAATATCAGTGTTTTCGAACCTTGTAAAAATGTTATCTTATTTCTGACAATTTGCTACTGAGTTTCGGTAACCACCTTTCCATTTTTTTCTAATGAATGAAACAATGAATCAATTGGCTGCTTTAATTTTTCAAGATATACCTTTAGAGTTTTGTTGCTGAGCTATCATGAGAACTTTGTAATTTTCGGATTGTTGCCCTTACTGATGGTCTTTTTAGGCTCTCCTGTGACAATATCACATTATCCAATGAGAAAAACAAATAGCGTTGACAAACGCGTTTAAAAAAACGCGTTTCAAAAACAATATTTTAGGAAATGGTTTTTGGTTAAAACGACTTCGTCATCGTTTTCTCGATTGATTCAATTTTAATTTCGTTTTTGCCTGCTTTTAGTGTTCTGTTTTTAGTCTTAAAAAACTATTTTGGCTAATGACAGATTCTTAATGTAAAAAATATGTAAAATAAAAATACATAATTTTACTTAATGATTCCAATTGATAGCTAAATTTCTTAATGAATTTGAAATTACTTGATTTCAAAAACATTGATTTGTATTTGAAATTTTGCCTTTTTGTTCTTTTTTTTTCTTAACTTGTACGATAGTCTATTTAAATATTGATCGTCTCCATTTTCTCGGCAAACAAGATTTATTTATTTAATGGTTTCATATTTAAACTGGTTGTTTTTTTATGGATTGGGGACTATGTGATTACATAAAAAAATTGTGAATACAAGTTTTTGAAACTGGTTATTATTCGTAGTTTTCTGTTGACTTTTTCATACAAAACCTTGACAAAGCAGGTCCACTGTTATTCAAATGAAAGACAGGGGAACAGATAAAATCTATCCAATTAATATCTTATGGTTTGAAGTGACTTCACAAATTTGCTTTCGAAGACTGGGTTGCGCCATTTTGATGTCTGCCTTCATTTGTTGTTATATCCCAGTCAAATGACTTAGTCTCAATAGCGACAAGTCCCATTGATTTTCTAAGGATTTAAAAGTTAATATATCTAGTTTTTTTATAGAACGTTTTTGGTTACAACTTTTGAAATCTTTTGGTTTCAAAAATTCATTGAATTTTCGAACTCTGGTTGTTTTTTGTCTACTTGTAACCCCTCTCATTGAGGACAGTCTCCCTATCTGTTTCTGTAACAAAAACGTTTAATTGCAGATGGTTTCTAAAAATTTTCCGATGATTTTTTACTTTGCTTTTCAGTTTTTTCAAACGAAAAGACAAACATTGTTTTTCGGTCGTAGTTAACGTTTCTTTTTGTTTTTTTTCACTTTGCGATTTTTTAAGCCATAATCTCAATAATGGCTGCTCTCATGGGCATGCGCTAGCAACGTTATTTGTTTCGTTCTGTGATTTGAGTTTGAAGTTATTTGATTCCTGATTTCTTCCTGATTTGGCAGACAATCAAATAAAAAAATTTAGATAACCGAGGGCAAACATTAGGTGGAAACCCTTGCTACAGAGTCTGCATTTGTGTTTTTTAGTTGCGTCCTTTTTGTTTATTCAAACTTTGTCCTTTTTGGCACCTGCAAACACGGGTACTATTAAGACCCAACTTGCATTTGTTTTTTGAGTCATTATCTGATCCTTGAAAATACTTAATGAATTCAAAATTGGCTACTAAAAATGTTTATGATTATCTTATGATTTAGCTGAGCGTGTAAATTACAATTCAAAATTTTTCATACATTTACAAAAATTGAAGAAAAAGTGACTGTGAAAAATTTTTTTCCCTGTATTTTCAAAAACTAATTTGAACGTTTTTTTTCCAAAATTTGTGTTCGCTATATTATGTTGACTTCGTATTAGATATTTGTTAAATGCCAGGGTATTTCTCACTTAAGAAAACAGTTAAGATTTTTGTACCTAAAACTGCTGAATGCTTACTTTGCAAACACATTTGGAAAATTCCTTCTCAAAATGTTTATGACAATAGCTGCGTTTTTTTAAAAAATGACTATAGTTTTTTAAATTAACTTTTCTGACAAAAGTTGTATCGCTTTTTTTAGTATAACATTATTTCGTCAAGCTGCAATAGCCATGAGAATTGATTTGAATAGCATTTAAGAAATATAACCAGCAATTGAGGAGATTATCTTATACCAGTAATCAGACATCCATTTTTGAAAACTAAGTCTAAATTTTTGAGATTTGTTTTCTGTCAGAAATAAATAGATTTTTGAAAAAATGACCAGTAGATGAATTGTGGAAAACTGTAGGACATCGGGGACCAGATGGGTTATGTGTTTTAGCAATATTTTTTCCCATTGAACAAGTTTATTGCTCAACCAAACAAATTTGCTATTTAGCTGTTTTTGCAAATTTATTGCATTTTTCAACCTGTGATTACATCTACGGGCATCCTTTTATTTGACCAGTGGTCAGACAGTTGCATCTTATCACAGGTTTTGACAGTTTATTGGAACTAGGCCCTTTTCAAAAAGAGACTTTTGATCAGAATTTTGTGATAAATGGTCTGATTAGAGACAGCAGTCAGCGAATACCCAAACTCTGCTTTCAGAAGCTTAGATGTCTTATTAAATATCTCAGACGTCAAATAAGAAATTGCCGATTGTGTCAACTTCTTTTTCAGTCTTATTATTTTAGGATTTTGAAATGATTGCTTCGATGTTTGTCCGGGACTTAATTAATCTGCTATATGGAATTTAGTGTACAGTACTACGTAGACTTGCACCAATTCTTAAGGGCGCGTGACATTACTCGTTCATCATGAAGAATAAAAGGCTTTTTTAATTCCAAAATCGATTGAGTTTACAATTATATCCTTGCTGTCTTTTGGAATAAAATCAACCATAGAATATTGTGCTATTTAATCGCATTTGAGACAGCGGGAAAATCCTTCATCACACAACCCGACTGACAGTGGGTAATTTTACCTTCCTCGTTTAAACTCTGGGGATAAGAGGGAAGCAACGCATATGGGGTAAGAACCATTGACCGATAGAGCAAGGGAGTGAAATCAGCCCACGCATTCTTTTTCCTTTATTTCATATATGTCTTTTTTAACATTACTTGGAGGCGTACGGGTAAGTTTTGCACTGTTCTATAGTTGTATATAATCCGCTTTGGTAATACTTTGCATAATTCATCATTTTCAGTTACACCCCGTTCAGCTACAGCGTGCTTTGGTTAGACTCAGCAAAGAATAGACATTTTGGGCTTAATAGTGGGCTTAAATTGAAAATAAATAAAATTTCAGTTGTTTATGTTTTCGAGTTTCAATCAGTTCACAAAAATTATAGATGGAACAATATGTTTTTATTTTTTTGATATTTTCTGAAAATGTATCTTTCCAATAATTTTTTCCATTCCAGCATATCAATTATTAACCCCATATACTGGGGAAAGGAACCAGGAAGCCGCCTGTTTTCCATAATACAGTGGAAAAATCATTGGAAAAACTCCCCTACGTGCCGAATACAGTAACGGTTTGTTTGAAAAGCACAATTTTTTTTACACTAGCGCGCGCTTTTTTCCAAAATTTTCCCTGTTCTATTTTTGCTATATCAGCTTCTGCTGCGCGCGCAAAAAACATACAGTCTCTTTTATATTGTACTACATTGGTTACATGCTTACAATATTTTAATTTATTTTCATTCATGATTTGAACGTGAACCAGTTGTTGTAGTTCCTCAGTCTAACTGAACAAATATAAGATCAAACAACCAATAACCGAAGAACAAACATTGAATCTCGGAACGTTTTAATCAAAAGAAAATAACAAAATTACTGAATTTTTTCTGCGTAGATTAGAATATTTTGGCCTGCTGTACATTTTGATCAAAAATAATCAAATATTTTGGCAATTAATTGTAAAATCTCACACGTTTAATTTTAGTAATAATTACTGATTTAATAATTGTTCAGAAAGCGCTTCAAAAACTCATTAACAAAAGTGACCAAAATCTGGTCCTTCTGGCTCCAAATAATTGATTAGATCTACATAGTCTGTTAGTTCACCTGTGCTTAATTAAAACACGCGCATGGCCATTAAAACAAACATGCGTGAAAATTCTTGCTTTGTCATTGGCGTGTTTTAAATTCTTAAGCGGGCCACAAAACTCTTTGTTGCTTTTTGATGCGAACAGTTTCATTTTAAGTTACCCTTTATTGTTCTCCATTCTGCGGAAAATTGAGCACAGGATATTTATCAAATTTCACTTAAAAGGGACATAAAAATTCTGGCGTATTAATATTGACAGCTCGAATCTCTGTCCTTGCCTCTATCCTCCACAAGAGCGGTCTCAAATTTTACGATAGCCTAATTCAATAAGATTGAAAATTGGCCGAACTTGGCCACAGGCAACTATCCTTAAATACTATACTATTGTTTACCCTGAGCTTGTTTACAACTGTTTTTGTTTGTGACAACACAGTGAAAAATAATATCAATGGATTCTGAAGAAACAACCGCGCCAGAGGCTATTGCTACAATTCCAGTGGAAAATGAGGCGGAAAATATTCCACAGTCAGAAATTGCATCACCAATTGGGGAGGATTTAAGGGAAGAGCCAGCAGTACCATCATCGGATAATAAAATTGAAGAAGACGAATGGGATTTTGTTTCACCACCAGCGACAGAAGCACAAGATACTCAGCCAGAGAAAACGCTGCTGGATATAGAAAAGCCCCCTGACGCCAATGAAAACAGTTTCATTGAGGAGGTAAGAACCGGGAAGTCTTTTTCCAGACCAATTAAAAAAGGCCAGGGTTCTATTAATTGTTATTATTTCTGAAGTTACTAGGACCATTTTTTTTGGGTCATTTGGTGTGGTCAGTACTTGTGAGCTTATTTTTTGCTAATTATATGTGTCTACATTTTATGGCGATTTAATGTAGAGAATAAAAAAAACTAACTGAGAGCTCACACATTCTTCAATAATGTCCAGTTTTTGATCATTGCTTAAGAGTTGTTCATCACAACGTTCCGATCCCGTGAAACAGAAAAAAATTATCATCTGCTAGATATTTTTTTATATTTTGCAGCATTGTTTTCCTAAAAAAAATAGAAAGAAAATGATTTTTTTACGAATTTTCGCAAACACTTCTTTCACAGTTAAAAGTTCAATGTGGACTTTTCATCTGGAATGATAGCGCTCGGAATGATACAAAATTAATATGAATATCGGTAGTTTCACACAAATTTAAAGTGCTCAAAACTGCCAGCCGATTAATGCATCTTAATCGAAAGTTTTTTAAAGCAAATAACATATTAACGTTGATCTTAAGCCTTGATTGATTTTGTTGATTCAATTGAGCAATGAATATCATAATCCGGTAAATTAATTTGATTCAAATTTAAGTCAGCATCCCAGACTTGTTATATTTTAATCAATTTAGAGCATAACTCATCCTGGTTTGTATTTTCCGAGGTAACAATTTTTTTTGAAAAATTGTGATAGAAAAATGTGCTTTAAAAGAGCAGAACGAAAACTCTCAGAGTTTTTTTTCTATTTAATCAGTCTGGCACCTTAGAAAATTGTAGATAATTGTTCTAGTGAATTAATAAATTTTTTCTAGAACCAGTAGATAATAGCATTTGAGAATCATTTGCTCATTTGATCTATTTTGCATTTTTCGATAGTGCTTTGTACCAAGTTTTTCTAATTTCAAAATCATTTTCAAAGCCATGGACAATTTACGAATTTTTGATGAATGAGGTTTTTTAATAAATCAGTTATTTTCAAAGAAATTTCGTAAAAACAAAATTTTGGATACGGAGGGAAAAAAGTAACTGAATTGTTTCTAAAAGTTTGAACTCGAGTTAGAACATTTCAAGAATTGGAAAAACAATTCTCACTTTGGTTCTAATTGATAAAGTAATGGCTACCAGTTTCTAAGTCTAATTGGATATATATTTTGACTAAAAAGATTACTGAAAATTTTATTTTTTTTGTGACATTGGTTTTGTGTCATTTTGTCTCTTTACCATAATAAAATACGTAGCAAAAAATTGCGTAATCTTGATTAAGATAACTGAGTAAATTGTTTTGTGTTTTAGTTACTTCTTAGTTTTATTTTCGCTTACACACTGACAACAAAAGTGTGATCAAAATTATGCTTTGTTTGCCCGATCACATCAAAAATGACCTGTGAATAATTAAGAGGAAAAAACGTTCCAAAAGTCTGGAGTTGACCATATATGCCCCTTCATCAGCTCCCTGTGTTTTTTTAATATAACTTATTTTAAAAAATCATCTCTTTCGAATAAATTTTGGGCAACAATTTTTTCATTTTGATAGCTACCTATGCACAATCTGAAAGGAAGATTTTTGTTTCATAAAACAGCCAAACAGCTTTTTTTTAAAAAAAATTGTTCCCCAACGAAAGTTTCCTCATACCATATATGCATTTTAACGAGTAATTTTTTTTTCTTCTCCAATTTCGATAGAAAATTATGCCTTTTTTATTGCTTTTTTAGATGAAACACTTTTTTTGGGAATTTTTTTGATCGTTAAATTGAACAATCCTCACTTCAATTTTTGAAAAGTTCCTTAAAATGAAGTACAAAAAGTCCCATTTAATTTTTAAAACTGGTTCATTGTATCTGTATTAAGTCTTATTGACAGTTTCAGAATTTTTTTGGTAACATTGATTTTCATGTGGCTATAAACCATCTGATTGCTTTGCTTTCGAGATTTTTTTCACATTCGAACTCATTTTTTAGATCAAAAATTTTAACAGCGCCATTGAGGTTGAAATTGCGTTTCAATTATCTTGTTTAAAAGAAATATACCATGATAAATTCTTCTGTTTCGGTGTTGCTCATTTAAATGATCGAATATCATGTTTTTCTTGGTCATAATTCTGCTTATTTAGAGCCAGGAAACTTTAGTTCGCTTTTTTTGTCAATTATCGTGTTTCAAAATCAATCTTCAGCTTCATTTTTGGTTTTCTGGAACATGCATTATTTTTTCATTGATGCAGTTTAAATGAAAGAGCTAAAAATTTTTTAGTGACCAAAAACATAATTTTATTAGAGGATTCAGTTCCAGTTTTTTTTGACACGTAACACATTTGAAGGAAACCGATATAGTGTGCGTTTATCTTTCGTTTGACCTCGCCGTCTAGTCTCGCAAACGCCCCCATACCCCCGTACATTTGTGAAACCTCTATCCCCAATACCGTGATATCGACTATATCATTGTCCAGTTTCATATGCTCCAAACTACACAAACTGCTTCCACCTATCCGTTGCTCCCTTCTACCACAGATATCTCACAATTAAACTTGATAAACCGTTGAAGCTGTTCAACGGGTAATAAACTGGCAATTGAACTTGATAAACTCCCAAATCGAGAAAGTTGTTTTTTAAAAAAAGCTTATTTTACGCCTATTTATGGTCATCCTTTCTTTAAAAATTGTTTCCCTTTTTTTAGTCTGAGGAAATGTTTATTCAGAGTTTTCCCAGTATGCTTTTTAAGATTGACCAGAGCAAACCCAGAATTGGGTTTTGTACTGTTCCGAGTGTTTTCGAGCCTTTTTTACTATCATTTTTTGTCTGAACAGTGTAAAAAGTGACATGATCATAATGTGTTCATAGTAAAAAAACAGACTGAGAAATACTATGATTCAGCGCTGATTTACTATGTCACTATGATCCGGGCATCTGAAAGTGGGAAAACTGTTTGAATGCATTTTCTAAAATTTTTTAAGATATTGCTGGACAATTTTTGGTGTTTGTTTGTCTGTCTGTTTTGGTCATTGAGCTTAATGATTTAACTTCAAGTCTTCTTTCTTGCACTAGATTGAACCATTGACAATTGACTCCGAGAAATCAGACCTGGCTAAACATGATGAGACTCCAACGGAATCGCCGAGAGAGAAACAAGAGGAAGAATTACAACTGCAGCCACAGCAGGCACCAGATGAGACAGTTGTTCCCTCCCCGCCAGTTCCAGTGGACATCAAAGATGAAGAACCTCGGAATGAGAGTGCAATGAGTATTCGAAGTGACATGGACGATGTACGCTCAGTCGTTTCAAACAGTTCCCGAAAGGTATGTATCAAGATGTTGTTTCATTTAAATGAATTTTTAAGCGTTATGACAGAACCATATGTAATGGTTATGTGACTTTGCTTAAAGTCAATAAGAACTTCTGGCGCTCATTGAGAACCGCGAAACGGTGAGAGATACTAAGTCAGAATTTCGAAGTGACTTCTGCAGAGTCACGTAACGATGCTTAAAACACGAAACGCGCACGGTTTAAAATGGCAAAAGTCAACGGAACTCAACTTCTGTCTAGGTAGCAGCTTCTGCACAGCAGACTTTTGGCATTTTAAAATGTGCACGCGTATTTTAAAAACTACTAGCAGATCCGTGAATGCTATCTGAATGCATCTTATCTCGAAACTTTAACTATCGATATTTCATTGAAAACTTATTCGTGATAACTGGTGTACATGCAATCGTTTCAATGATTTTTTTTGCAAAACTTCTTTGGACACACTAACGAAAAATGAAGAGAGACAAAAACTTCAAAGATGTTTTATGCGAGTTAAGAGTAATAGACGTCCTCACAGAGCATTGAAAAATCAAAACAGATATAATGAGGTATAAAGAAGGAGAAAAAGAGAGAGATCGATAGAATCAGAAATATATAATGAGTCGGAGTGCAAATAGGTACAAAAATACGAAAAAAACCCAAAAAAAACAGAGCAAAAGAAGTTTGAAAGCATTGAAAGAAAACAGAAAAAACAACAGTCTGGAAGAAAGCCAACAGGAGCCAAAAACAGAAAGGGAATTAACAAGAAAAAAAGAACGAAAAATCGAAATTGATGAGAGAGGAAAAAAAGAAAGAATACAATGCAACAAAAACCATAAGAACATCAGGAAACCATCATAAGAAAAACAAAAGGAAACAAAAAATTCAATCAAAAACAGACAAATAAAAAGAAATGAAGAAGTTAATAAACATCCCAGAAAAAAAAAGAGAGAGGGGAGTAAAAAGGAAAATGAGTGAGAGAAAACGCAAGGAAAAATGAAAGCGATAGAATGAAGGAAAATGGGACAGCAAAAAGAAAGGCCGAAATCATAAGAGAGAGAGAGAGAAATTAGAAGAACAGCGAGATAGTGAGCAGGCGCAAAAAGCAAAAACGTGAATGGAAAAATATCACAGTTAGAGAAAACACTTGAAGAGCAGAAAAATAGAAGATCGCACAACAACAAAAAAAGAAGGAGAGAGAAAGAAACTGAAGAAACTGAAGAGAACGAGAGATACAACAGCTCAAAAGAGGCTCGTGGGTGAGGCAATGAATTCCGGTTTTCATAAAAAGCATGATTGTGCAAATGAGAACACGATGGATGTGCCCAAGACGGAGGAATGTGCTGATTAAAAAGAATAGTTGGCAAGCCATTGCCAATACTTTTAAGAAAACAGCAAACACAGAACTGAGTTAAGGGGCTGGATAATGATACAAAAAACTTTCCTCAAAAAAAGACTAAAGATTATATACCTGTCATGTTTTGTATGCAATAAATTAAAAGTAACAGCCTTAATATGAAAATGTCTTCTACTGATCGCTAAAAAATTTGTATATATTTCAAGACCTCAGTTTTGTCATATAAATTTCGGCACCTAACTTTGGTTTTTGCATCGGCATTTTTTGGGTGTCTTACTTTTCACAACTTTTGTTCGCTGAACTCTTTTGTATTAAAAAACTCTCGTACAATGAAATTTTGACAAAACAATATTCCATCATTCATCTTTTAATCTTTGATGTATTTGGTGAGGAATAAGTTTCGACCATTATCTTTTCAGCATCGAAATATTTTCGGTCACAGATCGTTTTTTGAAGAAGTTTTTGGTCACAGACCCTTCTCTTAACAACTAATCGGCCAATAATTTTTTTTGACACTATTGTTTTTGTTTGAAACACCGATTATTGTCTTTTTCTTTAACAAAGAAATTTCGGTAACAGGCTTTTTTGAAAAGCATTTGTTGGTAGATGACACGACCTCTTTGCAACATTTGGGGTCAATGACCTTTTGGCAACACTTTTCGGTCAATGACCTTTTTGTAACATTTTTCGGTCAATGACCTTTCAGAAACATTAATCTGTCAATGACCCTAAAGCGCAACTTTTAAATCTTTAACCTCAATTAAACAACCGCCTAACCGTGCTCTTCGGTAGTACTGTTAAAAGATGCTGCACAGTGATGCCTCTAAAACATGCCACCTTATGTGTTCAAGCGATTAATATATAGATTTCAGAATGTTTCGGAATATACATTACTTTTTGGCAAGTTTATTTTGCAATTGCTTCAAAATGAATCAGTTTCTATAATTGATCTTTTATTTCATAGTTTTATAATGGCACATGTGTAATGTTGATGTACTTTGGAGCAGCGAAAACATTCTGAAATCTCAAATTAAATATCTCTTTGTAGAGATAACCCTCTCCCTCTCACTATTTCATGCAAAAACACCATGTAAATAAACACAGTCAACCAAAATTCCATGTTTCAGTCAAGCAGCACAGTATCAAGCAGACCCAGTACTGCTACTTCGAAACGAGGAAGCAGGGGTAAAGTGGGCTCCTTGCAGAACATGAGTCACAAGCCGGGTGGAGGAGACAAAAAGATCTTCAGTCAAAAAGTCAACGTCCAGGCACAGTCCAAGTGTGGATCCATGGCGAACTCAACTCACAAAGCGGGCGGTGGAGACAAGAAAATATTCGACCAGAGGGTCAAAGTTGAAAGTCAGTCCAAAATTGGGTCTTTGAACAACGCAACGCATAAACCCGGTGGTGGTCAAAATAAGATATTCGACGAGAAATTAAAAGTTGAAGCCAAATCTAAGTGCGGCTCGTTAGCTAATACAAGTTACAAAGCTGGCGGTGGTGACAAAAAGATTCACGACGAGAAGGTCAAAGTTCAAGCCACTTCTAAAATTGGCTCGCTCGATAATTCTATGCATACGCCAAGAGGAGGTCAGGTCAAAATTTTCAACCAGAAACCTCAATTTGAAGCGAAGTCCAAAATCGGATCGATGGATAACACAAGACACAAAGCTCAAGGCGGCGAAACTAAGATTTTCAGCGAGAAAGTGAAAGTCGAAGCCAAGTCCAAAATTGGTTCTCTTGATAACACGACGCATACAGCGAAAGGTGGCGAAAACAAAATATTTAGCGAAAAAGTCAAAGTTGAAGCCAAATCCAAAATTGGCTCAATGGATAATGCCAGTCACAAAGCCAAAGGAGGAGAAACAAAAATATTTGATCAAAAAGTCAAAGTTGAGGCCAAGTCGAAAATTGGCT
Organism: Convolutriloba macropyga; assembly: GCF_964194025.1. Classification (NCBI taxonomy): domain Eukaryota; kingdom Metazoa; phylum Xenacoelomorpha; order Acoela; family Convolutidae; genus Convolutriloba; species Convolutriloba macropyga. The sequence continues at coordinate 23,653,151 of NC_134468.1, read as the reverse complement.
CCATGGAGAACGCACAATACAAAGCAGGCGGCGGAGAGGCAAAGATATTTGACCAAAAAGTGAAAGTAGAAGCCAAGTCTAAAGTGGGTTCAATGGATAATGCAGCTCATAAAGCGGGTGGTGGGGAAAACAAGATTTTCGACCAAAAACTGAAAGTTGATGGGAAGTCCAAAATTGGATCTCTCGACAATGCGGATCACAAGCCGAAAGGGGGTGACAACAAAATATTCAACGAGAGTGTTAAGTTTGAAGGAAAGTCTAAAGTTGGCTCATTGGACAATACAGCTCACACGCCAACTGGAGGAGATAAGAAGATATTTGACGAAAAGACTAAATTTACAGCTCAGTCTAAGATTGGGTCGCTACCCATGGACAGAAAAAGTATAGATGAACGGAAATCTATGGAAGTTACTTCCATTCACGACACGACTGAGCACTCAACCGAGCCCCAAACACCCATTACACCAATTAGTTAAAAAGTTATAATTGACCAAGTGTAATAACTAGTTATCAGGACTAATTACGCGGACATTATTCATAGCCGGACCTCAACTGCAATAACTGTGAATTCGTTGAAAAGCACTACAATTAAGCTCTATTTTTGTCTCCATTTGATTTTGCGATTTGTGTAATAATTTCAATCTTTTTATAATTATTCAATTTGATTTGAACAAGTAAGATTTATCCAAAGAAAAGGCTTTCTTGTGAAATCTCGAAAACACAAAAAGTGATTTAGCATTTGAGTTTGTGAATGCGCTTCGATCCCCTCCCCTCTCTCTGTGTTCCGCATGCATTATTTTGTGTGATGGAATTGTTAAATATAGTAGTAATTTAAAAAACTTTCTTTCATTACACTATTTGCAGCTGAAAACTTGAGCAACATCAGCTTTAGGTTGAAACTGGTCGACATGGCAGGGCGTCTTGAACTTGCAAAATGTCGATTATTCATGCTATCCCTAGTCGGGTATCGGGTAAGGATAATAATCTTGCAAGAATCTTACAAAATTTGCATAATCTTGCGAGAATTTCTTGAAACAACTTGCAAGATTAACATCTGTCTTGCAAGAATCTCGAATGAGCTTGTAAGATTAATGATTAACATCCAAAACTTAATCTCGTAAGTTTAAAGATCATTTTCCAAAACTTGCAGGATTCTTGCAAGACTAACATCCAAAAAGCATCCGAAAGAAGTGATAAAACGCCTAAAAATCCCAAAAAAGGTGGAAAAAACGTCAAACAATAGTCGTTGAGACGGCGCTATAGAGCCTAGAAACTTATCCTACCCTATGCGAAAACTCAATAACTACTATCAAATTTCGGGCTGCTCATAACTTATTTTTGTAGAATAGAAACCTTACTTAAAGAGAAAGCACTTAATAAGAGGAAAACTTGATGAATTAATTTAACGCTGCGGTGATGGCAAGGTAAAGGAAAAAATTTCACAATCATAGCACCATTACGAGCTAGCTCCCCTGTCAAACTAATTGTAATTAATTTTGCCTGATTTGTGCAACTTTGCGACAAAGGCATTGTAAATGTATAATACCATTTATAATGTTACATTGTAGTAAAAATTGTTATAATCTATTGCAAAATAGTATATAACAATTAGTATAATCTTTCTTTTGTCACCATATCCCTGGAAAGTTTTTTTTACATGTATTTAGATACTTTTTGTGGTATTGAAGAGATAAAATGTACCGAATGGTCCACTTTATTTGGTACGGGCGCTGACTCACAATGACTGATGAAAATTGTCAATTGGCCTGAAAATTCCAAACAACAAAAATCATATACATCTCATCATTTTAATGCAATCAAGATCAATACTCCATGAAAGAAAGCACAATTTCGAAGCTGGCTATTAACTGACACCATACAGTATTATACATATACTGACCAGACAGTATTTTACATCCGGAATTTTAAATACATAGTTTCAGAAAAAAACATATTCATTGGCAAAACCATTGTCTTTTTTATCGCTGCTGGCAACCGAAAAAACAGCTATTTACAATAAAAAGTTCTAGTGCTTCTTTTACAAGCGAGCGTGCATGTTTTTTTGTCATAAAGCTCGTCATCCAGTACTTTTCCAGTTGAGCATAAAATTGCGCATCCAGTACTTTTCTTTTCGATTGAGTTCAGTTGTCCAATTTGCTCTTATGTTAACGATTGAAAGACTTGTTAAAATAAACAACTTTGTCCTATTGAAAACTAATAAGCAATATGGGAACATCTTTACAAATTCTCATTTACGATTAAAAACAAGCTCATTTTTCAGGAAGCAGAGATTTTAATCTTTTGTCGAATTAAAAATTTTGGTTTCATTCAAAGAATTGGTGAGTTCTTTCTCTAGTTTCTTCTCTGTGCTTATAAGCCTGTTTTAAGATCTAATGAAGCCCAGTTGGTCGATTCGAAAGACCATTTTTTCTGATGCATTTTTTCAAGAACTTGTTAAAGAATATCTACTAAATCATCACACGTGGATCATGTTAGTGGATTTCAGCGCACCATTTGTTAGTGAGACTTTTAAATTAATGAAGTAAGTGAGTGAAGTTGGTGACGTTCATGAAATTAGTGTGCTCATATAAAAACGTCCTTTCCCAAATAAGATGTTGGCAGGATTGATACAAGCTTAACAATGGGACAAAAAAAGATCCGGACGACGTGTGCACGATGCGGAGTGGGCAACACTGTGGGACCGGTATTGAAGTTCTCCAAACCGAGCCGTGGGATTGTAAAACCTAGAGTGGCTTTCTTCAACTATCCAAACTAAAGTTTTGCCACATGGACCAACGGTTCAGGGAAGGTACAAACACTTTGAGCCAACGCGATCACATTGCAGTTGCATAAAACTGCGCATGTGAGTACCGCTTAAGGTGATCGCACTCGTCAATGCCAAAAATTTACAGAATTCGGGTTGCTTGTTTTCCAATTGAAAATGGTTAGATCTTACTGCGTCTAAGTCCAACGGGTCACCTTTGAAGGACGATCACTGACTTGCATTCGTAGCAGGCGTACCCTGGCGGCAGACAAACCACTTCGCTACCAATACACAGGAACTAGTGCCCACATGAAAAGCAGATAGTCAGACAAGTGAAGACAAATACCCACCTGTTCCCGGCATTCCAACGAAGAGCAACATAAAACTGGCAAAGTTTGTGAAGGGTGGAGGCTGGTACACGATCCTCTCTCATAGCAGGTCTGCCATGATCGGTTCTGCGCAAGACACACTTTGACTTGATGAACCGCATTGAGGCTTTCTCAAGCTTGCAGCGAACAGAATGCCTGAATTTCAAACTCGTGAACTGTCTTCAAGTTCATAGGTGCAATGCGGGCCTTGCCCAGCACAAAAGCAAGCTTGGTTTTTGTCTCTCCGATAACACTTCAAGTTATATGAGCCCAGGAAAAACCACAGGACTGAATACGTCTCATCAACTATCACCAAACATATGGCGTTCAATATGCTGGAACGGTCATGAAAAATAGTTTCTTCGTATAGTGATCTTGGCTAGCTGTGGTAGTTCTACACACCATACAATGAGTCTATAAACTGTAACCTGAGGTAGCTCGTCATCTCAGCTTTGTCCATTGACATGCCAATTGTCTCTCCGCGTTATGATCTCTGGACTAAATGAGCAACTACAGTAAACGTTGATACAAGACCGACTGGGTGGTATCACCTTGAGACAAAGTTTAAAACCAATCGCTTTGTTAAACTTTTTGTGATGGTGCTGCTGGTATCTCAACTCACAATCAGTCGTTGTTGTGATCCCACTTAATTCGAGGGACGTGCTTGGATTTCTGCCACGATGAAATAATGACTATTGGTTGAGAAGGTTAAGGTCACCCATGATCAATAAGGTCAACCAGATCTGGCACAATACGTACAATCTTCGTAAGCTTTAGCCCATCTAGATGCCGAAGATGTACCATTTCCTTCGATCTAAGGAGAAATTTCTCGTGGTAAACCACTGAATCTAAGAAAGTTATCACAAAGAGTTTTTACAGCTTTCGGAAACAGCTTACCGTGCGCTGAAGCGTGTAATTAGCGCAAGTGGGCAACTCGTTTTCTCCAAATAAAGTACCGCGCACACTGAACTATCACAATTTTTGTTGGTTGATCCTCCCGCTAAAAAAACTCAAGGATAAGTCGATCGCACGGTAGCACTCCTACCTGGCGGAGCATTTCCTCAATGTCGGCTGATACAGCAAGTGAAACCAAAATTTGTCTAAAACCTGACAGATCAATTCGTAGCAGGCGTACCCTGGCGGCAGTCAAACCACTTCGCTGCCGATACACAGGAACTTGTGCCCACATGAGAAGCAGATAGTCTGACAAGTGAAGACAAAACCCCACCTGTTCCCGGCATTCCAACGAAGAGCAACATAAAACTGGCCAAAGTGTGTGAAGGGCGGAGGCTGGTACACGATCCTCTCTCGTAGCAGGTCTGCCATGATCGGTTCTGCGCAAGACACACGTTGACTTGATGAACCGTATTGGGGCTTTCTCAAGCTTGCAGCGAAAAGAATGCTTGAAGTTCAAACTCGTGAGCGGTCTTCAATTTCATAGGTGCAATGCGGGCCTTGCCCAGCACAAAAGCCAGCTTGGTTTTTGTCTCTCAGATAACACTTCAATTTATATGAGCCCAAGAAAAACTACAGGACTGAATACTTCTCAACAACTATCACCAAACATATGGAGTTCAAGATGCTGGAACGGTCATGAAAATTAATTTTGTCGTTTAGTGATCTTGGCTAGCTACGGTAGTTCTACACACCAAGCAAGGAGTCTATAAACTGTAACCTGAGGTAGCTCGTCATCTCAGCTTTGTCCATTGACATGCCAATTGTCTCTCCGCGTTATGATCTCTGGACTAAATGAGCAACTACAGTAAACGTTGATACAAGACCGACTGGGTGGTATCACCTTGAGACAAAGTTTAAAACCAATCGCTTTGTTAAACTTTTTGTGATGGTGCTGCTGGTATCTCAACTCACAATCAGTCGTTGTTGTGATCCCACTTAATTCGAGGGACGTGCTTGGATTTCTGCCACGATGAAATAATGACTATTGGTTGAGAAGGTTAAGGTCACCCATGATCAATAAGGTCAACCAGATCTGGCACAATACGTACAATCTTCGTAAGCTTTAGCCCATCTAGATGCCGAAGATGTACCATTTCCTTCGATCTAAGGAGAGTTTTCTCGTGGTAAACCACTGAATCTAAGAAAGTTATCAGAAAGAGTTTTTACAGCTTTCGGAAACAGCTTACCGTGCGCTGAAGCGTGTAATTAGCGCAAGTGGGCAACTCGTTTTCTCCAAATAAAGTACCTCGCACACTGAACTATCACAATTTTTGTTGGTTGATCCTCCCGCTAAAAAAAACTCAAGGATAAGTCGATCGCACGGTAGCACTCCTACCTGGCGGAGCATTTCCTCAATGTCGGCTGATACAGCCAGTGAAACCAAAATTTGTCTAAAACCTGACAGATCAATTCGTAGCAGGCGTACCCTGGCGGCAGTCAAACCTATTCGCTGCCGATACACAGGAACTTGTGCCCACATGAGAAGCAGATAGTCTGACAAGTGAAGACAAAACCCCACCTGTTCCCGGCATTCCAACGAAGAGCAACATAAAAATGGCCAAAGTGTGAGAAGGGCGGAGGCTGGTACACGATCCTCTCTCTTAGCAGGTCTGCCATGATCGGTTCTGCGCAAGACACACGTTGACTTGATGAACAGTATTGGGGCTTTCTCAAGCTTGCAGCGAAAAGAATGCTTGAAGTTCAAATTCGTGAGCGGTCTTCAAGTTCATAGGTGCAATGCGGGCCTTGCCCAGCACAAAAGCCAGCTTGGTTTTTGTCTCTCAGATAACACTTCATTTTATATGAGCCCAAGAAAAACTACAGGACTGAATACTTCTCAACAACTATCACCAAACATATGGAGTTCAAGATGCTGGAACGGTCATGAAAATTAATTTTGTCGTTTAGTGATCTTGGCTAGCTACGGTAGTTCTACACACCAAGCAAGGAGTCTATAAACTGTAACCTGAGGTAGCTCGTCATCTCAGCTTTGTCCATTGACATGCCAATTGTCTCTCCGCGTTATGATCTCTGGACTAAATGAGCAACTACAGTAAACGTTGATACAAGACCGACTGGGTGGTATCACCTTGACACAAAGTTTAAAACCAAGCGCTTTGTTAAACTTTTTGTCATGGCGCTGCTGGTATCTCAACTCACAACCAGTCGCTGTTGTGATCCCACTTAATTCGAGGGACGTGCTTGGATTTCTGCCACGATGAATTAATGACTATTGGTTGAGAAGGTTAAGGTCACCCATGATCAATAAGGTCACCCAGATCTGGCACAATGCGTACAATCTTCGTAAGCTTTAGCCAATCTAGATGCCGAAGATGTACCATTTCCTTCGATCTAAGGAGGGTTTTCTCGTGGTAAACCACTGAATCTAAGAAAGTTATCAGAAAGAGTTTTTACAGCTTTCGGAAACAGCTTACCGTGCGCTGAAGCGTGTAATTAGCGCAAGTTGGCAACTCGTTTTCTCCAAATAAAGTACCGCACACACTGAACTATCACAATTTTTATTGATTGATCCTCCCGCTAAAAAAAACTCAAAGATACGTCGATCACACGGTAGCACTCCTACCTGGCAGAGGATTTCCTCAATGTCGGCTGACACAGCAAGTGGAACCAAAACTTGTCTAAAACCAAAGAGTACACTGATTAAATTTCGTAGTAAATCAGTCCAGTGAGTACCAACCCTTTGAAATATTAACCTGGGAAATAAGCTGCAACATTGAGTACCCTACGGACTTTTACGGGCTGGTTTCAGGTTAACAACCGGATTGTGCGGTAGGTACCATTCACGTTCCGAGTAACATTATACCTCGTGGGCATCTCTAAACCTTACTATGTGGCCTTTGTCTGAGTCCTCGTTGATGGTACTTGAAAGCTCTTCCGGGTATAGTCAAAAACAGAGTCTAGAAATGCTAGGTGTGGGCATGTTGTTTTGAAGTGCCTTAATGTCAATAAAGTCGGTGCCTACATTCAATTTTTTTTGTCAAGTATGGACGAACTTTAAAGGGTTCGAATGCGTGGTTGTTGCGTGGTGTTACTTTCAGTTTAAGGAATTTGGTGCCAAAAACTTATTCGGTATTTGTACGCTGGACTGTTACTTACTATGCTGTACCGCGCAGACCAAGTCTAATTGCTAGACTATTGGAAAACCAAGAGGTAATGAAACCGGTATCTCACAGAATTAAAGCCGAGGTATCTTTACAGGTTGAGTTCGCCACCTGAAATTCGGTCACTTGAAGGGAACCTTTTACGTTTTTGAGATTGTAGTGGTCTTACTCGCTGATTGCCCACAAGAATGTTTATTTTTTACTTCGAACGGGGCGGACATCACAATTACTGATGTTGTTAGCTGTCAAGGATGTTGATGGATAAACCCTCCCTGATCCATGAAGAAAAGAATTGTGAGAGCTCTTGCAACCTTTATTCATGCATTTTCAAGATTCATGCACTGAGTGAACATATGTTTTTTGCCTCATGAAGGAGATGAACTTTTTTGCTTCGGCCATAACAATTGCTTGCTGTTTGGGAACTTCTTCCTTAAACACACGACACTCCCAAAGGCGATGACTGGCCTCACAGAGAAAGCAACGAATGTAGGACATTGATGCAGTTGCGGTCTGTTTATAAGTGTCTTTTGCTGCGTTGGCAGCAAATGTCTTGGAAGCAACTTTATTCTCAGTAACTGAGTCGGTGCTATCCTCATATCTTGCCTTTGCCGACCTTTGCTTCAATAACTCGACTGCCACGGCCTTCTCCTTCTACCGTTCGCTGAAGTCAGGGAGTGTCAGCTTTATCATATCACTTCAGCCGTAAAAATTGACCACGATTCGTAAATTTTTGGCGGCAGTTCTTACACAGCCGTTTCAAGAAGCGAGGCACTATTTAGGTCACAATCATATGAAATGACCAGAAAACACTGACAAGAATTGAAACACTGGGGGAATAATTTATGGTGCTATCGCTATTATGCATTTTCAGAGGTGGAAAGCTGTTCAACTTGTCAACATGCGCACTGACCACAATTTGTGGCTGACCAAACTTTTGTTTCAAAGTCTTAAGTGCGTCTTTGTACAAAAGGTAAAAGTATTCGAACTTTGTAAAGATAGTTTTGGTTTTCCCTGTTACAAGAGTTTTAACATACCACAGCTTGACGTCATCCGTCAAGAACTGCGAGTCATCTGTCATACCACTCTTAAATTGCCTGTGCCCTTCACGCCACTGCAATAAATTGCCGTTTTTACAGCAACAATTTCATTCCTGGCTGAGGATCATTCTTCATAATCGTAATTGACTCTGTCAACACCTTTTTTAGGTTAACAATATCCAACGAGGGGACGCAGGAGTGGGTACGGCGGGCCACTCCAACACAAAGGATCGGAGTGCTGTCCGTGCATTGGATTTGTTGCAGTAGTAAAAAGAACTAACGGAGGGACAACTTCTCGGGATTAAATACCAAATAGCAAGTATTGAATATTTGGCAAGTACTCAACCAATATTGCACCTACTTTGCGAAAATGCATTATCTATTACTGCCGGAACAATAAATTGGTATGCAACAAGTGATGCCGGTACGTTAAGATTATGTAAGTTCTTGTTTACATTGCCCGCACTTGATGGGAATATTTACAGGAAACACCAGATGTTAAGTTTTGGCAAATTATTTTGAACAATGGGATCTGCAGGGGGAGTTGGCATACCGCACGCCATTGCCGGTGAAGTTGGTGCATATAGCGACTGCGCCTGTTCTTGAGAGTTGTTGATTTGAAGAGGTACATTGTTGTTTACATTGTTAGCCGCAACTTGACCATATGTGTTGAGTTCAGGGGGCATGAGTTACGAGATCGAGCTAGAAAAGCAAAAATGGCAGTGGCTTGATCTGATTTGGCAATGGAAACGGAAAGATGCAGACTCGGTTCATTTGCAGGATCTGCAAGGTTCCCGAACAGTGATGAATTAAACCAATCTTATTAAACATTTTTTGTGCTCTTGAACGTGCTTTTCCCAAAGATAGGCTCGCTCAATTCACCGTGGTTGAGACTACATACAGATGGGGCGTTCAACAACTCAATAAGCTAATGTGCGGCTTGAATTTTTAGTTCTTGTATTTGTTTTTCAATCACGAGCCGCTGTCCGTCTTGCAAACCGCAGCTGTACCTCTTATTAACTTCCAAGTTCCTCTGTTTTAGTTTTAACATTACGAAAATACGTTGACGTTCGATTGATTTTCTCGAGGAATTCAAATGTGAACTTGTTTTTGAGTGGTAAAATGTATTTAACTCTGCTGTCTATGTCTCTTTGTCTTGGACCAAACCATTATTAACATCCGCAGCAGCATTGAATTCTTCGTTTCTCTTGTTTTCATTCTCAAACCATTCTTCAAGGTTTTCACAGGCAGTGTCCTGATCTTCGGACTTTTGCGCGAGATCGATGAGCTCATCATTTGTGTCAACTACACTAGTGAAAGCACCTTTGCACTTGACAATCAGGTATTCAATCTTAACTTTCTTTTCTGGTTTATCAATAGCATTGTTTATTTCGCTATGGATAGTATTATTGAGCAAAGCCTCTATTTTTGAACTCGCTGCATTAACTTTTATGAACTTCTCCTGAAGATGCCTTGATCTTATAAAAGCAGAAACCAAAAGTTTAATTAAGTAAGAGAAGGGAAACCCCCAAAAGAAAGCACGCGCAGACACATTCTCTACGCACTCACAATCTAATTTCATGGTTCCGGGTGCTTTAATTCCTTATCATAACTTGTATGGAGAATGGGAAGGTTTCTTTTAATTTGTCCTTTTGATAAAGAGAAAGCGAGAAAGATAAGCGAATTTTTTTGTTTGAAATAAAAAGTTTTGTTTGCTCAAATAGTGGCAAGCATGAATAAAAAATGACCTGACTTTGACCCAGAAACCTAATTTGTTTTTTTTGTATAGATTTTTTCGGTGCTTGCGTAAAAGTGGTTCCTGTGCATTAGAGGAATGAATGAGGTAATGCTTAATATAAGAAGGAGGTGTGGACGGGTCGTGGAGGTATTGGAATGCTGACAAATCAAATTTGAGCCCCAAGTCAAAGTGAAAGTAATAGCTTTTGTGATTATGTTCAAATATCAACAATATTCAAGGCTGTAGTCTAGTCCAAGATCGCACGAAAGACTGGATATTTACTTTACCGAAAAAAAAATCTTTATCTTTTTGGATTCAAATTATGGTCGAGCTAAAAATTTTTTGTCAAGACATTGTAGGAAGAACAACTTACATCTAAACAGAGTCAGACGTGAACTCTTTTGGCCCGATCAATTCAAGGTTGCCAGTAAAGAAAAGTAATTGAAATTTTTCGCATGTCAAAATTTGGCTCTGAAATTTTGAAGAGATTTTCAAGGTTGCGTTCATAAAAGAAATTGACTAAAATGTAAATTTGATACTGATTTAATTTTAAGTCTTTTTCTTGTCAGTATTTTATTGATTGCAGTGTTTTGGTGTGGTTAAGTTTTGCATGATCACATGAGAGTGCCATCGTTTCTATAACTAGAAGAGGCACCGGATGATGAGTTGTAGTTCTCATGCACAGACATTCCGAAGTCATTCGGGCTGACCTCTCTTACTGTGGGATGCGAACTGTTTACACTCGTCACACGGTATCTGAAATAACCCACAAATTGCTATCCAACTGAAATGGCTTCTAATCTGACCTCTCCAGACCAAAATTGTTTCTGATCAGACTACCGTTTGCCAAAAGTTTACCCAAAGTTGATATGTCCAGACCAAGATGGCGCAAGAGGGGAGAGTTATGCGTTCACAACTACATTGTCTGAAAACATAGGTGAGCCGACAAAAGTCTGGGCAGGAACAAACAAAAATCTGGTGAGAGCACAAATGTCTGGTCTGGACATAAGGGTCTGATCAGTGGTAATTTCCCTCTGACCAAGGCTGATGTCCCAGGCGCAGACTATCTCTGATCAGAACACCCCAGACTGAAATGACCTCTGAACAGAGTCAACCTTGTTCGAATTTTTTTCACCACACTCAAGTGCGCTCGAAAAAATTTTTCTGTGCCAGAAGTGCGCTCGATTTGATCTCTGATCCCTGTCATCTCACCATAGTCATGACTACACTGCATGGAACCATTACAAACAAAACTTTAATGGGGAACTTTCCTATCAAATTTCAATGGAGAACGCTGCCTGTGTAGGTATGCTTTAACCTTCACTGTGAACATCCGAATCAAGATTCGTCTAGAAAATAGTTGTGCTGTAAAACGATACCTGCTATCATAGGATGCGACAACAATTGGATCCAGGGAGGGACCTCTTGGAAATGGTCGACAGCACAGACAGGCAGTGATTGCTGAACAACAGTTGGCCAGTTTCCTCTTCAGTAAAGTCCGGAACTCTTGGAAGAAGCAGGCGTACAAGAACGGATTGAATACACTGAAAAAGTTGTTTGAGGAAATTGGTTCAATTGGATCAGCTGAAAATTCTCGAATATTGGCACTCAATATATAACTCAATCGCAAGTGCCTCGATATTTTTATTATCAACATTTTCAATAACAGAATTTATTCCAGATGAGATTAATCACTATTGAGAAAGCAAGTCAAGAAAAACAACCAGATGAAACAAGAATAACAACAAACATTAATTACATCCAAAACTTTGTCCGTTTTGTTTTAAATAATAACATGGACAAAAGGCATCAGATAAAACTGACACTAAACAAAATAACTTGTACTTTACTAGAACAGATATGGGACGACTTCATAATAAGGCTCATAGAAATGAAAACCATTAGATAGCAATTGAAAACATCCAGCAAGTTTATAGTTACATATGCTTCTACAGGCAGGCATTGAGAGCTGTCATTGTTCAATTTTTCAAGAGGTTACAAAAATAACAACAAATAGAGATAACAAACAAAAAGGCACTTAAAACTTGCGAGAAAACAATGTCAAAGCCGTAAAGCCATATTTTTGTCCTTCGAAATATGTTCAGCAGATCCTTCGTCGAACGCCAATAACGTAGCGTGCAACCTCTCATTAATGAGAAGAGGTAACAAGTAGACAAGAAAAGAGAAAAAGGGGCAAAATTAAGTAATCCTTCTGTTTTTTTTTCGAAAATAATTATTTTCAAAGTCATGAAAGCCACTAGCTACAATGTGAAAGAATCAAATATGTTCGTTTATCAGTGCAAAGAAAATTTTTGCGACCTGTAATTATTCAGAATATGTCTCATGCCTGAAATATATATCCAAAAGAAAGTCAATTACAGAAAAACATTAAAAACTAGTTAACTTTTTTCTTGCAAAAAACCTGTGTCGACGACGTTGAATTCAAGACAAATGCTTTAAAAACATTAGATTTTGTACGTTTGTACTTTCCCTTGACAGCAAAAATGTCATATGTGACCCGTAAATACTGAGACTAGGTGACGATTAGACAAAGAAAACAAAAAGGCGAAGTCAAAAAGTTTCTTTTTGTTTTTGAAAACAATTGTTTTCAAAGTCATGAAAACCATCACTTATTTACTTTGGAAGGATATGGGCTCGATTACTCCTCCAAAAACCTATGAGATTTGTCATAATCCAGGAAATTTCTAACGACTATAAAGGCAAATAAAAAAACGACACCTAAAGACAAATCAAAAAAATCAAATCTATGCCTCTGTAGTTTTTTATGTTCAATTGAGTCTTATTTTGAACGCCAAAAATGTAATATGTGAATGGTCAGTAAAGTGATGATGTGACGAAACGAGAAAAAAAGTGAAAATGGGTCAAGACCTGAATTTAAAAACAAATTTGTGAAATCTAGTACTATCAAAGCCATAAAACCATAACTTAACGTGTAAAACCGAAAAAATGATTAAGTTTTAATTCAGTAGAAAGGAGAACAAAAAAGGCATTCTTTCTTCGCTGACAATAAACTACGAGTTGACAAAAATAGGAGAAAAATAGTTACAAAGTTCAATAAGTCATTGTCTATTTAAAAACCAAAAAGAATTAAAAGAAAAAACGACAATAAACTTTCGAGTAAAAAAAGTAGATGGATTATTTGAAGCTGCTTAGGAAGCCAATTAGAACTATCAACAGTGATCTTCAATTAGATGTGTCCTTTATTCAATTAACATTAAAAAATTTTGTTTTTAGAAAAAGACAGACGGATTACAATGCAAAACATTTTTGGATAGCAACAGTGTAAGATTGGATCTAAACCAACCTTGCTTTTACTGTTCGTTCACTAAAAACGCTTAATCGTTTCAAATGTTATAGATCTAGGTAATTTGGTAATTAAGAAAACAAAATTAAAAGCTGCGTTTTTGGTAATCATAGAGTAAGGCTAGCAAAAAGCTGCAAAGTTTTTATTCCAGACTGCTTTCAATGGAACTGGAAGAATAACTAGCTCCTTGTGTAGTTTACAAACATGGTGCTAGTTGTTTTTGGGTGTGTACTTCCAGCAAAAGAAAAAATTAAATAAAATTATTACAATATTTTTTTGTCTTTAAAAATAAAATCAACAGTACTATTGTCAACAATTTTTATATATTTTAGCAAAATTGACAAAGTTTTATGCAAAACTTCAGGGAAATGTGAATAAAAATAGCGCAAATTGGTCTATTATTCACAAAAATTTAAACCACAATAACTCGTTTTAGAAAGAGAAATTTAAAAAAATCTTTTTTATTCCATATTCTACGCTGGACGGGCTTTTTAATGACACCACTCACAACTCTATACGATGAATCTATCTATAATGGTCAAGATTGACTGAACAAAAAACCCGCTGGAGTATATAATTCCTCCTCCTCAAGAGGTGTCGGAGCTAAGATGATTTTTGAACGCTGCAACTATAAAAAAACATATTGCCAATCTTTCGTTAGATAAACCAAAATAATCACTCAAAAATTTGAAATGTATGTTTGAAAAGGCAAAGAAAGTGTGGCTTATTGGCATCAATAAGTATATGACTTGTATGAAGTCATATGCGATCCTTGTATGATTACTAAGATGTCATATATGATCTAGTATGATTATTAACAATCGTATATGACCCAGTATGATCTCAGAGTTGAGTATGAAGCGTAACCCGGGTAGTCTTCAGATCTTGACACTACTCACGAGCTCAAATTGATGAGTATCTGAGTGACGTAGAAGGGGACAGTGGTGAAGATGTCTTCTTTGTTACCGATCAGTTCCAGTCCATAGCCAGCGAATAGGAACTCATTGGGTGCCCAGCAAATCAGATAGGCCAGTATTAACAGCAGGTTGGAGAACCTCGTCTGATTGTGGTCGACGCTTGGCAAATATGAAAAGGTAAACCTTTGGGTACAAAACGGCACAAGGGAATTAGTAGAAATTTAAAATTCAAAAACATTTTTATGGTGAACAACTACAAGCTCAATTAAACACAAATCGGAAAGGAAACCGGCTAAGAGAAACAGGCTTATGTAGAGCAAAGGAACGCTTGACTTCGATAAAATGTCGGTCAACGATATAAAAGCTCACAACTGAAAAACAAACGGAAAACAATGAGAAAATTAAACGATCAATTTATTTCATAGTTTTTTTTAAATGAAGAGCGGTCATTTTGTAATTAGGAGCAAAATTTCACATTAATTACAGCCGTCTTTTTCAGTTATTTTTATTTCGTCTTTTTATTTAATTTTTCGAACCTCATTACTGCAAAATGGAAACAAATCAAATTATCAGAGGTACTTGTTTCGTCCGCCTGAAATTGCCGCATCAAAGAATGAAAGAAAATTGAATGATAAAGAAAGAAAGAGAGAAAGAAAGAAAGACAAAAATAAACAACGGAAAAGGAGAGAATTAATTTCAGCTCCGCAGTAAAAAGAAACAAAAAAAATTTTGTGGTTAAAAAAACAGAAGACAAAAAGAAAAATTTGCCACTGGCCACTGTTCCCTATGAATGATAATGTTGTGTTTAAAATCGTTGTGTTTTGCATGCATTTTTATGAGATCAAACAAAATTTAATGGGGCTTTTCATTTTTTCTAAACAAGTCTGATCACCGGTCCAAAGCTTTAAAATGAGTTCTCAGGGAACTGAATTTACAATGGGCTAGCAATTAGAATTAAGCTTATTATTATGCGTACTGAAGTGTGCTACACTCAGTAACACTATTTGATAATCTTAATGCTATTTTGAGAATTTACGTTATAGTGCGTGAAGCACAAACTTGATTTGGACAAAGTCCATTTTAACGTGTGAACAAATTACTAAGTAGTTTTGAATAAGCTACTATTTTAAGATCACTAACTAAAACTGAGAATACAATGACGTAATATTATCACGCCACACAGATAACACCAAGTTAACCTTGGTAACTCTGTCGACACTGTTATCTCTATCCAATAGGATACTAGAGAACCACGTGTCCGCAAGTATAAAAGGAGCTTGCACGCTCAACTACCAGCACTTTTTGGTCCCCGATAACTTCTGATTTAAAATCATACTCCCGTATTGCTCCCTTGCTCAATCTCAGCTTACTTGAGATATTTTTCTAACTTAGAATATTTTGTGACTTGTTCTTAACTAAGAACTCTCTAAGTCATAAAATATTAACTTACAAATTTGGAAATCAGGTAAGTTCAACTTAACTACTCTAAGTTATAATTTAACATCTCTTAAATTCTATCTAAGTTACAAGTTAACTTAGAATATTTCAACCTGTGCTAACTTGTACTATCTCACTCTTAATAACTTAACTATTCTATCCCTTCATACTCGGTTCATATTTGATGCTGTTTAACATAACTTATTAATTCATTTTTGCATTTAACTTTCTTTAATACTTAACTATTTACCAAGAGTAGAACTAGGGGTTGAACTCTCAAGTTATACATGTGGTCCCGCGATTAACCCCGTCGTTTAAGTATCTAATGTACGGACCAGCAGTATAAATGGTGGTCCCAGAGAGGCTACTTCTATTTAACTTGTTCATTTAATATAGAGAGGCTACTTCAATTTAACTTGTTCATTTAATATAGAGAGGCTACTTCAATTTAACTTGTTCATTTAATATAGAGAGGCTACTTCAATTTAACTTGTTCATTTAATATAGAGAGGCAACTTAATTTAACTTGTTCATTTAATATAGAAAAGGCATTCTCAATTTAACTTGTTCATTTAAACTATCAGAGAAGCCTGCCTAAATTTAACTTGTAACTTGTATAAGTTAACTAGTCAAAGAGCTTCTCACTAAAATCCTTTTTTGATTTTGATTTAAACTATTCCTCTGTTCTTCATAATTCTAATACAATAACTTCAGTCCTTTAAACAATGGCCAGTCCTGGTGGTAATACTCCTCCACCTGCCGTTACTCCCCCACCTGAAACTCCCATAACACATCCAAATCTTTCACTTGTATCTTTTTCAGGCAATGATCCTAATCAGGATGCCACTTCTTTTTGGAACTCTGTAGAAAACAAAATACTCTTTTCACTAGAAACTAGGCCTACAGCACCCGTTGCACAAACTAGCTATGATAAAAGGCAACAATCCTTATTCGGCTCACTTTTAACTGATACAGCATTAGAATGGTTTGAAAGTGAAGTCACAGATACTACAGATTGGAATACTTTAAAAGATGAATTTATAAAAAGATTCACAGACGGTAGAGACCAATTTAGATTTAGACTTGAGGTCGAGAACACATTTAGGCAAGAAGGAGAATTAATAAAGAACTATCTACATAGAATAAAGAGTGGAGTTGATAAAGGTTGGCCAGAAAAGATACCAACAAGTATTGAAGGAGATGACAATATAAGGAAAGAGAAAGAAATCCAACAAAGACAACGAAGTCAGAAATACATAGATTTTGCTATAAGAGGACTAAGGCCACAAGGTTTAAAACGCAAAGCGCACGAGAAACTTATTGAGAATCTTTCAATAACTTGGACACAGTTTGTCGATCACTTAGTCGTAAAAGACTTAACATTTTCTGTAACAACAGAACCTAGTGGAGCTACAGGAATAGATAAACTTAAAACACTCGAGAGCAAAATTAACGATTTAACCAGTCTTTTCAAAAGCAACGAAGTGAATGCTATAGATACTTCTAGGCCAAGAGACCCAAACATAAAAGGCAGACCTAACAGTACTAGATTCTGTGATTATTGCAGAAGCAATGGTCATTCCATCTCTCGATGCACAAAGAAACAGATAGATGATAGTGTTAACAAATTGAGAAAGGAATTAGTTGAACCAAGAAGGCCAAATATAACGTTCTCTAATGATTATAGAAAGAATAACCGAGGCAATGCAAGATTCAATGGTCCTAGAAAACAAGGCTATCAACCAAGAGGTGGCTACTCAAACTATAATCCTAGGTTCAGCAAGCCTAACTATCAACAACAAAATACATCGTTTGGCAGTTATGGCAATAGATTCACACAACCATACGAACAAACCTTCCCTCCGCAAAACACCTATAGAAATAATGAACCAAATCTTGAACAACAATCACCATCACCACAACAACAGCAACAGCCACAACAAAGTGCTAGCTTCTATACACCAAGTAGAAATAACAATCTACAACAAAGACAATCAAAACCCAACAATATTCAGCAACAACCAAATCAAATAAGTTTCGTTGAAAGCGACGATGACTACGTAAATGCTATAACAGACTTCTTTCCTTTAAACTTTTGAAGTCTCCGAACGCTACTAAAGAAAGTAGTACTAAGTCAAGAATTTATCTCAACTTATATCACTTTGCCACCGGAGACATTAAAAATAATAGTGGTTTAGAAGTAGAATTCATGATTGACCCAGGATCAACCTGCACTATTATCAACCACCCTACATACCTTGCACTAGTAAACCTTGGACAAAATCTGCATTTACAAAATACAAATTGTGATTCAAAAACATATACTGGTTCATCAATCAGAATGCTTGGCTACACAACTATTCAATCTAGCTTCGAAACTGACGGTAAATATACAGTCCCCCATAAAGTATTCGTTACTAAAGAGCAGAGACAGAACATAATAGGTATAGACTTTTGTCATTTGTTTTTAAAAGCACTTCACTTCGATATCCCCGCAGTAGAATTAAAAACTGAGAAAAACCTAATTTGCTACGGCTCACTCAACAATGAGAAAGATTACCCATACATAACTGAGATGACAGCTTTAAACATAGCTCAACCCATCTTTCTACAACAGAAAAATACACAATTGCACAAGCAAAAGCACCCCAGTCAAGCCTTATTTCCACCAGGAACATATTTCATGCCCCATATTAACGTTGCAAAAACTGACCTAGTCTTTGTGAACACAATTTGTCCACAACCTGAAGAGTTTCTACCCATATTTATGGAGAATCAAAAGAATCACCCAATACAGATAAATAGAGGAATAATAGGTTATGCTATGTGTGATATAACTGACAAACCTATACAAAGATACAATATCAAAAACTGTGCCAAATTTACAAGTACAATACTAAACGAAAGTGAGGACTATAACAG
Organism: Convolutriloba macropyga; assembly: GCF_964194025.1. Lineage (NCBI taxonomy): Eukaryota > Metazoa > Xenacoelomorpha > Acoela > Convolutidae > Convolutriloba > Convolutriloba macropyga. The sequence continues at coordinate 23,634,564 of NC_134468.1, read as the reverse complement.
TTGCTTCATACTGAACACAGTAGTAAACAACTTACAAGAAGGACAGCAAATCCAAACTAATTCTTGCATTAGATATATAGATTTTCGTACCCAATCTATATTTGACTCTAATATGCCTATAGCGCACACGATATCCTCAGATGCAGAAATGAGAAAAGGTTTTGCAAACACAATCTCAAAATGAATACCCTTATTAAAGGACTACTGTAAGAGTAGAAACTGTGATATAGGTGACATAATAACTTTCAGAGCAGATAATAACTTAGTATATAATCTCATCACTAAGGCTAATCACTATGAAAAGCCAACAATTGATACAATCAAAACAACGCTACTTGCTATGAGAAATCATGCACTAGGACTAAATTTACGCTGTATAGCGATGCCAAAAATAGCTTGTGGTTTAGACGGAATGGATTGGAGAGAGATATCTTCTCTAAATGAACAAACATTTAAGAATTCAGGAATAACTATCTATGTGTATACAAGCAAAGATGATATTGATAAACTACAAAAAGTAGAAACCAATACACTAGAACAGGAAGAGGTGCTTGAGATTATTGAAAGTGAGTTAATAGAAAAATGCAAGGAAGATGAGAGAGAACTAGCCACAGACTTCTCTACCGAAGCAAAAGAGTTATGTAGACCTAAAGTCAACGAACAGTTTCCTAAGTTTAGAGATAAACTACAAAGCAACCGAATCATAAATAAAGCAGTTAGTGATTTTGTAATTAAGCAAAATAGAAATACAGTTCAAGACATAGAGTATCTAGAAAGGTTCTTAGATAATTTTGATTTCACGCAAAGTGATTTGACTGATGATGAATTGTTTGAGTTGCTAGAAATAATACTTCAGGATAATGATGTCTATTCACATCATAAGTATGATATTGGCAAAACTAAACATAAATTCCATTTACCCCTAAAGAAAGACGCAACCTTTAAAAAGCAACGACCAAGCAAAATACCCATTCATCTCAGAGATAAATTAGAAAGACTAATGGACGAATTAATTCAAGCAGGGATAATCAGAGAACTCAATGAGAACGATGATATGAATAGTTGGTTTGTCAATCCCGTCATCATATTACCTAAGAAGGATTATGTAAAACTAGTCATTGATGCTAGATACCTAAATTCTATAACTGATACAAGTAATTCTAGTTGGCCACTCGAACCACTAAACGTTCTAATGACAAGAATAACCGGAACTATATTTACAAGTAGTGACTTGTCATCGGCTTATAATCAAGTACCACTAACTGAAGATACACAGAAGGTTACAAGTTTTATTGTAGGAGGCAGACAGTACACCTATCAAGTAGGATTTTATGGTCTTAAACCATTACCCAGTTTCTTTAGCAAACTAATGCGTTATGCATTTGGACCCCTTATAAAACGTAAACAAGCCATAACATATATAGACGATACTTTATTACAAGCTAAAGATAAACAAGAAATGTTCACAATAGTAAAAGAGTATCACTCTTTGCTTCGAAAGGCAAACCTTAAAGCAGCCCCCGATAAAACAATGTTTTTCTTACGAAAAGTGAGATTTCTAGGACATGTTATATCTAAGGACGGACTATCGCCTATTGCTTCGCGCATAGATGATATTAGAAACCTAAAATCGCCAGAATCGAAAACAGAAGTTTTAAGAGTTTTAGGAATGATGGGTTTCTATCATACCTGTATTTTGAACTTTCACATAGATGCAAAACCTCTATATGACTTAACTAAAGATACAACATTATTCAAGTGGTTACCAGAACACGAAAAGGTATTCACAGACCTTAAACAAAGATTCTGTCACGATATTTCTAACGCGTTTCCTTCTAATGACTATCCCTTTCATATACATGCTGATTCATCTAATTTAGGAACAGGTTGTGTTCTTATACAAGATTTTCCTGATAGAAAACGTATGATTTCAGCAAACTCAAGAGTATTTGATAAAGCTGAACAAAAGATGTCCCCTCAACATAGAGAACTATGCGGAATAATATCTGCATTACAAACATATGAATTTTATGTTATTGGATCCCCTTTTCCAATTTACCTATATTGTGATCACAGACCAATCCTATTCCTTTGGTCACGACGAGGACAAATGTCACATCGTTTCTTTAAGTATCAAGTTGTAATAACTAAGTTCCAAAACTTGCAAATTATATACACTGAAGGCAAAAACTTAGCGTTCCCTGACATTCTTAGCCGAAACGTTTCTTTAGCAGATGCTAAACTTTATCAACTAGAGCACAGAGTAATACCTAAAGATATAAAGTTTCATATTAACGGAAAAGAAGTTAACTACTCTGTATTGCATCAAGACGATAAAGACGCATCAGCTAACGACTGTTATCCAATTATTGCTCAAGTCAAAGGCGAAAGAAAGAAACTTATTAATATAAATGATGAAGGTGACTTTAGCGTAGATGATGCACCAGACTACATAAATGAACACTGTAATGCTATACACAGTTTTTCTGATTGTTTTCGCTACGGCACACAAATAAATCAAATAAAGAAATTAACTTCAGAACTAACTAGCGAGTATGATAATCACTACTATTCCGAGATAGAAGAAATAGCTGAAATACGTGATGACCGAGAAGGTTATGATGACCAAGATTGGTTAGATCTAGTAGAAGGAAATATTGAAAACTCACTTATTGAACAATTAGAATCTGCTAAAGCCGATTATATCAGACGGACAAAATTTAAGAAACTTATTGAACCAGAAGCTTTTCAAAACATCTCAGAAAAGGATGTCCACACAGATACATTAGATTTAATAGCTAAAGTTACAGATTTTGCAAAAAACGCTAATCTTGACACCGATAATATTCTTGAAGAACAAGTAAACGACTCCGTGATAAATAAAGTTAGAGATCGGCTAAAAGTAGGCAAACCTCCAGAAAAAGGACTACATTATTAAACAATCTAAAGCACTAAAAACCTATAGAAATAATTTCAACTTGTTGTTTTTAGAAAGTCAATATGATTTATTCTGTTATTCCGAACCTTGTGAGGACGGCTCTTTTGACGTTAGGATATGTGCACCACTTTCGCTATTTATAAAGATATTCGAAGTCGCACATACGCATGAACTTAGTGGTCATAGAGCAGAAAGCACAACTTACAATAGAGTTAAGCGATATTTCTATTGGCCCGGTATGTGTAAATGGATTGAAATGTTAATGTTAGATTGCTTAAGTTGTCAAACTAATAAGTCAGCACGCAAAGACTTGAACGAAGCACCCTTAGAACCATGGGGACAATTAGAAGCTATACCCCTACATACACTTCATATTGATCACAAAGTCCACTACTACCACTTAGTAAAGGAAATAGATTTTGTCTTGTAATAGTAGACGCTTTCTCTAGATTTATACAAGTATACCCTAGCAAGAATGCTGAAGCTCTCGAAACAGTAAATCAACTAGAGAAATTTATAACTACATTTGGTATACCGCAACAAATAGTACATGATAACGGCAAAGCTTTTATTTGTAATGATTTCGTTCACTACACAAATGAATGGGAATTACACTATGCCCCCGAACTGCATATTCACCGTGGACTAACGGCAAAGTAGAAGTACAAAATAAACATTTGACAAATTACCTAAGACATTTTATTAGTAAAAGTGGATCTAATTGGTCCGAGTACACTAGTAAATTTGCATTTTCACACAATACTGCAGTAAACTACAGTACGGGATATACCCCTTATGAAATACTATTCGGAACGAAACCGCAAATACCCTTATCACTAAAGTTAGGACTACTACGAGATAATCAAAAGAAATGCACGTCAGAGTATTGTAGTAATCTACCACCACACTCGCATAGTGAAGAAACTTGTAATAACAAAAAGATAGAGAAATTGTTACAAAACAGATTATCTAACGAAATGTTAAAGCGAGAGAATACATTTAAAACAATATACTCGAATACCTACACTAAATGTAGACAAACTACGAATAAAGCGCACAAGTATAGAAATAGATTTAAACTCGGAAAGCCTATACCTGAAGGTAGAAAAGTACTACTAGAAAATCACTCGAAAGGACTATTAAAGTCTAAAAAGCTACAAGAGCTACGCTCAGGCCCTTACACTGTGCAACGAATGCTAACTAATACTACATATGAGATACAACATGATAAAACGAATGAGAAGAAAACCGTGCATAGAAATCATATAGTACCTTATTACCCGAAAGAAGACAAAATACAAGAGTTAGTTGAGAACTATGTAGTCCCAGACGATACGGATGATTATTATACTCAATATAATAAGCATAATATATCCAAATCTAATGCCTATAGAGGCGCACAACATATTGCTATTTCACAGTGGCCTTTAGTAGAAACACAACCTACTATAAATCCTAATACTACACTACAACCACCCTACAATGTTGAGGCTACCCCAACAAAGGACTCAGGCTTAGAATCGCTACAAACACGAGTAGATAACACTACACACATTCAAGGCACAAGCTCTTCTAATTTTCTACCCCCACGCATTTCAACCCCCTACCCTATGCAAAATATATATTCACCTAATAGCCCACAGCAAGAAAATTTTTCTACCCCAACTGATAATACTAGTAAATTTAAAGCTACACGCAAATTATTCCCCCAAGCAACGCATAATAGCCCCACATCATCACCTTATAATCCTACACCTACAGCATCACCTAATATATCTAATTTACCAGACGCAAATGAAGTATTAAGCAGACCTCAACGTAATAGAAAAGCACCTACATTCTTTGGTGAACCTATTCCTTCTGACTTGATACAGAAACTCAAAAAGAAATAGAGACACAAAATCTCTTTTCAACTAATAACTTTTATATTCAAAAGCGTAACCACGCACCAAAAATAAAATAAAAATATATTTACATAGTTAAAATATCACGCGCACAAACCCCATATAAGCGCAAATCTCCACAAATTAAAATCATACCCGCATATTCATAAAGTCTTTTAGCAGGTTCTTAAGCACAGCGCTCCTGAGCGTGTCACACTTGAAGATGGCACACTCCGGAAGTTTCAGCTCCCTCAGCATCTTATATGCTCCTTGAAGCACGGGACCAACTTCCGGATCCCACCACGCATAGTGAAGAGCCCAGAGTTGCTTCGCTAAGGCCTCTTGCTCTTCCCACACCCATTCCACTTTGTCCCCCACAAAGAATTTTTGGAAGAACTAAAATCAAAAATATTTTTTTCTTTCTCTCTGGCTCATAAACATCCCCCTTCTTTTCTTGATTCCCTTAAAAACCCTTCATTTATTTTTCTTCCTTCAAGTGCCCCTAAAGGCCTCATCACAACAAACAGTTATTCTGAGTAATAAATCAACAGATACTCACATCTAGGCCCAGGAAGAAATCGATAACTTCTAAGGTCTCAACGGACACACACTGAATGTCACGCCGCCTCCATGGTTTCTCCATGACACTCACCCTGTCTAGAGCGTGAACTTCTTCATCTCCCAAAATCACCCTTAGGCCATTATAGCCCTCAGACATGAAGAACAAAAAATCGTCAGCATCCAATCCGGCGACCTCCTGATTGATATATTTCCGATAGAAATAACTCTTAACCGTCTTCTTAAATCCCGTGGTGGAAGTAAGCTCAAGCCCCCTTCTGCTGATTTCAACTTTAGCACGATCCAATTCATCCTGCATATCGTGATCGGGTTCCAAAAAATTGATATGCATATGAGACATGATAAGAAGAAGAATGAAATGAAAAAAAATAAGAAATGAACAGAAAAGGAAATAAAGAAGAAACAAATTAAAGAAGGAACTAAGATTAAGAAAAAGAAAGAATAAAAGTTTAAGGATTAAAGAAAGAAAGTTAGAAATGAAAAATCAGAAGGTTAAAGAAATCAGAGAAAGTTTAAAGATTTGAGTAAGAGACCAACTGTATAGTATGAACGTTTAAGGCAAAAAGCAAATAGCCCACTCAACACAAATCTTACACAAAGTACGCAATTAATCACCATTGCAAGCTGTTACACACACATAAACTTCTATACATGTTCAACACTCATACACTTTCAACAATTATGCATACCTTTTATTACAAACTAACGCTGAAAACACGTGTTACACAAAGCAAAGTTAGGTAGAAACAATTCCCCCATGAGCAAACACCTTACCTAAATTGAATACCTTAAGTACAGAAATTTGTCCCTTGCAAACTATTTAAACACACTAAATTGCAATTTGTCAGGAAATGCACATTTAAGCAACCCACATAGTCAACAAATAGAGCTAACGTTACTAGCTTAAGGACCAAAGGAATGTTTAAAATAAACATTAGATCACTCAAGAACAAATAACTAACCGCAAATTTAAATTCCGCACGTAAGAATTATGTCGCCTAAGTGCAAACCTTACACATTCGTCAGAAAGAGCTATAACTTGATGAATTTATTCGCTCAACAACTCAGACCACATAGTTGCACAAATGCATGCTTGCTTTAATATTTCACAAAAGTTTACAACACACAAATTAGAAATAAGGTAGTATAAATCCCAAAAAAGTTTAAGTTATTGAATTTATTTCTGTTCGCTCTTTTTATTAGCAATTACGATTCTGTTCAAACTTTAACGTTTCGAAAGTAAAATCTATGATTAGTAGATATACCCTGAGATACCAACTGACTTTTGAAAAGAAAGAAAGTTATCAAAAGTTTTAAAGGAAAAATGAAACCTTTCTATATCGTTACCTTACAATCTTTAAAGTGTTCCCCTTTAGAGGTTTTACGCGATAGACAAGTGAAAGTTCGTTATAGAACATACAAAGTATTAGTAGTTAATGTGTTCAGAGTAGAATTTTCATTTTCGTCCAAAAAGTTGTCACAATTTCATAACAAGGACATGAAATTGTGAAATTATAATTTTTGCATAGAAAAACCAAGATAAAATGAGTAAAACTACAAACAACTTGTTTTTCGCTGTCTCATACACTTACTAGTCACCCTTACGATGTTCAGTTAAGCGATCGGTAGATCTGAAGCCTTAGTCTTAGAATAACAACAATTTTTAATTTTTCCCCATGTATTAAGATTTGATATAGAAAAAAAAAGGTTAGCCCTAGAAAGTCTCAATCGTTTTTCACGCCTATCTTTGGTTCAAATAACGTGTCTATAAAACAGCTATTGCACTGCCAAGTTTGCTCATTTTTGAAAATCGTGTCAGAAAGTACTGATCAAATCGAATTTTCTCCCATGTATTAAGATTGGGTATAGAAAAAAAAAGGTAGCCCTAGAAAGTCTCAAATGTTTTTTCCGCTTATTTTTGGTTCAAATAACGTGTCTGCACAACAGCTATTGCACTGCCAAGTTTGCTCATTTTTTAAGCTCTTTTCATAAAGTAATGACCAAATCAATTTTTCCCCCATGTATTAAGATTGGCTATAGACAAAAAAAGGTAGCCCCAAGAAATTAGCAAACTTTTTGTTAATTATTTCTATATCACACGACGTTCTAATGGACAAACTACCTTCAGCCCAAAAATCATCAACCTTGCTATCTTAGTTATGAATAAATTCAACTTTCACGATTCGCCCGTGTATTAAGATTGGTTATAGATTAAACACCTAACTTCATGAAATAAATGACAATATAAGATATATTCAAATTAATTTTATGCCATTTTTTAACCTAGCTGCTATCGACAGACAACACGTAATACACTGTTTGTTTTCATTCTACAGGAATGGTCAAAAACACACATAATTTGTGCCCAAAAATCTGCTAATAAACGCAATTCTGTGCTGAAAATAGAGAAATTAGCGCAACATTTCAATCATATCACAGTTTAACAACATGCTATATGGCGCTAGTCACAGCTAGTGATTGGCCAATTAGAAATGAGCACACATATTCTGGTAACTTAACCCTGAAAACCACTATTTAAGAGCCTTACCCAAATTCAAAATCACTTTTCTCAGTTACCTTCTGAAATCAATTACTTCTTTCGCTCTTAAATTCAGCTCTAACTCTCTCTCTCTCTCTCTCTCTCTCTTTCTCTCTCTCCTTCTCTCTGTCCCAAATTATATCTTTCACATTTTGCCCCTTTCAACTGATGAACTTAGAAAACTTAGAAAAGTTTTCAAGCATCTCAATTTGTGACCTGCAAATACTTGTCACAAAACATATATCAGAACCACCAACTGATCAATGAATATTCCGCTAAACGATTATTGGGTTATAGCTTCAAGAACAACTTTCTCAACTTCTTACAGTCCTTATAACATCCCACATAAAATTCTGAAATATAATAACAAGTCAGCAAAAATTGATCGATCATATATTTCATATAAAGAAAACATTGTTATTTTCTTCGTTAAAGATCAGTTTGTAAACTTAGAAATAATTGTGTGTTGGACCCCTAACAAACGAGAACATTTTGAACGCTTTCATTTTCAATTGAACAACAGAGACGAAATAGACCTTGATATCATCGAAGCTCCCTTTACTGTAGACCCTTAATCTATGTTACCACTTTCCCTTGAAACACAAGTTCTTACTGCCCTTGCATTCGACCCGCTATCGTATATCAGAATATTCCTCCTACAGAAAATATTGAAATTCGGAAATAAAACTGTAACACTTGACAAGTGTTTTGTTTCTAATCAACAGAGAACAGTTGCTTTCTTCGTAACATCAAAAAATAACGCAAAATTTGTCATATTTTGGGTACCCTATAATTCCGCTCACGTTCACGAGCTAAAATATCAGATTACTTTTACGGATAATATTAACTTGAATCTGTTAGACTCACCTTATACTGTCTTCGTTTATTAAATGGAAGACGGAGAGGTCAAGAAATCACCAGCAATAGACGAAGTAATAAACGTAAGTTACAAAATGTTTATGTTACTTTGCTTAAATCTGTTCCTACCTGTAGCAACTGATATTGAATCTGAAAATGCTCAGCGTATTGCAGAGTTAAAATCCCTAGTTGAATATAACGATTCTCATCCACACTTCATAGAATGTGTCGTAAATAGAAATAATTGTCTACCTGAAGAAATTACGTACCTTAAATTAATAGATCCTCCTGAAAAGCTATTAATTTGGTCAAAACGCAACGTCCATATGCCACTATCACTGATTACAGACCAGTTCTTTAAAGAAAAACTCACTGATAAGAAAGCGCTTCTCTCGAAAGTAGAATACTTTATAACCTACATAGGAAACCAAATTCGTTCTGTTCAGTTTCTCAAACTTATTGCTATAATACCTCTTGCACTTCTCTGTGTTATAACTGCTTGCTATACACAATATTTGATCTTTATTATATTACTTGCATTATTAATCTTAACGTCTTTCACTGACGCCAGACCAATTGAAAAGATGAGTATCTACGAAAACACAGCTCCTAACCTTCATGTTAACCACTTTGATTGCTCAAAAATGATCTCAAACCAGATGTATTCTCTCAACAAAGTAGCACCCTGCGAAATTCGCCCCGATAAAATTAGCACTAATCAAGCACGAGTCACTCTCTACCAAAGAAATTATAAAGTTAAACTAGAAGCAACTATGTGTAAAGCAACCCAACAGCAATTACGTTGGTTTTGCGATTCTTTTGACTCTAGCGGCATAGATGCCAGACATAATACTATTACTACTTCAGTTAAGCTTGATGCTCAGAAATGCAAACTCGCAAAGGAAAGAAAAAAGATAAAGCTTTCCCCTTCTTCTAAATCAGTAGAATTCGATTTTGACAAATGTTTATTCTCAAACTTTAACTCAGGCGATGTTGGAACTGGAAACAATGAATGTAACTCCCGAGGTTGGATTACACACTACCCTTATGAAACATATATGCAAAATGTTAGCCTGAATGTAAACCTTAGAGATGGCACAGTTAATAACTGGCAAAATATACCTCTACCTTGTCCTTTATCAGCCGGAGGCTGCGATTCTACATCTACTGATCCATTTGCATACACTTGGGATGAACCCAATAATCGTCTTTTTACTATAATTCGCACTTTTGACGCTCAAATGATTAAAGCTAATGACAAATACTACATAGTAAAGGATCCTAAATTTACTTCAGCTCAGTCAGATTTCGACTTACAAAGCTTTATGTTCCAAGTTTATAATAAACCACAGTCTTTATGTAGTCATCCAAGAATAGTATATCCTACGCCATATGATTCTCTATACATTAGTCTTCGTGACGGATTTGATATGAACACTGGAGAACCCATTCACAAATTTAAACCCGATACTGGTGCTATAACTCTGAAAAATAAATTCTATTCCAGTGACAACAAAACAGTTGATACAACATATTCTCAAGTTTATGAAAATATTGATTTCGAAGCACATCTTGGAACAAAAATTGACTATTTGCACTTTAATAATCTTCGGCAACTTCAAACTTCTACTCTAGAGCTATTAAGAAATGACTGTGAATTAGAGCGCTCAACAATTCTTAACACTTTAATGATTTCTCATGAAAATCCGCGTTTAGCTGGATATACTTTAACAAGAAACAGATCTATGTTTCTTAAAACAAATGGCAATGTTGCCTGGCTCTATAATTGTCCTGAATTTCATTCACCCTTACAGATTCTTAATAAGTGCTATAATCGAATACCAATTCTTTATGAAGATGAAATTCATTTCGTTGATCCGATTTCTAGACAAACTTTCATTGAAGCCGAAGAACAATTGTGCTCTGATAAACATTCAAACTTATTTCAACTAGATGTTGACGATGATAATTCATGGGTCGAACTAACCCCACAAATCACAAAAGTAAGAGGACCTGCACTCTTCAAACCACACATAGTTATTCAACAAATTGCGAATGTTATTACTGCAAGTATTTATGCTTCTATCTACACATATAAAGAAATGATGTCTTTCTGGAATTCAATAACTTTCAACTCCAATATGAAAGGAGTTCTCAAACACTTTACTAAGTCATTAATAGATAGCAGAGAATCATTTTCAAATATTTCAGGCACGAATTATTATAACTCTAGAACTATTTATCTAGATTCATTCATTTCACCGGACTTCTTTAATAATCAATTTGTTGAAATTTTTGGTAAAATACAATATATAATTGAGCGATGCGGAATATTCTTTGCCGCTTTCTTATTCATCAAGCTACTCATCGACATAGTCTTATGCTTAATTCGAGCAATGCAAATTAACAAAATTACAGATGCATCTATTCACTTTGGTAAGGCACTCTTTGCTGCCACATTTGACTTAATGTCAGTTCCAATTTTGACTTCCATCTATCAAGCAACAAATTCTGATAATAATAACACTGATGAAAATAGAGAACGGACAATGCAAGTTCCAAAAACCGAAAATATTAATATTAGAGAACGAGTTATTCAAACTCCACCTTACGCAGAGAATATAGGCTTACAAGCTTTAAGATTTGAGAATAAAAAGGGTTACCCAAACCTACATGATGAGAATAATAAAGACGAAAATAGAAACGATCACAACGTTCCTACGTCTCCAGTATAGGATTAATTCCTCTATTACTTTAATATCATCAAACTATATGATGATAATACAGACTGACTTCAAAAATACTACTGATTTACCTTGAAAGAGAATACAAAAAAATAAGAAAAAGAGAATACTAGCAAAATAACTTCAAAAAATATACTCTTAGAATAGAATAAGAGTAGAGAATACTTGATATTTCAGGAACTTTCTTCAATCCCTAACGAACTGATACCAGTCTTTCAGAAGGAACCTTCAAGCGGTTGGCCCGAATACAATACACAATCAACTTCTAAACCTCAATCTGGAGTTAAACAACTTGACAGACTAGTACAACCCACAACTCACGTTACCCCATCTACAACTTTTCTCTCAACTATCAAGATTTCAGCAGTACAAACTCAAGCAACTAGTGCAAATTCATCAACAACCGTTACATCATCATCTACATCATCCAAAAAGAGAACTAAAACCGCAGATACAATTGCAAAGAAACAACCACGTAAACAATTCATTAGAGAGACATTCAACCCAGCGACACCGCTAGAAGTAAATATACCCAAGACAAACAGTACGGTACCCAATGTCTTAGCAAACACTACAACTACTCAATTGTCACGACCAAACTTTCTTAATCTTCATCATTACACAACTACCCCCCTGCAAGACCGCCTACAAAAACAACATCAAGCTGAGATACAAGCTAAAACCCCCGGTTTTAATGGACACCCGAACTACGATACAAATTTAATCTACCAGTTGCAACCCAACATCAATAGATTCAATCTCATTGGTTATTTGTCGAACAAAAATTCTTATCTACTAACTAATCACAACCTTCAAGGACAAACAATACAAGTCCCGTTTGATAATATTACAGCAAACCTCACTCCTCAGCTTGATACCTTCACTTATCAGGTACAGCAAAACTTTCTAACAGAAAGACAACGCTCTCAACAGCTCGAACAACGGATTACTGAGCTCCAATTGGAGATCGCAAATCTGAAGCATCAACTCCACATCCTCCGCTCATCACGTTGAGCACTCACGGAATGGAATAGATAAATTTGTGGTTGTTGATGTTCAGTACTTCCTTCATTACTTCTTCTTCTTTCTCCCGCGGTGAGGAAAATTATTCGTTAGTTTAAACGCCTAATTATTAGCCATTTTGATTACCTTACTCTCCTTTATTACATTACTTACATCAAGTAAAGTAATCGGCATTTCTTCAATCTTCATTGAAACAATCTTCAATGATTACACTTAGCGCAATTTATGGTGAACAAGGAGTCCATTCTTATCTTTAGATTGCAGATTCTCGCTTCTCTAATAAAATCTATTCTTTATCCTTACCGATAGCTTATTATCATCATTCAATTGTTCCATCGAATTCCATAATTTATTTAATGTCTTACAACCTTTCAGTAGACGTTAAATATTTCAAAACATATTGTGATCTCACTGAATTTATTCAATCGCAAGTTATTAAAACTTCGAAAACATTCTTAGTTGGAAATAAATTCTATACACCATTGTCAGTTCATTGGACATTTGAGTTACAAGAGATTATCTTATTCTTGCAAGATAACAATTCCAATAAAATTGTAGTTTATTTTCATCAAGTTCCTGAGTACGATTTATTTGAAATTCTAAAGCTTATTCATACAGAAGAAATTCTTAACATCAATAATCTAAACTTTCGACCGCTCACTTATTTCAATTAAAATGTTAGTCTTCATCATTTTGGTGATCACGGATATAGAAATGTTACAACCTTTCTTTAACAGGTTTTCATTCATCGCCATCCATCATTTATAGTTTAAGTACTATTTGGATCTTCCTGTCAATTCCTTTCAAAGATTAATGGGTCTTCCATTCTCCCCATTGACATTAAAATTGAATCACTACATTATTCAAAATGAACACACATTTCGAAGGAGGTGTTGATATCGAATGGTTTAAAGATTATTGTCAACTCTCTGATCATGTTGAATCCGCATGGGTTAACTTTTCTAAACAGATTATTTTTAACGATAAAGTTTTCAGGATCTCCGAATTATATTATTCTGAATTTCAATGCGAAGTTATTTTATTTCTTGAAGACTTTGAACAAAAAGAAATTGTTATTTATTTTGAACTGATGACAAAAAGCAAGATTAATTATTTCTTAAAGCTAATTCATAATGATCAACTAAGTCTAAATATTAATTCCTTAAACTATAGCTACAAAGCTTACTTCAATTGATTTATTCTTCAAATACTCAAATAAAGATGAATTACGAAACGGAATTCTTTATTTGGGGAGTCATTGCGGCAACTCTAGCCTTTATGGTGTTGTGCGCAGTCATTTTAATTTCCCTATTCATTTACCTCGCTTGTCATTATAGACCATTAACTTAACCAGTATATTCCTCAACTTATATTATTCTATTATTTAACGTCAGATGTATTGACAGCACAATCTTATGGAAAAACTTCAAAAGGTCTAGTATAACGGCCACCCAAAAAAATTGGATCTATTATTTTGTACAGCCTTGTATCTTAGGACATCGTCAACCCTTCTTCAAGAGAGAACTCAGAAACAAGAAGCTACGATGAACTTTAGAACTTTAACCAAGTAATCTACCTCACAAACTTTAAATGCTTAATTATTATAAAATTAAGTTAAATAATTTATTCGATTATGTAAAATTTGATGTTTTGATTTAATACCTATGGACCGGGATGGGATGTACTGAAGTGTGCTACACTCAGTAACACTATTTGATAATCTTAATGCTATTTTGAGAATTTACGTTATAGTGCGTGAAGCACAAACTTGATTTGGACAAAGTCCATTTTAACGTGTGAACAAATTACTAAGTAGTTTTGAATAAGCTACTATTTTAAGATCACTAACTAAAACTGAGAATACAATGACGTAATATTATCACGCCACACAGATAACACCAAGTTAACCTTGGTAACTCTGTCGACACTGTTATCTCTATCCAATAGGATACTAGAGAACCACGTGTCCGCAAGTATAAAAGGAGCTTGCACGCTCAACTACCAGCACTTTTTGGTCCCCGATAACTTCTGATTTAAAATCATACTCCCGTATTACTCCCTTGCTCAATCTCAGCTTACTTGAGATATTTTTCTAACTTAGAATATTTTGTGACTTGTTCTTAACTAAGAACTCTCTAAGTCATAAAATATTAACTTAGCACAAATTTGGAAATCAGGTAAGTTCAACTTAACTACTCTAAGTTATAATTTAACATCTCTTAAATTCTATCTAAGTTACAAGTTAACTTAGAATATTTCAACCTGTGCTAACTTGTACTATCTCACTCTTAATAACTTAACTATTCTATCCCTTCATACTCGGTTCATATTTGATGCTGTTTAACATAACTTATTAATTCATATTTGCATTTAACTTTCTTTAATACTTAACTATTTACCAAGAGTAGAACTAGGGGTTGAACTCTCAAGTTATACATGTGGTCCCGCGATTAACCCCGTCGTTTAAGTATCTAATGTACGGACCAGCAGTATATGTACAGACCAGCTGGCCACTGTTCCCTATGAATGATAATGTTGTGTTTAAAATCGTTGTGTTTTGCATGCATTTTTATGAGATCAAACAAAATTTAATGGGGCTTTTCATTTTTTCTAAACAAGTCTGATCACCGGTCCAAAGCATTAAAATGAGTTCTCAGGGAACTGAATTTACAATGGGCTAGCAATTAGAATTAAGCTTATTATTATGCTTCTCAAACAAAGATTTTCATTTCAATTGTTGGATCGATTTGTTACCTCGCTTGGTTAAATACAAAAGATCGTTTAAAAAAGGGGTCACTTTGCGTAAATATTTTTTAAATAGCAGCAAACACAATTACTATCTAATAAAACATCTCATCAACGGGAAAGACAACAGTTCCAATAATTTACAGATGTGCTTAACTAACAGACGCAGATGTTGTTTTGTGCAGCATGCATTGTCCAACGTTTTTTGAACAACTCTTTGTATGCAATTAGGACAGCAAGAAAAAACAAAATGCAATTTTTTAGCTTTAGGTAATTTTATTGTAATTCCAACTGAAAAAGAGGAAATTTTCTGCCTTTTATGCAAGCTATGAATAAAAACAAGAAATTTTCAAAATTTTATCCACAAGAGCAATATCTGGAAGCTATCCGAAAATGATGATTTCGATTGGTTTTTTTTAATTCTGGCTGAAGTTTGGATCGAATTATGTATCGTCTGTTTTGAAAAACAAAACCGAGGTCTCAGTTGTGCGAGTGGCTAACTTGTAAGCAATACACTGAAAGTGTAGATTTGATCAGAAAAAGGTGTTCAATATGTTGACAATTTAGTTGCAGGTGCTGAATATTCAAAATAAGCAAATTGTCAGAACTTGTCGACGATTGCCTTACCAATCAGCCCATTTTTAGCACAAATTTTATATTATTTTATATTTTTATATTATTACTATCCCAAAGACACTGAACTTAACGTTTTCAGCACATCACAATCTGTGCAAAATTTCTAAACGTTTCGTACAAAACCACAGCACGTTTTTAGCACATATCTTACATAAATTCACTAATAAAATATTCAGCATATTCAGAGCTTTTCCAAAATAATTAATGTGTGCTTTCCAGCAAAAATTTTGGTAAGTAATAAAATAATAAGAATTACAACATTAGTGTTAGAAATTGCAATAACACCAAAATTATTAAAAACAAATCAGCTTAGTATTAGTATTAAGAATAATTTTACTATCACTGTCATTTAAATATCACTATTTGTGACAAAGCTGGGAAGCACTGCAGATTAATAGCTAAAATTTCGAAGTAGTAAGTTCGAAATGTCTAGGATAAAAGATAAAATTGCTGAAATTTGAGTTGGGAAGAAGTGGAGAATTTTTAAGATAAAGATTAGGAGATGTTTGACCCTGAGCAAATTGCTGCCCGCAACGGGGGCGGGGGGGGGGGGGGGTCGTGGACGACGCCTAAGAACTTATGAAATCTGCTTGATATCTATCTTAAGTAGAGTTGCCGTGCAATCTATTTACCATCGTACAATTTAAAACGTACCTATGTAAGTAATTAAGTAATTTTAATATTTTTTTAATTAAAATTCACTACAATAGTTGAGAGATATTTGGGAAAAAAATTCGAAAAAAGATTTAATTTATTACCTTAATATGTAGAACTCTGGTTAAATAAAAGCCGTAAATATCAAAAACATGAATTTAATTTACACTAAGCGCAAATTTCAATTACTTTAAGCGTAATTTATTTACAAAGCGCGTGGAATGTAATTATTTAAATCTTCCAAATGTACTCCCGCTGAGTGCGTGAAATCTAATGACAGTTTTCTGTAAGTAGTCTTAAATTTTCTTTGTTGAGACTTCTGCTTAAGTTTTCTCGCTGATATGATTCAAAAACCGGCAGTTAAATTTTGAGGTACCGTTGTGCGACAAGTGTTAATTCAGAGTATAAGTACAAAGATTGGTTGTGAGTTTCACTTAGAAATGAATACAGATTTGGGGTCAAACCTCTCCAAATAAAGCATAAACTTGTGATTGGCAGAACAGTCTTAGGTTCTAAAAGAGATGGGGACGAGAAGAAGACCCATGGAGATTGAAAAGTTGACAAACACTTTTGGGCCTATAACTTTTGATTGCACAACTTATATTTCGTAATGTTTTAAAATTCTTTTCAATTGATTCCTCTTTTGAGTGAATATCGTCCATGGCATAAACTCGAGAATGAAAAACTGTTGTTTATCTGCAATGTTTTTTTAACAAAAGGCAAATGTCAGAAAACCGGTCAAGTCTAATTTAGGATAATTTTATCTGGGTCTCTAGGATTAAACCTGAATAAGCATTCATTAAAAAATGATACTTTTGTGTTCATTTTATGAATTTTTAGTACAACAACAACTAGAAAACCAGCTGGCAAAAAATTTTCTGTTAAAATTGCCAATTTTCATTATACGCTCATTCATACGAGAAATCGTGTGATTTTTGAAATCACACGAGACGCATTTTTCAAAGGAAAAATCGTATAAAATTTGATCACACGAAAAAAAATCATGCGATTTCACACGGGAATTTTTTTAAAGTGTAATGACTTGTGAAATTGTGCAAATTTTGTTTTGATTAGTGCTTATATAAGCTTAAAATTATGTAAGAAAAGAGGTGACAGCCGGTGAAAGGAAATAATATTCAGCGGAAAAATCATACATACTTATCTGTTCAATGTGTTGACAAGTGCCGAATTAAAGGAAATGCTTTGAACACTCTGCACATTAAGCGCATAGTCATGTAAAATTTATCTGCTAAAGTGTTCCAACGGCAGTCAATGCATTATTGCATAACATTCCCCAAAAATCTCGACCAGAGGTCGTTGCCTTTAGAAAACGTTCAACGAATCTTTTTCTAACTGTATGCTGGGTGATCGCTTGCCGGCTCCTCTCCCTCCGCCCCCTGCAGCCATTCTGTGCTGGACAGAAGGCACACATGGGGCATGTGGACCAAAAATTTCATTGAACTCCTTCTCTCTCCTGTAGACCAAGTAGTACAACACACCCATCACACTTATGGGTACTAACACCATTAAAACTAGCTCCTCCACTGTTGCCACTGTCTTGTCCAGCTAAATTGCATGCCGTCATTCAATTACAGAAAAATCAGTTCATTATATGTTCTAACCTAGACAAAGCCTTGACTGAAAAAGCCCATGCTGTACCAAAAAGAGTATGAACAGACCATGCTCGACCCAATTGGCCAAGGAAAGTCTTAAATTAGGCTTTACGGAACGCTCGCCCAGATTGAGGTAAAAATTTCTTCGTTTGTATCCACATAATTGCCTCATGGAAGTGCAACCACCGTCTAAATCGAGCCAGCGATAAAACTCAAAATTGCATCTTTTAAAATCAAGTTCCATGAACAGTTGGTGCACGTTTCCTCAGATCACATAAAGTAAAATTTACCTTTGTTGCCCACTCTAGAGCACATTTGCGATTGTAGGTCTTGTATGCTGTGAAGTTGTAACCCATGGCACCCAGTCCAATGACCCAACTACACAGGATGAGAAAGAGGTTGGCTTTGGTGCCGAAATTAGCCTCATACCAGTCTAAACATATCTGGACGGTTATGCGAAATACCAGTTGTCAATTAATTGGATGACTGGTATCCATTTGAGTGCTTGATTTGGCAGATCGTCAAACGCATGGTCCGGGACGCGAGACAACGCACTATAAAAAAACCTGAGATTTTTTTTCAAGCGATTTGCAATAATGTTACTAATTTGTAAACGGTTTTAGCTTTCCGTAGAACAAAAATATCCGAAATCTTTGATTTGATCTGCTACATCTTGTGTTAGATCAATTTACAGGTCAATTTCCGAAAAAGATTTATTTCGGTGACTTGGGATTGCGCGAATAATGATTTTAGTGTGAGTTGAGTTGGTGCTTACCATTGTAGATGATGAATATGAATCTCTCGACACAGATCATGACCAGGTGCCATGCACTAGTGGCAGACAACAGGTAGTATAGGAACCGACTGAACACAACCTACGCAGACACACATACACACACCCGTTTTGCTCATACACATGCACACACTTAGGCACACACACCACGTGATCCACACACGCACACATACTCATGCACAATTAAAGGATACATTAAAACCGAAATGGGCACCAACCTTGCAGAGAAATTCGCCCAAGGCTCCTTCGGGGAGTAACCATTGTGGATCACAATGAGCGTAAAGTACAGCAGTCACACACGAAAAGAAGTCTACGAATGACAACGAAATGATCAACTTGTACTTATTCTTCCCTCTGAGCTGTTCGTCAAGAAGCACTATCAATGTCACCGTGTTCAACACAAGGCCACAAAAGCCCAATACTAATGAGACAATGAAGTTGACCTCTCTCAGGGTGTCGTTAATGTCTGCGAACACTGACCAACCGGCGCTTGGAGTTGTATGCTTGGGGGGCTTCGTAGTGAAAGCAGTCGTGAAATTGGTCTCTTCAAAGCCATCATAAATGTCTTCCAAATTCATTTTATTCAAGCAATTGTTACTTAGCCGGATCTGTGTACAGAACCATTAATGAGCGTTTCTTCAAAAGTCCACTGCAACTATCCGGACGTAAGAATTAAATGTCGCCAGGTTCTTGGCGTTCAGTTATTTGAGTTCACGCTTTAGGTTTTAGCCGGTACAATAAGCAACATTGTTTGTACCATGCTAATATCCAAAGATAGAAGCAAGAACCAGCAAACCGATGTTGTTATTGTTTGTCAAGACGTGATTGATCAATCTGATATGACAACATAAGACCGCTAGTGAACATATAGGCATTATAGAAGCGACCGGGTTTTATTGCATCAAACATTCTAGTCAAATCAGCAATAATTTGAACAAATCAGGATTGAATAACAATGAGTGTCATTGGCGTCAATTTAACCACTATTATAAACAACTAAAGCAATTAGATTTTAGAGAAAAAAATTTCCTATCATACCATTTTCTGTTTTCCTTTGACGACCGAATATTTTAATAGAGCTCATTCATTTGCTTTTGATTTTGTTTAAGAAAAATGCAGCATTTTTGAGAAAAAAAACTCAAAGAAAGGTGAGAGATAATCAAAAAGAAGTACTCGTTCCGAGTTGTCCTTTGTAATTTAAAGGGCATTCTTAAGGTCGCTTGTAAAATTTAAGCGAGAATTCGAGACTCCAGGATGTTTGTAATATCTTTTATCAAGTTTATCAGCCATGTGAACAAAATATAAATCATTAGCTTTAGTAAACAGTTGTTTGTTTTCAGACTTTATTACGACAAATTGAGCCTCTCTTTTGCTACTCACTGCTTTGTGTCATATCAGACCCGTGAATTGTAACATGCAAATATTTGACGCAAGAAATCTAATTTTTGTAGCGTTAATTTCCAAATTTTGTATCGCAAGAAAAAAATCTAAAACGTATGTCTCTATATTTCTCAAAAATTTATCCATAATCGATTTAGCTGCACTTCGCAAATTTTAGAGCAATCGCTTTTTTTGATAAATATTTAATACTTTGAACCGATAACGCATTGCCTGAAATTTGTCCGAACCCTTTCGCACTGAATCAACCTATTCTTAAATTTAGCCTCATTGGCATTTTACCTTTTTGCGAGAGCAAAATATCTTCAAGTTGAAATAATTAAGGTTAAATTAATTACCCATACTAATATGAAGAAACAGATTCCACTGAACTAAAGTTATGGCAAAGTCAGATTATCGCTTTTTGCTTCAAATACTTTTAAGTAAAAATGCATGGAAACAGCTACTTAGGTACAGTCATCACTATCTAAAATAGCGCATAATTGTATGTACCACTATGGTGAGCAAATAAGCTCAGCATTTGCTTTTATTACTCGAGCTATATCGCTAAGCATTTAGCCACTGCGCTCAGCTGGGCTTGTTCTTTTTCGCGGCTATTAATCTGCTGCTGGAACTGAATAGCCAGCCTGTGGATTGTATCCTTGCAAAGTTGGAAAAAAAGGCTTCTGCAAATTCAATGCTTTTTGTGGTGCTGGTTTAAACTGCTTGCCAGCTGGCATACTCTGACTGGTTGATTCACTATGTCGACATATACTAAAGCAATAGCAGATTGAGATTACATCATGTAGCACTAAAAATGTTTGAGTTTGGTATTTTGTGTCGTAGCACTTCTACAATACTGTGTAATTGCTAATTACCATTGTATAGGAACATATGTACGTATCTGCTACAACTAATCATCACTCGAGAGTTAGTTTTAATCAAGTGCAATTACTTTTTTCTAACCTACATTGTACGTGTTATTTAAGCGAAGCATCAATTTGTTTTGCACAGTCAGGAAAATCCGTCGGAAGTTGGGAGATAAACAGATTACAGAACAGTCAGACAAAATAATTATTTGCTGGTCTGCCTAGCAACATTATTTTTTTTTCTGTGAAAAAAAAAATTGTAAGATGCTTTCAATATTATCACGTAAAATTATTCAATTGCTTTATTGATCGAAACAAATGTGGTTCATTTCTCAATAATTTCAATTGTGTTTGTTAAAATGAACGCAAATTAAGCCGAAGGAAAATAAGCCGACGTAAACATAAGCCGACGTTAACATATGCAACCTCTCAGAAATAATACATTATTAACCGTAACAATAAAAACCGTGCATAGTATTTGCAACGTGTAATATATTCGAAGGTATGGAAGGTTCACAATGCGTCATTTTTGTGTCATTTACTGCTTCCCAATTCCAGCAGACCACTGTTGAGAGCCCTGTCTCTCATGCAGTGTGGGATGTAAGGCAGAAATTGCGGTCCGGTTATCGCGGCGAAACGCGCCCACCAGCCCGCCAGGGACATTTTTAAATACGGGTATCATAAAATTTTTTCGGCTTACCTGACCTCATTTTCAAATTTCGGATTACTTGCATATCGTCTTGGTTGAGCGCAACCAATTGTTAACCAAATTACAACGTAGTTTAATTCTACATTTCTTCTTGCTTTTTTGACATCTTTTCTATGTTATATGTCAAGTTTTCAAAACTGTGCTCAATAAAACAGCAGATTGTTCCGAGATTTTCTTTGAAAAGGATTTTGATCGCATTAATTATTGTTTAATTGCAAGCTTGTCAAATTTGATTCTGTTTTTATTCTCATTTTATCCGCTGTATGTCTCTTTTTTCTGCAAAAATTTTTAAAGAGTCGATCAAATTGCTGTAGTAAATTTCATCGCTCACTAAATTTGTTTATTAACCTCCACATGGAAATTTTATTTATTTTCTGACAGAACAGGTAGCTATTAGAAAATAAAAGACAATAATTCAAGTTCGTTTTTATTGTTTCGACAAACTAACGTAGTGTATTAAGTAAATTCATCAATCATTAAAAATGTTTTGTTCAGAAATGAATTGTCCTCTTGCGGTTACAGTGGGTTAGGTTAATTGATCTGAATGATGACTATTTGAAGATGAGTTGCTGTTATGTCGTGCTATCATCTTACGAGCGTTTGAACTCATTTGGCATCCCTCAAGCCTCAACGTCTAAAAACAGATGCCGAAAGTTCAATAATATACATTTCGGCGCTGAAGTTTTCGACAACTTAAGTTTTAAGTTTGTACATTATCATCTCGGAGCGAGGATTAATCCGAAAATAATGTATAATGTATTAGTTGCGGCAAATTCTAGTGACAAAATTCATCATCAAAAAATTTTACATATTTTAGAGCGGTGAATTCGTTGAAAGCTGTTAACAAGTTTTAGAATGGCGATCAATTCAGCAAAAAATTTTACCATTATATTATAACCAATGACACCTCAACTTGAGTTATTAAGTTGGCCAATATTATTGTTTTATTTACACTTAATACGATAAAGAAGTTTTTCGCGTTATCGGAACTAAGAAAGTGAGAGTTACCGTTATTCCCGACGACGCCAAGAAAATAGAGCTAGTGTCCGTAATTTTGGGACAGAAACTGATGTCCAGGTACTGCAACAAAACTGTTTTTCTGGTTAACTGGTCCACTCCGTAGTCCGTCACCTCTGACAACTGCGATGCCAGAAGCTTCACTAATGTTGCACCAAACTTGTATGAAATGCTCTCCAAACCGATGTCCGTTATGTTAACGCATCCAGAAATGTCTAAGTTTCTGAGAGGGGGTGATTTTCCTAAGCACATGTATTTGATTCCACGGTTGGATATGTTCCTGCATCCACTGATGTCTAAGGAGGTCAGGCATCGAAGCCTGCCAATTGTCAGCAGGGCCATGTCCGAGATTGCAACACAATTGGCGAGAGATAGTTGAGCGAGATATGGGGACATAGCTATGGTACAGCGAAAGCCATTGTCAGTTATGGACACCTGAAAAGAAAACAAGGGATCATCATTCTATTGCAAATTCGAGCAATTGTTTTTTATCATATTATGATTAGATCTTGGGCTCATGATTTAATAGCCTGAGTTTGACATCCAATGATACTAAAAAGTTTTTAATGAAACTCAAAGCGTCTCCGTATTTTTGATCAGTGAGCCGTAACAATATACAATCAAATGTACAATCAATTGAGTGTTTTTAAATTATTCAGCTAATTCTTCTTGAATGCTTCAGTTTTTTGGAAAAATCAATAGCAATGCTTTTGAAATTTCAACATAATGGATGGACCTTTGAATTGAAAGTATTTTAACAAGTTGACTTTTTACGACTTCTTACTTTTTTTGCTGTAACAAAACTGGATTTCAATTCTGGAAAATCTGATTTCAGATTAATCTTTTGTTTGATATTATGGCGTTTTGTTTTTCACGGGGACTTCCTGTTGTGAATTCAGTTGAAATTAAATGACGGCCAATGTTGGTATTCAATTAAGATGGGGTCATCGTTTGCTGGTTTTTTGTGTATGTTATGTATGTTATGTTCACACGGAATTTTGATCCCGCTATTGATTTTTTTTCAGGATTGCACTTCAAAATCTGTCATCCACATATCTTTTTCATAGTATTTTTCTTAATTCTCTAAGTGGTTACAATAGGTTCTTTGTTTTGCTAATTGTCGTGTCGTCTATAGTATATCAAACTTTACTGTTCTATGTCTTTTGCAACTTATTAATTTCGACAGAAAGAAATCGGAACAAAAGAATTGTAGCTATCAGCTTCAAATCGAAATTTGATAATTTTCAGACTTCTGCCGCTTTGGGTCGTTTCAATCTTTTCTGTCGGTGTTTCAATTCCAACTCACTAAACACAAAAACAACCGAATTTTTTCCTCAATCTGCGCGTTTTTGTCAAATTAAGTTATTTGAAATCTATTTCAAGGATAACCCTATGCTCTGATCCCGTATTTTCCTTCAGATATGGATTGGAAACACTTTAAGCCACGGCAGGCTTTCTAAATGGTTTGCTATGAAGTTGACTCATTATTAATGCATAAAACTTTTATATCCAATTTTTGCACTAAAAAATTAAATTTAAATCGCAGTAGCGCCTGATATTTGAAACTATAACGTTAGAAATGAATTGATGCCCATCTTTTACAAGTTTTCACTCTGTTCTAACAAGTTCAAAAAGCTGATTCGAAAACAAAATTCGACTAGGAGGCTTGGTAAAGTGCGATTGCAAATAAGGTCCCGACCCCGCTCATCTACAACTTTGGCATAATTGTCTACCAAATGAGGAACAGATAGAAAAAACCCAAAAACTCAAGTAATCAAAAATAATAGGTGTATGAACGAGAAGATAGCCTCCAAAGTAAATAATTCAGTGGAGAAAAAATGATGCATTAGATTGATGAGTAATGCCAATATCAAGAAAGCGAGTCAAGACGAACAGCAAAATCAAACATTAACAAACAATAATTACATCAAAAACTTTATGACCGTTTTAAAAAAACAAAACCTAATAACAAAGTCAAATTAGCGTCAGATAAAACTGAAACTAAACAAAATAACTTGTAATTCACTAGAAAAGATATGAGACCAGTCCATAATAAGGATTGGTAAAAATTAGACAATAGAGAACGAAAACAGTAAATTTGAAAAAATTCGCTTATTTTTTCTAAAAACAATTAATTTCAAAGTAATGAAGACTATTAGAAATTGACAAAATTATCCCATAGCTTAAAGACAATCAAGATTTTCATAGTAGGGAATAAAGAACTGTCGGTATTTGTGAAGGCCGAGCTTAACTAAAGTTCCCATATTTGTTAAGCAAACAAATCCAGCTCTGAATTGGACTTATGTTACTCAAACTTTGGTGTACGATATATTTAAAGCCAAACAATTACGTCAATTTTTCACCAAAAACTTGACGTGGATTTCCAATACAACACAACAATTCTTGACATCAGTTTTGCATGGAAAAATGACGTTTTTAATGCCGTCATAGCCAACCAATCAACGATGCAGTTTTGACATGTAGAGCAGTATAAATAGAGCTTGAAAAACTACCAAAAAGAAGCGGAAACTCGATAATTTTGTGATATTAAAGTTGACATAAAGTGCGTATTGAAGCACAATTCCTCGAGCAGTAAATAATTGGTTACTGTGTCCTGTATCGACAAAATACTTGGGAAATAATTCAACTGTTGGCATCCCAAATTTTGATGTTTTCAAATCGTGAGTACAGAGAGCAAAACTCTACTTAAGTTAAGTTTAAATATTTTTGCAAAACAGGTCTTAGACATATATCTTTGTCTTCGATTTGTTGAGATATCGGAGTGAACTGGTATACATAAAAGAGATTGCGTATTTTGTGATCTGTAGTAAACCCAGTCCAGTTTGATATTGAAAAAACTAAGATTAGCAGTTAGTTGTGAACTGAAATTGTAATGCAACGGTAAGAATATAGCGGATATACAGTTACAAAAGCGAATAGCAAAAAACACAATATCCGGACAGATTTGTGGCCGCTTAAACGAACTGGGCGGTGTAAAGCTTTCCTCGTCATAAGTGGGAGAGCAGCCGTTACATTTGGTCAGCCGACCCGGACAGTGGAAGGCAAACTGCTGTCCAATCTGATGAAGAGAGTGTCAAAGGCACCCGCTAAAGAAAATCAAACGAAACAACAACGCAACACCAGTGAGGCAGAGCAAAGAGTTCAATTCACTGAAGCAGCTATAGTCCCATACGAGTGGCTAACCCTGCGTAAAAGCAAGAAGCAAAGCAAAAGCGAACAGCACACAGGCAATTCAAGCACAATCAGCAGAGAACAACTTCAGGCAACAGTTCAAAGGCACGAAAACAAGCTTCAAGAGTTAGTGGACGAAGTCAACACTAAAAGAAGACTTGGTCAGAGAATAATTGCGGATTCAGATCGACCCAACTAACTAAAGGTTCTCTATCAACAGACTGTCCATTTACTAGAGGAAGATATACCCAAGCAATTGCAGCGTCGTAACCCACTTGCACCCTACCCAACAAACTTTCTTGAAGAACAACTACAGCAGGCAAGGGAGTGTAAAGCAAATCTGGATATTCATTGGCTTGCATATATAAGCAAAGGCACGCAACCAGAATTGAATACAGAGCAAAGCAACACGAGTCAAGCAGTGAACGAAAGTGAGAGTAACAACAACTATCCAACGGACAATTCAGCTACCCAAACGCTACAAAACGGCACAGTAGCAAACGATCAGAATACGGAGAATATTTCTGAAACATCTTCAGCAAAGCAAAGGCGCGAAGAACGGATGAAGAAGTTCGATATTGAGTTCGAAACGCAGTTGCGGCTCGAACAGGCAAGGTTCGAGCAAAGGAAGCTAGAGCTCGAGATGCAGATGAAGGAGTTAGAAACCAAGCATCAACTACTGGAACAAGAGCTTGAACTGGAGCGCAAAGTGAAAAGAACAGCATTAGAGAATGATGATGCTCGTTCCCAATCAACGGTGCTCGAGATAAATCACCCTTCAACTGGACCCCAAGGAGAAGAAATGTCTCTGACTGGGCCGGGCCAGCAGGATCGACCCCCTTCTAACCCCAAGCAGTGCAAGAGCTCGCTTCGATGCAACCCGTGAACTGAACAGGCAGAGTCAGTTCTCACGATATCGAAACCGTTCATCAAGTGCTGAAGACAGAGACGTTTCCCCCAGAGCTGAAATTCGATACAACCGTGGATATGCAGGTAGCAGTAACCTACCTAAGCTGAAGTTGAACAGCTTCGATGGAAACCCTCTCGAATGGCCGGAGTGGTCCAGTATGTTCATTGCTACGGTGGATAGACGACCAATACCAGACTCAGATAAGATGAGCCATCTCAAGACCCTCCTGACAGGCAAGGCAAAGTCCGCGATATCTGAAATGGGCTACTCTGGGCAACTCTATGATGCTGCTTGGAGCATTCTGGAGAGGAAGTTTGGAAGGCCTCAAGTGATCATCGATGCACAGTTGGAGAGTCTTCGCAAGGCTAGTCAGGTGAAACCACACGACTCAACAGGTCTTATCAGTTTCTCAGTTATTGTATCAAACTTTGTGAATGTGCTCAAAGAGTACAAGCAGATCGGCGATCTGCAATCAAGCTCGACACTGTATATGGCATTAGATAAACTACCTCAAGTTCTCAAAGAGAAGTGGTGGTTCTATGTTGATGAAGACTGGCCTGATCTGATTATGTTTGAAAAATGGCTATCACGAATGGCATTCGTGCATGAAGGGTTTTCAGCTTTCAGGGGAGAGCGCAAGGACGAAGACCGAAGAAGCACGAACAGAGACAAACGGTTTTCAAAGACATCGAACTTCAGTGCGAGTTCAAATGTGGAAGAAGTGAAGCAAATGCACAACGACCACTGCCCGCTAGCTGATGGCACTCACAATATTTGGAACTGTCCACTCTTCAGGAATATGAGTGTGAATGATCGGTATGCAGCAGTCAGGAAGCAACGCTTATGTTACGGATGTCTGGGCAAAGGACATGCAATCAAAGATTGTAAAGTCAATGCGTGCGGTATCAATGGATGCACCAAGAAGCACAACAGATTGCTACACTCAGAAAACCAAATGGACGAGGGCAATCACGCAGTCAACGTAAGCGCAGCAACAATTAATCAGAGTAACGAAGTTACTAGCTTTCTTCAGATAGTTCCTGTCTCAATACAGAGCGGTGGCAGCTGGCTGAACACATATGCTTTCCTCGATAGTGGATCAACGGTTTCATTCATCGATCAAAGTGTGCAACAGAAGTTACGAGCCAAAGGCACCGATGCAACACTCAACATAGCAGGCATACACGGAACGAAGGATCTGAGGACAGAAAAGATTCCTCTCAACATAAAGGGATTACATTCAAAGGTGCATTCAATCGAAGCGTTTGCACACCCGTCAATTTCGTTGGGAAACACAAACTATGACTACAGCAAGCTGAAGCAAAGCTTCAACCACTTGAGTGTTCTCCCAAACAAGAGCTTCAACTTGAAGGAAGTTGGCATCATCCTTGGTCAAGATGCTTACGAGCTACAACACCCATTGGACTACAAGATAGGAACACGAAGTGAACCTTTCGCCGTTCTAACAGAATTAGGATGGGTAGTCAGTGGACCCATGACGGGAAAGAGAAGACAAAATGTTTGTCATTTCGCTTTCACAGAGGATGTGAAAGTGGCTGAGAATATCCAAACGTGGTGGGACAGAAACAAATGCCTCCAAAATCAACGTCGTCAGTCAGTCAAAGAAGGAACTGCAATCACAAAAGATGCTAGAGTGTACGACGAAGTTTACAGGCGAGCGGTATGAAGTGGGAATGCTATGGAGTGAACCAGAGCCAAACCTGCCGAACAACTACAGCTCAGCCTTGGGTCAGCTTTTCTCACCGGAGCGAAGATTCCAAAAGGACCCAAACCTGAAAAGTTTGTATCAACAGTCAATAGATACCGATGTTGAAAAGGGATTTGTAAAGATACTGGACGAATCCGAAGTGAAAGGCACCTTCGGGAAGGAATGGTATTTGCCTCATCATCCTGTGCTAAACCCGAACAAGCCTGGCAAAGTAAGACGTGTTTGCAATGCTGCATCAAAGTACAAAGAAGTATGCCTAAACGACAAGCTACTAGCAGGACCCGATCTACTACATGGATTGATCGGAACGATATTCAGATTTCGTGAGGGACCAATAGCCCTAACAGTGGATATCGAATCAATGTTTCTGCAAGTACAAGTTCCCGAACAGGACAGAAGTTGCTTGAGGTTTCTGTGATGTCCAAGAACTAACGAACCTGTTCAAATATACGAATATCAGCGACACGTATTTGGAGCTAAGAGTTGTCCAACATGTGCAAATTACGCTCTCAAGCGAGTGGAACTGGACAATGAAGAAATATATAGCAGCAAAGGCAATACAAAACAACTTCTATATGGACGATTTCATCAAATCAGTAGAAACCCCTGAAGAAGCAATCGAAGTCTTTAATCAGTTACAACATCTTCTCTCTCAACACGGATTCGAGCTGAAAAAGTGGATAAGCAACAACGATGAGGTTACCGAAGCAATCCCAGAGGACTTGAAGTCGATCAGCAACACAAAGCAAGTCGAGGTGGAGCCCAACGCGGAGGGATCTTCAGTGCTTGGACTACAGTGGAGTGTTACTGACGATAGTCTTCAAGTGTGTAGAGGTACAAACAAATAAGTTGAAACTCCAATAACTCAGAGGAAGATTCTGTCACTTGTCTCTTCAGTATTTGACCCGATCGGATTGTTTGCTCCGTTCAGTGTTCACATGAGACGACTACTAAAAGGCATTTGGACTAAGAATGGACAACATTGGGACAAAGAAGTGGAGCCTGGTGAGGAAGCAGAATTTTAAGGTGGAAAGAACAACTTCCAATTGTAGCTGAAACAAGCATTGCTAGAAGGTACTTCTATACAGCAAGGGACAAAATTGAACTTCATGTGTTTGCCGACGCATCTGAAGACACGATGTGCGCAGTGGCCTATCTACGTTCACAACCCAAAGAGTACTCAGCCGACTTAGCATTTGTAATTGGAAAATGCAGTGTGGCACCGATGAGGCATCTTTCAATACCCCGCTTGGAACTGCAAGCAGCGGTGATGGCAGTGAGGTTGAAGGAACAGATAGTCAAGGAACATGAGATGAAGATAAGCAGTTGCAGTTTTTGGTCAGACTCAACTACAGTATTAGAGTGGATACACAGCTCCCATCGTAAGCAGCAAGTGTTTGTCGCCAATCGAGTTGCTGAGATACTGGATACAACTGATGTTTCACAGTGGAAACATGTGAGCGGTATCAACAACCCAGCTGACATTGGCACGAGAGCAATCAACATTGAAGAACTCAAGAGAAGTGAGTGGCTCACTGGGCCGGCCTGGTTGAAGCGACCAGAAAGTGAATGGCCAGAGCAAGTGAACCTAGTCTTCGCCTCAGATGAAGAGAATATACCCGCATCGGGTTTGCAACACAGACTGAAGAGAAGAAAGCTGTTATTCAGTGGGAACGATTAAGTAACTTCAACAGGCTAGTGAATGCAGTGGCATATGTGCGGCGAGCCATGAGCAAACACAAACCAGCAACACTTATAGTAAGCGTTGAAGAACGAGAAAAAGCAAAAGCAACAATCTTCAAGCTACTACAGCAAGAACAGTTTAGTGAAGAGATGAAATCTCTCAGGGCTGAAAAGTAAATTCCAAAAAGCAGCAAAATCCTACAATTCTCACCCTTTCTAGATGAAGAGGGGCTTATTCGAGCCAAAGGCAGAATAGGCAAAAGTCAATTGGACTTCGATGCAAAGCATCCAATATTGCTACATTGGAAACATCATGCAGTTGAATTATTCTTGCGAAACGAGCACAAGAACGATCAGCATGAAGGCACTGAGCATGTAAGAAACATTGTTCAGCAGAAGATGTGGATCCTAGGCATGCGAAATGCCTTGCGATCAATCAAGAACAAGTATGTAACCTGCAGAAAGGGCAGAGCACAAACGATAGCACCAGTAATGGCAGATCTACCCGAAGAACGGCTAGATGCTTCAACAGCCTTTACAAATGTTGGAGTGGACTACTTCGGCCCTTTCATTGTGAAGATTGGGCGAAGGAACGAAAAGCGATGGTGTTGTCTGTTCACATGTCTAACTGTGAGAGCGGTGCATATAGAGGTTGTACCCAAGATAGACACAGATAGTTGTCTCAATGCAATTATGAGGTTTATTGTACGAAGAGGCAAACCAAGTACAATGATCAGCGACAACGGGACAATTTTTGTCGGAGCTGAAAGAGAATTTGCAGAATATCTTGCAGCATGGAACAAAGAGAGCATCGAAGAACATTTGATTCAATAAGGGATCAGATGGAAGTTCAACCCACCCGCAGCACCTCAATTTGGAGGAGTATGTGAGCGGATGGTCAGAAGCTGCAAAAAAGCAATGTATGCACTGTTGGGGAACAGATCAGTCACAGAGGACGTTCTATCAACTACGATGTGTACTGTGGAACAAACGATGAACGCAAGACCGTTGACTTCGGTCAGTTCAGATGCTAATGACTTAGAAGCATTGACCCCTAATCACTTCTTGCTTGGCAACAAGAACATTTGCCTACCCTATCTACCAAGCGCAGAGGAATTTGTTGACCACAGAAAACTCTTTCGACAAACTCCAGCATATGCAAATCTCATCTGGGACAGATTTCGTAAAGAATACTTGCCAACTTTGAATAATCGGCAAAAGTGGAGATCTACGACGAACGAAAACCTTAAAGAAGGAGATCTCGTTTGGTTGATCGAAGATAGTGACAAGCGAGGATACTACAAACTTCGAGTTGTGGAGACCATGGGAGGGTCGGACGGAGTGATTCGATCAACGAAACTTAGAACGAACGCCGGAGTTTACAAGAGACCAGTAGTGAAGCTCGCCCCTGTACTGCCAAACGAGAAAGATATTTTCACTAAGGAAAACAGGGCCGGCGATGTGAAGGCCGAGCTTAACTAAAATTCCCATATTTGTTAAGCAAACAAATCCAGCTCTGAATTGGACATATGTTACTCAAACTTTGGTGTACGATATATTTAAAGCCAAACAATTACGTCAATTTTTCACGTGGATTTCCAATACAACACAACAATTCTTGACGTCAGTTTTGCATGGAAAAATGACGTTTTTATTGCCGTCATAGCCAACCAATCAACGATGCAGTTTTGACATGTAGAGCAGTATAAATAGAGCTTGAAAAACTACCAAAAAGAAGCGGAAACTCGATAATTTTGTGATATTAAAGTTGACATAAAGTGCGTATTGAAGCACAATTCCTCGAGCAGTAAATAATTGGTTACTGTGTCCTGTATCGACAAAATACTTGGGAAATAATTCAACTGTTGGCATCCCAAATTTTGATGTTTTCAAATCGTGAGTACAGAGAGCAAAACTCTACTTAAGTTAAGTTTAAATATTTTTGCAAAACAGGTCTTAGACATATATCTTTGTCTTCGATTTGTTGAGATATCGGAGTGAACTGGTATACATAAAAGAGATTGCGTATTTTGTGATCTGTAGTAAACCCAGTCCAGTTTGATATTGAAAAAACTAAGATTAGCAGTTAGTTGTGAACTGAAATTGTAATGCAACGGTAAGAATATAGCGGATATACAGTTACAAAAGCGAATAGCAAAAAACACAATATCCGGACAGATTTGTGACCGCTGAAACGAACTGGGCGGTGTAAAGCTTTCCTCGTCATAAGTGGGAGAGCAGCCGTTACAGTATTCAATTTTGCATCCCGTTACAAAAAGAACGACAAATAGACAACAAATAAAAAAAGTCAGTTTAAACATGCCAGAAAACGTTTTTGCAGCCGTAGAGCCATGCTTGGGCCCTCAAAATATGTTCAAGTGCACCTTCATTAAAAACTGATAATGTTTTGTGTGACCTCTCATTAATGAAACTAGGTAACAAGTGGACAAAAATGACATAAAAGGCAAAATTAAGTAATATTTGTTCTTATTTCGAAAAAAAAAATTATTTCCAAAGTCATGAAATCCATTAATTACAAAAAGATATAATTAAATAGGATCTTTTAATCTTCCAGAAGAAGCCTCTAAGACCTGCAACTGTCCAAAATATGCTTTACGTCTAAAAAGGAACGTGAAATAGGACAAAACTCAAAAATTGATTTACTTTTTTTTGTGTCGAAGCCAAAAAAGTAAAAACGAATCGTTTAAAAGCATTATATTTTGTGACATCAATCACTTTTGACACCTTTCTTTGACATCAATAATTTCATATTTGGCCTGTAATTAATGAGACTAGGTAACAAACAGACAATAAAAGGAACAAAATTGCGAAGTTAAAATGTAATTTTTTTGAAAAACAATTGTTTTCAATGTCATGAAAGCCATCAGCTGTCTACTATCATCGGAACATCAGTTCATCTTTTCCGCGTTGAAAAGCCTGTTAAAACAGGTCATTGTACAGAAAATTTCATACGACAATTAAAAACAAAATTTAAAAAAATAAATTAAATTCTTCGAGAAAGAAGTGTCGAAGCCGTTAAAACCATAATCTATATCTCTAAGGATTTTAATATTATCAGTTGTGCCCCATTTCAAACGCCAATAATGTGATATATGATCTATCATTAACGTGATAATGTAACAAAACCAGAAAACGTGAAAAAGGGCAAATACCTAAAAAAAAATGTGAAATCTAGTAGTCTGGTAGTATAAAGCCAGAAAACCATAACTTAAGTCGTGAAACCGCAATAGAGGATAAATTTGAAATCAGTAGAAAAAAACACTCTTTCTTTGCTGACACTTAGCTACAAGTTGACAAAATTAAGAACAAAATAGGCAAAGTTCAATGAGCCATTATTTATTAAAAAATCTAATGTTTTTGGACGTCAAAACAACCATAAGCTTTCACGTAAAACACTGGATGCATTAATTTGTCGCTGCTAAATAATTCAATTGGTCCTATCAACAGTGAGATTCGATTTGATTGGTTCTTTCTTTATTAATATTGAAAAGATCGAAATTTTTTTCAAAAAAAAGACAGACTGATAACAATCCGACTTAATTTTTGGATTTTAACAGTCCAATATTGAATCAAAACTAGCGTTTCTTTTGCTGTTCGCCAATTAAGAACACTTAATTCATTCTAATAATATAATTCTAGATAATGTGTTGGTTCAGAGATCAATAAATGCTGCGTTTTTGGTAATCATATAGTAAAGTTAACAAAAAACAGCAAAGCTTTAATTACAAAGCATTCTCAATGGAAGTTGAAGTAAAAATAGCCCCTTTTGAGTCTGAACAAATTGTGTAAGTGGTGTTTGGGTGTTCAATTCCTGCAAATTTAATCAAAATGTACTAAAGAAAAATATTTCGTGCTGTTTTTGATGAAAAAATTTTATTTTGAAATGTTTAGCCAGAATTTTTGACAAAAAAATTAAATGAAAATAGTCGACAAAATTTTAAAAATAAAATCAACAGCAATTTTTTTAAAAAAAACTAATAAATTTCGCAATTTAGAAGAAATTTTAGTCAAAAATTCCGAAAAATATGAATAAATCAACGGAATTCACTCTGTTTTCTCAAAATTTTAAAGTTTAAACCTACATAACTCCCTGCAAAAAACGAAAATCAATAAAATCTTTTTAAATCTAATTTCTACGCTGGACGAGTTTTCTAATTATACCAGTCTCCACTCTCTACGACGAATATATCGATCGGCCAAAATTTTCTGAACAAAAAAACCCATTTGAGTATATAGTCCCCCCCCCTCAAGAGGAGTCGCAACAATTAATTTGACAATAAAATTTGTGAAAACGTCAACAGATCAACAATTTAAGGAATCATTTATATATCGTCAGTTTATTTCATATTTCTACCGTGGGTCTTTCCGGTAATTTAGGTTCGTTCTGCCCGCATTAGCCAAGCATGAACAAAAAAATCATTATTGCGAAACTAACTAACGTTGAGAGGTTATTCTGGATTGATATTTAAGTGCTCCCTATTTCATCAAATAAGACCGACCTCAATGATGAAAACTGATGGCGACAACGGTTTTCTGCACATAAGCCGGGAGTTTTAAGATGAAATAAATTGTCGCGTTCAATATTTGGGCATCACATGCACTAAACATGACAGCAGTGCACGTTTTGCAGTCATTCGGACTTTAATGACAGAGAACAGAACTCTATGAAGAAACCTAGGCGCTGGAAACTTGTGTTAAAAACGAAGATAGGAATTTTTTCAACCGTCTTGGGAACTGGCTCCGAAAATTTTGCAACAAGTCTCAATTGATCACAAGGTGGCTAAATTTATTGGTGTAGTGATTGTAATCCTATCATTGCATTATTTAGAGTAATACAACACCTTTGCCTGGCAATCAAGATGAAGTTGGATTGAAGAGGACAATTGACAATAATATCCCAATCGTTCGCCGGCGCGGGTTCCAAACGGGTACAACATAAAGAACCAGGTCCAGATTTTTGTCTTGAAAAACAAATCTTTTTGGTCGCATATAAGGGAAACATTATCAGACGGCTTAATCGATTATGGCATGTAATTATATCTCCACTTCAACTGTATGAAACAGCATGATCGCCAATGGCACCATGAGTCCCTGATTTTCAAAAGGGCTTCCGCTTTCGTCTTTAAGCTCTGAAAACCCAACGTTAGTTAATGGATGCAAGAACTCATTCCCAGCTAGTGAGGGATTGATTAAGTTGGTGACGCTGAAAACCAAGCCCCTGATTGCGGTAAATCGGTAACAGTTGACCGTTTTCTCCGTTGGAATTCTAACTTTCAAGTAGACGAATCATTGATGATTCGTCCAATGCTCCAGAATTTTTCCTAATTACGGTTAGTAGAGTACAACAGTTTTGACAAATTAATTACGTCTCTATCGGGACTATCCATATGTTTCAATTGTCGAGAAAATCTCAAATTTTTTAGACAGGCCTCTGCAG
Source organism: Convolutriloba macropyga (assembly GCF_964194025.1). NCBI lineage: Eukaryota > Metazoa > Xenacoelomorpha > Acoela > Convolutidae > Convolutriloba > Convolutriloba macropyga. The sequence goes on along the minus strand of NC_134468.1, from coordinate 23,598,615 downwards.
GCACAAAAGTAGCGGAGTCTGCTGCAGAGCCATTTTTTTGCAGCTGACGGCTCAATTGCTCTGGCAATTTTATTATCTATGCTATCCATACCATGAACAGAGCACTTCTCGAACTTATCATTCCTAAAATTTCAGCCAAATTTTTTTCTGGATATCGCAAAATTTTGCAAAACAGTTTTGCGCTCTAATTTTCTTTGCGCAATTATTCCATCAATAAGATTTGGTCAATAGAGAGTTTTGCTGTTTTGGGCTAATTTCGCTTCTTTGAAGCGGCCGAATGATCAATTAGAATTGAAACAGTTCCAAAAGATCTTTGTTTCACTCCCGATTGACTGCTTGGAGCAGTTGTTGAGGAAAATTTACTTTACTGGTAGAACAGAAGTAGGCAAAAGAAAATTTTCTAGGAATAAGGACCTTGTTGAGCTCAGAATACTTTTGTGATGACTCAAATGAAGGCATATCTGAAATCAGGTTTTCCACGTTTTCGGACAACTTCAGTTCTCATATGTTATCTTAAAAGCGGTCTCAATGTACTCTTCACCAGCTCAAATAGTTGCGCCAAACTTTGGTACGAAATATTTCTCGTGCTTAACAGTTGACCTCCGTGACAAGACAATTAGCATATACAAACCGCAAAACTTCGAAGGCTCTATTATGATCTATACTAGATTACTTCCTTCCAGAGCCGTCAATGAGGTACCGCAGAAGCTTGATGCTACCAACTTTGGAACAAGAGTGATCTGCTAGCTGGGTTCACAAACTTTGATATGGCTGCCACTGTCCACTTGAAATGACCAGTGGCGTTGCAAGTGGTTGACTAGAGTTCACGCTCAAGTTATCATTTTGATTACCTTTTGGCAGTATATTTTGAAAATGACTACAGCAAGATGTTTGCCCACTTATTAAACTGATATACTAGGGTATTGAAAATTTCAGTTTGGTTTGCCGCTGCAGTTACCGTGGTATGTAAATTTTTTTGCGCCTGGGGAATTTGTTCATTTTCTGGAGCATTACCGTGCGATGGTAAAAAAAATTGCTTTGCAAACAAATGGTCCCTGAAAGCAAAGAGTTTTCCCGAGGGATGAAAGTACAGCCCATGAATTGTTTTTTTTTTCATTGCAATGCTTTTTTACCAAAAGGGCGCAATTTGCCTGCTTTCAGTTTCAAATCTCCGCATCAGCATTTTTTTTCTTGCCTATCTGCTGCCTTGTTTTGTTTCTTCCCTCGTTAGGAGCACGCAGTGTGCACTGGTTAACAGAGAAAGACGTCTTCCAGTACTCAATGCCACCCCTTTGCGTGGCGCAGTTCTCTGTAACTGCTGTGAACATCGCACTATCTCACAGGCAGACCATCGCACGTGAAATTTTACCGGAAGGTACGGCAAGGCTCAATTTGTTTTCAAAATTTGTCCGCAGATCAGGTAGTTCTACTTTAGCTACTGTTATATACATGCCAGTAATTTGTTCTGTTGTATTGGAGCGAACTATTTGATCGATTCGAACGGACGCAGCTTGCGTTATCTTTTAAGATGTACGTGAACTATCAAAGTTCTGTTCAAGGAGCCACCAACCTTAGATCTTTGAAACGGCTCTTTATCTTACAAATTTTAAATATAATTTTGAGCATTGAGAGTTTGATCGTTGGTTACTTTTTGGGAATTTTATAATGAGTAAGTTGGTCCGAAAGCGTCCTGACTCGTAAATTGTTCTTCATGAAAAAAATCAAGGTAACGAACTCTAACAAGCCGGTGTAAACACATTTCACCCGTGATAGATGAGGGAGGTTCATTATGAAAGATCCAATCAGTGTCGATGTTCTGCTCTCGACACTTTATTTGCGTGCGCACGTCCACTCACTCCATTAAATTTCGTTGAACACGGCAAAAATAGGGGATGGGTTTAAATTGGAATTTAACTTTGCAACGAATTAGTTCCTCTTTTCAACAGTAAATTGAGTTGCTCCAGCCAACTCCTCAATAGGTGGCACCTCATGTCTTTTTAACATCAAGAAGCGGATTTTTTTTTTGAAATAAATAAGTCACAGTATAATTATTGTAATTCTCCAATTTAAACTCAACTTCGGGCGGAAGCGCCCCCGGTCTCTAAGCTCTGACTGCTTTAAGCTTCCCCCAACTGATACTGTAATATACTTGTTATTGGTATTAGATACGGTATCCAATAATGATGGCCTTGAATGATTGTATATGAATATGATCTGTTTCAAACCTGATTACGTAGTGTGATTGCTTCGAAGTTGCTCAAGTCGAAGTTGAATTGAAGGTTGAACAGTGACTCATCAGAGAGAAGTCGTCCTCCTAATACATCACTGCAGCTCAAGTTGAGCCATTTATTCTTGGAGTCTTCGAAACTACATAGAGCTAGATTGTTCCACCTCCTGCATACAAGTCGCACCCCACGGAACAGGTCAACTAATGTCATGTATTGCAATATATCCAGCCAAATCTCTTTCGGTAGGTCGCTCCATTTGCAGACAGCTGTTAGTTTCTGTAACTGTTCCTAGTCTTGCTATTAATCGCATACCGATTTCGAATTATGATGTAGCACATAATTTTGATTGACCCCCCCCCCCCCCCCCACACACACACCCCTCTACCACAAGATGATTTAATTGGTCAATGTAACCATCGCTAGTGTTTCAAGTTCAATTGTGTTTCTGAAGCAAAAAATAACTGAATAGATAGTTCAATAAATTTCGGGACCTAGGTTTAGACTTCGACCTATGAAAGAACTCATAAAGTCTACTGGGGTGGTCTTAAATTACACAGTCCAGGTTCCCATTTATGGAGGAAGAAACGTCTTTTCAAGGGTCGAGGAAAAACTTTTCCACACAGCATGGTCGTTTCATGGTCAAGTCGGGGTCCAAAACTGGGAGTGATTGTCAGAAAACAAACACCTTCAGTGGTCCACATTTAAAAATCTTTTTGAAAAAAATATTGACTACAAGGATAATATGAGGACATAGCACAAAACGAGAATAGTTAAAAAAATAGTAAGATTGCTTGCAACAAGACTAAGAACAGAACCATTTTGAGAAATCAAAAAAGTATGCCTGGATGAAACAATTAAAAGTGATTGAGTAATAAACTGTACACTTGAACCAACAAACACCTTGTCAAACAAATGCAGTCATTAAAGACAGCTTCGAAAACAATCAAAACGCATCGCAGTAAAAAAGTAAATTATAAGGCTAATATGCTGAACATAAATGCTCAAAATTCAATGTTTTAATTTTCTTTTCACAATATGACCGAACATAAATCTTCAGTACAATTATGTAAGAGTTTCAATTGGTATTAATTTGACAAGAGAGCAGCTGATTGAACTGTCGAGAGGTGACAATCAAAGTTAATTGAGTTCTTTTTTCATTGTAGAAACTGCGTCACTGTTGTTCAACCGTTCAGCTCGGCTTTTGTTACTAAGTAAATAAACGTTATCAGCGAGAAAATATCTTTTCTTGAATTGCAATCGTACGACGATTGTTCAATATCTTTTTGTTTGACCTGCAATCATGCGACAAATGATTGAATATCTTCATCTCATTTGAAACCGTGCGACGATGGTACTGAGTAAATAAAAGAGCAGCGAAGATTGAAATGCGCTATTTGAATAAAACGAGAAATGAACAAAAGATTACGCAATTTCTTAAACATTTAGTTTCTTATACGTAGAGTGCTCGGAAAAGGTTCGTTTAACATAATTTTCGTTGAGCCTACGAATATACTAAATCGATTGCGCTCTTTTTAGGCTGAACATTTTTATGTTTCGAAAACGTATCGGTGACCAATCTGAGCTCAGACACTTGAACCAGTTTATCAGAAAAAAAGATCGAGCTAGATTTGCCGGGCCATTGACATGGGCCATTGGCCTTAATACGTGGATGAATACAGTCGTTTTGTTTTGCCTTTAAACGTTGCCTTAATACGTTGTTACGATATAGTTTGAATACCTCAAATAAAGTTCCGATAGACTGAGTTTTTCCGCAGCTATATTTTTGGTGCCGCTTTACTCCTGGTACCGCGTTCCTTATCATGTATTCGCTTTAGTCTAACGTTTGTGATTGAACCAGAAATGGACCATTTCTCCTCGCTAAATATGTAGACAATTGTCTGCTCGTAACAACAATGATTTGACGAAGGCAAAATTGTGCCCCTTTTGACTCCTTTAAACTTTGCTTTGATTTACAGTATCTCTTACTAATTGAGCATACGCGATTGGCTAATGTCGCAATGGTCTGTTCTGTTCTGTTGCTTATCTGTTGCAAGATCCCGAGAGATTAAAAATCCCTGTAATAGCAATTCTTGTAAACCTCTACGCTTTAACTCCCATCGTCAGATGTCAGAGAGCCCAAGATAGCCAGAGGGAATACGAACAAGCAAAAAAGTGATGTAACGCAAACTATACGATGTTGTTGCGGACAGTGAAAAAATGTTGCTACATTCGAACACTAGAGTGATTACATACAACTCCCCCAATCAGAAGGCCTGTTGTTGATCACAAAACGACCAGAAGTGCAGACCAATCAGTCAATAATAGAGTGAGACATCCGCCAACCAATTCAAAAAAACTGTAAGAACTATCCAAACTAAAACGTTGCTACTTTTGATGTTGTAAATTTATTTCCTAACCGGCAAATCTAGCACCCCCCAAAAACCTACCTCTTACAATTTTTTTTTCTTGAAAAAACAAAAAGTTTGACAAATTTTTTGTCAAAATCCAGAAATAATCAAATTGCGGTGTTTTTTATAGTTCTTGACATAAAAGCGTAGCAAAAACTTAAAAATCTTGAAAAAAATTTGACCAAATTTGAAAAAAAAAATTTCCTTTGACCCTATCATTCTAAAGGAAAATTATTAAATGCGGATGTAACAATTGCATAAAGTTGTCGATTTAAAAGAAAAAAAAAGACAATTTGGTCAAGTTTTTCAAGTTTTTTTCTCAACTAAGCGCTTATTCTTGGTAACTCGTGAAAATCGTGTATTTAACATCAAGGCTCGGAGTTTGAGCAAAGCTCAAATAATTTATGCTGTAAAAACATTATATGGTTTTCATATTAGCTGCTAGTTCACTTCATCACGCCATAAAAACTGCGCCTCAAGTAACACAAAATCGTTACAAACGTAACGTTTACTCATTACCGGGTTTAAGTTTCAACCCTAACGCTTTGAAAGTCCGAAAAACAGCGCAGTTCCAGTTGAGTCATTTCTTTCATGATAAGAAGCGCCTAGTTATATGGCATGATGTAGTGAACAATTCGCTTTCACGTCATCGAAGCAACAACAATAAGCCTTTAACACCTTCACAGCTTATTGCAGTGCTTGAAAACTATCAGGAGCGCATAGAAGCTATAGTGTATTGCCCCAGAGAGGGAACTCCTGATATTTCTGATCAGCTCAAGCGTAGTACTCTAGTTACCATACACTTAGTGAAAGACATTGTGTCTAGACGTAAACAGAAAGATCCTAGTTTACTTAAAGAGTACAGAGCATTACACCAAAGGCCTGCGCTTGAGCTGAAAACACTGACCATAGTCTTAGCTCATAAGAACAACCTCCGGTCCTTGATAACACTCTCCCGACCGAAGAAACTTTCAAAGCGCCGTCGTAAAACGCTTCGCACCCGTCATGCGTTCGAGGAGGCGGAACTCACACAAGCCTTTGATAACCTGAATGTCACTTAGTCTTGCGCTGTTTTGGGAGTCTACCCGCTGACTGGCGGTGTGACTTAGTTAACTCACGAGTTACGGGTTAGTTTGTGGTTGGTTCTCTCCGATAGCGCTTTACTAAACGTTTCGCTCTCCCCATTCTTCGAGTTTTTCACTACCGTCCGTTTTCCGCAGGTTATCTGGTTTCATTTTCCGTTTCCGTCCTTTTGTTTCCTTGTCACTTTGTTTCCTTCTATCTCCCGTTTATCTGTTGTATGATGTAGTATGTTGAGTTTCTGCTGTAGTAAAACTTCTCTCTGCTAGTATGCTCGTTTGTTGTGTAGTCTCATTCCTTGCTAGGGTGTGACTTAAGTTCATTCTGGAGTTACGGCTGGTTTGTTTCGCGACTTTCACCACACTGGTTTGCTAGCAATTTGTTGTAGCTTTATTAGTTTTTGTAGTATGTACTTTTGTTGTCTGGGTAGGGTGGTTTGCTAGGGTGTGACTTAAGTTTGTTCTGGAGTTACGGCTAGTAAATTTCCTGACCTTTTCGACTTTTCGTTATACTACATCGTTGCCGTAAATTGTTTCATGTTTAATGTTTTGATGCCGTTGTTAAAGCCCCATAATGATTTGTGCTAGTGTACCTGGCAGTAGCTCGTCTCCTTCTTTCTAGGGTGTGACTTAAGTTTATTCTGGAGTTACGGCTAGCTTGTTTGGTTGAGTTGTTGCTGTGGTCTGTTAGCATCGATCTTCCCGCCTCCTCGCTTGTGGTTTCCGCCCCGCCCGTGCCGTTTTCCCGTTTCGTCGCGCGCCATCCGCCCGACGTTTCCGCCCCGCCCGTGCCGTTTTCCCGTTTCGTCGCGCGCCATCCGCCCGACGTTTCCGCCCCGCCCGTGCCGTTTTCCCGTTTCGTCGCGCGCCACCAGCCCGACGTTTCCGCCCCGCCCGCGCCGTTTTCCCGCTTCGTCGCGCGCCATCCGCCCGACGTTTCCGCCCCGCCCGTGCCGTTTTCCCGTTTCGTCGCGCGCCACCAGCCCGACGATTCCGCCCCGCCCGCGCCGTTTTCCCGCTTCGTCGCGCGCCATCCGCCCGACGTTTCCGCCCCGCCCGTGCCGTTTTCCCGTTTCGTCGCTCGCCACCAGCCCGACGTTTCCGCCCCGCCCGCGCCGTTTTCCCGCTTCGTCGCGCGCCATTCGCCCGACGCTCCCGTTTGTCCGTCCGGTTTCCCGTCGCGTCGTGCGTTATTCGTTCGGCGTCTCTTCCCGTCTCCCGTTCTGTCCCTTTTTGCGCTTCCTGCGCACCGTTCTTTCTTTCTTTCGCCGGGTACTATTGTACCCGACGAACATTTTGCTCTTTGGCGGTTTGCTAGCCAAACCGTCACACGGGTTCGGTATAACCCATTTGTGTTGTGCTGTTGCATGTCTGTGTACTTTATAATAGTACTAAATTAAACTTGTGGTTCCTGTTTTTCTTAAGATCATGACAACTTTGCAGGACAAATTCAACAAACTTTATAGTGCAAGAGCAAAATTAGAGGCTGAACTTAATAACATCTATGGGGAAATTAACAATGCTGTTGATAAGCAAGACAGGAAAGTTAAGCTCGAACGTCTGATTGTGAAGTGCAAAGATGCTTTTACTAGAGTAGTTGATAAGAATGAAGAGCTCTTTGATCTGGCACAAAAGACTGAAGATCCAGACGCTGCCTGTAAGAATCTTGAGAAATGGTTAGAGACTGTAACAAAGAAAACTGATGAGTTCATTGCTGCTGCTCGAGGGTATATCAATTCGGTCCATGACAAAGAGACGGCAGAGCTGTATACCTCTCACCAATCAAGATCAGGTTCACATATGACTTCCTCAAAAAGATCAAGTCAGCGTCATCGAGACTTAGAACTATCTAGACTCAAAAGGGAGGAACTTGAGAAACAACATGAGGCAAAACTCCGCATTGCTAGACAACGTCTTGAAATTGAAAAACAAACGAAATTGCGGGAATTAGAAATTGAACAGCTTGAGGAAGATCATCGCAAGGAAGTAGCTGCTGCAGCCCTTGAGGAAATTGAGTTGATGACAAAATCATCAGCAGACGGGTCCGGTACGGGCAAAATGAGTGGGCTCTTTACGGAAAGAAGTTCAGTGAAGAGCAAGAAACTTGTTCAAGATTGGGTTAATTCGTCACCAGCCGGGAACATGGCAGATGTTGCAAACGAACCGAGTTTGCACTTTTCTGGTTCCATCGCCCAATCCAACCAAGCAATTGTCCAACGACCTTCTTCAGCTCAACTTCCTAACTCACACTTCAATCTCAATACACAGGGTCAAGTTGAGGCCAACATCAACCTCCCTGTCCATGAACCAAGTAGTGGAACCAATGTAACCAATGATGCACATGTTGCAAACAACATCATGCAAGAGCAGCGACAGCCTCAATATACGCCTCCATCACCACCAATAAACTTTGGTATGCCAACTCAACTAAACGCCCCAAACACAGCCCGACAACTGTCTCAAGCAACAATGCACTTCGATGGTTTACAGTTAGATCATCAATTCCCTCGCAGGTCGAGCATGCCGGGACAGTTGAATTTAGTCAGCCCTTCGCGTTCACTACCTTTAAACACACTTGTTAATGCTCCGCTAGCACTTAATCCGCAACAAGCACACATAAATGTACCAGCCCCTCCATCCCCCGTTCTAAACCCCGCACCACCACATTTTCCGTTAATCTCACCAGCATTCCGCTTTCCTCCTTCCCCGCCACAAGCACTCCCACTGCAAGCCACTAACCCCGTGGCGAATAATGTCAATCTGTTACCCCATTCTCCGCCTGCATCATTCATTTCCTCCGCAAACAATTTCGTACCTCAATTAAATCATCCAGCACCTCCACAAAAGAGTTTCCAGCCCCAAAATTTTGTACCCATAACCCACGCACCTCCTGCTCCTCCAGATCCAAATGTCTGGCGTTTTCCGGCAGCAGTCCCACCTAATGCAGTACCACTTGTACGTACATCTGCAAATTTATACACCGTACAACCGGCCCCGTTAATCAACCCTCATATATCTACATCGCACCGCTCCCCTCATGTACAAGCAGCAGCAGGCGCTCAAAATTACGTAACATCAGACTTCATGCAAGCGAATCCATTTAGTTCTTCCACAGGTACCGCCCCCACCTTTGTCACTCCGATCATTCCGCCAACGTATGGAGCTACCGTTCCGAACCCGTTGTGTTGGGGTGGCCCGCCGAATCCCACACCTTCGGCTCCTTCTTTGGACTCTGCGGATTTGATAAAGCAGTTGGCGGACGCAATTACTTGTAAGAAGAACGATCCACTGCCCGAGTGGAAGTTGTCACAATACAATGGTGATCCCCTGCAGTGGCACGAATGGTTCGGACAATTTAAAAGCGCCATAGACGCACAGTCCTTGACTGATGATGTCAAGTTAACATACTTAAAAACTCTTGTAACTGGAAAAGCTAAAACCGCCATCGCTGAGTTCGCATACTGTGGTGTAATGTATAAGGATGCACTTAAGACACTCGAACGTAAATTTGGCCAACCACAGGCAGTAGTCAGTGCACACTTAGAAAAACTCAGCTCTTTTCCACCACTAAAGATGCACAATAGTGATAACATCATAAACTATTCTGCAACAATTTCAAGTCTTGTTGGGGTCTTGAAATCACTTTCATATGACGCAGACCTTAAGAGCGCCTCACTTCTCAACACGGCTGTGCAAAAATTGCCGCCCAATCTGAAAGAATCCTGGTCACTCTTCACAGTGAAGAAACATTGGGTTAAGCCAACACTCCTTGACTTCAACGATTGGTTGAAGGAGAAGGCCGAGGCACATGATTTAATGAAACAAACTTCATCGAAGGCAAGAACTGAGGATAACACCAACTCAGTAGTAAAGACCAAAGTTGCCTCAAGAACTTTTGCTGCTAATACACAAACTAAGGGCACTCAGAGACCAGCCTCAACATCGGCAACGCCTGCAACCCCTCGCTGCATTGTGTGTAAAGGTATCCACCGCATCTGGGAGTGTAGGATATTTAAAGAAAAGTCTCCCACTCAGCGAGCAAAGGTAGTGGCTGAAGCAAAACTGTGTTTCTCATGTTTGAGAGAAAAGCATATGTTCAGGCAATGCCCAAACCCCAGGAAATGCAGGAAGGACGGTTGCAACAGCTCCCATAACACACTTCTTCATGGAGCTGAGAGGGTGTATCCACCAAAATCCCCTTCAAACAACAACAACATTAATTCTAATGCTGGCGCAAATCAAAGTAAACTTCCTAGTGTCCAATCATCGAGTAAGACCACTACTTTGTCATCTGTGAGTAATGTGAAAGGCCTCCTTTAGGTGACTGAATTACAGTTGAAGAGCTCCTCCGGTAAAGATACCACGGCTTTAGTTTTGTGCGATACCGCTTGGAGTAACTCTTGGGTGTCCAATGATCTTGCAAATAGACTTGGTTTGCACGGTACAGCATTGAAACTAACAGTCAAGGGTATAAATACCGAAGAGGTCGTAGACACTGAGTTAGTTGAACTGATTGTAACACCACGCGACAACCAAGCATTTGAACCATTTAAAGTCAGCCCTTACGTAAATGAAAATTTGAATGTAGGCGCCGATGTCATTAACATTAATGCACTTCAGGAAACATACCCGCACCTAGCAGTTCTAGACCCAGTTACATATTGCTATGGAAACATCGAGATGATACTTGGACAGGATGTGTATCATGCCATCCGCCCGTTAGAGTACTTCGCTGCCGACGAGAAGTCCTCGCCCTTCGCTGTTCGCTTGCCCATAGGTTGGGTTCTAAGCGGCCCTCTACCGTCGTCTTCAGGTTTAGTCTCGACTTGTTTCAAAGCTAATTTGGAGCAGGATTTTGAACTCGCTAGTCAGGTAAAATCTTGGTACGACATGGAGTCGTACGGCGCACTTAAGCAAGTAGACCCACGATCCGCATCGGATGCACGTGCGCATGAAATTCTTGAAAACACCACCGTGCATAATGGAAAAAGGTACGATGTCGGAATGCTATGGGCTGAAGATAACATCGAACTGCCCAACAATTATTTCTCAGCACTTGTTCAATTAAAGTCTTTGGAAAAGCGGCTAACGAAAGATCAGACATTAAGGGAAAAGTACTCGAATACCATCAAAGAGGACTTAGACAAAGGCTACGTAGTAAGGGTCAAAGATGCTCATAAGGTGGAAAGTCGCTCGGAACGAGAGTGGTACCTACCACACCATCCGGTTGTTAACCCGAACAAGCCGGGCAAGGTTCGTAGGGTACTAAACGGAGCAGCAAAATTCCATGGCGCATCTCTCAATAAGTCATTACTCACCGGACCTGACCTACTGCAAAACCTAATCTATGTACTCCTACGGTTCAGACAACATCCATTTGCCGTATCCGCCGACATCGAGGGAATGTTCCTCCAAGTTGGAGTGTTACCATGTGATCAGCCATCATTGCGCTTTTTGTGGCGGGAGGACCCCACATCAAATGTTGTGGTACACCAGTATACGCGCCACATCTTTGGGGCAAAAGATTCGCCCACCTGCGCCAACTACGCACTTCAGCGCACGGCACGCGACAATGCTAAGGAGTACCCAGAAGCTGCGAAAGCCGTCCTTGAGAACTTCTACATGGACGATTACTTGGACTCTGTGGAATCCCCCGAGAGGGCCCTCATTAGGTCGAAGGAATTGGTACATCTTCTCCATCTAGGTGGGTTCAAGCTTACTAAATTTGTAAGCAATGTACCAGATCTGGCTGACCGAATTGATGGGTCTGCTCAATCCACTGAACCTAAGGTCATCGTTTCATCCAAGGAGGAATCAATGCACGTGCTTGGGCTTAAGTGGGATCACAACAACGATACTCTGGTTGTGAGCAGGGGTACTAAGAGCACCATCACGAAAAGTTTAACACAGCGCTTGGTCTTAAGTCTTGTGTCAAAGGTCTACGACCCAATTGGTCTTGTCTCACCGTTTACTGTTGGTGCTCGGTTAGTCTTGAAAGACATTTGGCGTATCAATGGACAAAGTTGGGATGACGAGTTACCTAAAGACACAGTTGACAGATTCCTTGCCTGGTGTGTTGAACTGCCGCGGTTGGCTGAGATCACTATACCGAGAAGTTACTTTTCAGGACCATTCCAACATCATGAACTCCACATGTTTGGTGATAGCTCGCAAGACGTATTCAGTGCAGTAGGATTTCTTAGGGCTCAAGTAACTTGCTCCTCCGGGGAGACTATAACAGAGCTGGCGTTTGTCTTGGGCAAGGCCCGTGTTGCACCTATGAAGGTAATGACAGTTCCTAAGTTGGAATTACAAGCCGCGCTCCTCGCTGCCCGTTTAAAAAGGGAAATCTGTCGAGCATTAACGGTTACTGTGGACAAAGTCTTTATGTGGACAGATAGTACCATCGTCTTGCAGTGGATAAACTCAACGAACAAACACCCCATCTTCATTGCAAATCGTGTTAGTGAAATCCTGGAGAACACCAGCGTTGACCAATGGAACCACGTCGCCACTTGTGATAATCCGGCAGATGCTGGCACGCGTGGCATGTCCGCTGAAGTTTTGCAATCAAGTAGCTGGGTGAGGGGCCCTGACTTCTTGAGAACTAAGCAATTCCCTTTTGTGCCAAATACTGACGTCGTTGATAACATCAAACTCGGCGTTGTAACCAAGGAACAAGATGATGATTCCATCTCATCTTTAGCCGCATCCGTAACCAAGCCCCCTAAGGAACAAAGTATCAATCTAATCCCGTTTGATAGGTTCAGTTCTTATCAAAAATTACTGCGTGTCACCGCATATGTGCTCCGTCTTTTACCATCTCATGAAAGTTACCGTACCGTAGACGGCAGCATAGCCGATCCTGTTGAGCTTGACGAAGCCGAGCGTCATCTCCAGTACTTGGTTCAGGAAGTGTCCTTTAGTACTGAAAGAAAGGACCTTCTCGACAACAAATCCGTTAAGAAGAGCAGCCGCATTGCTCAGTTCACTCCGTTTATTGGGCCTCATGGTCTCATCCGTTCTTCTGGTCGACTCCGACGGCTAGTGGAAATTGACTTTGACACTAAGCATCCTATCGTGCTGGATGCGCGTCATACTTTTGTTAAACTGTTTCTGCGGCATGGTCATTTGAAGAACCATCATCAGGGCATCGATTACTTACGGTCAAAGGTACAGGAACGTTATGCCATCCTAAAACTACGCTCCACACTGCGTTCCATCAAATCAAACTGCGTCTTGTGTAGAAAGTTCCGTGCAGCAACCATTCAACCTATCATGGCAGACCTCCCAAAGGAGAGACTGGCATACCAGTCTCCTCCCTTTACCAACACCGGGGTTGATTACTTCGGCTCATTCTACGTCACAGTTCGTCGGACTACCGAGAAGAGGTGGGGATTTCTCTTCACTTGTCTCACTACTCGTGCTGTCCATGTTGAAGTTGTCCCGTCCATGGACACTAGTTCTTGTGTAATGGGAGTGGAGCGGTTCGTCTCCCGTCGGGGTACTCCTGCTATGATTTGGTCGGATAATGGTACGAACTTCATTGGAGCGGAGAAAGAGCTCCGTGAATGTGTGGAAAAATGGAATACGCTTAACATTGCCACCGAACTTGCACATAAGGGCATTAAGTGGAGGTTCAATCCACCCAGTGCACCACACCAAGGTGGCAGCTGGGAGAGGCTAGTTCGAAGTTTTAAAAGAGTACTGTACACTATCCTCGGTACGCGTCGCCTCACAGATGAGGTGTTGAACACTACTTTTTGTCTGGTCGAATACGCACTAAACTCACGTCCTTTAACGCCCGTAAGCGCCGACCCGCCCGACCTAGGCGCAATAACACCTAATCATTTTCTACTCGGTAACCAAGCAACCAGAATTCCGTCTATCGTTGGAGTCGACGAGTTCGATCATCGTAAGCGGTACGCCCGTGCACAGTCATACGCCAATGCAATCTGGGCACGTTGGCTTAAGGAGTATGTACCTGCGCTGAACCGCAGAGCTAAGTGGCAGACGCCTGCGGAGCATCACCTCAAGGCTGGTGATTTAGTGTGGATCGTTGAAGAAAGCAACCCTAGGGGTTACTATCCAACTGCTCGGATCGAAGAACTCCGTTACGGATCCGACAGCGTCGCCCGCTCCGCCGTCGTACGCACGTCTTCCGGATCGCTCGTTCGCCCACTCGTTAAGCTGGTACCGATTCTCCCAACATCTTCTTCTGGGCCGGAGGATGTTACTAAGTAAATAAACGTTATCAGCGAGAAAATATCTTTTCTTGAATTGCAATCGTACGACGATTGTTCAATATCCTTTTGTTTGACCTGCAATCATGCGACAAATGATTGAATATCTTCATCTCATTTGAAACCGTGCGACGATGGTACTGAGTAAATAAAAGAGCAGCGAAGATTGAAATGCGCTATTTGAATAAAACGAGAAATGAACAAAAGATTACGCAATTTCTTAAACATTTAATTTCTTATACGTAGAGTGCTCGGAAAAGGTTCGTTTAACATAATTTTCGTTGAGCCTACGAATATACTAAATCGATTGCGCTCTTTTTAGGCTGAACATTTTTATGTTTCGAAAACGTATCGGTGACCAATCTGAGCTCAGACAAAATACCTGCTAAAAAAAAGATCGAGCTAGATTTGCCGGGCCATTGACATGGGCCATTGGCCTTAATACGTGGATGAATACAGTCGTTTTGTTTTGCCTTTAAACGTTGCCTTAATACGTTGTTACGATATAGTTTGAATACCTCAAATAAAGTTCCGATAGACTGAGTTTTTCCGCAGCTATAGCTTTTGTCAGGTCATAATTTTTCAAATAAACTCAGATTTTTAAAAATTGATCATTTTACAAAAGATAACCCGCTGTCTAATGGGAATCATGATTGGGTAATCTCCAAAGGCTCCAAATTAACCACAATGTTGTTGGATAATTACTGATTAATAAAAAATGGTAAATTTAATTAATCAGTTGCTACTACCCGGATCATAGTAACATAGTAAATCAGCGCTGAATCATAGTATTTCTCAGTCTGTTTTTTTACTATGAACAGATTATGATCATGTCACTTTTTACACTGTTCAGTCAAAAAATCATAGTAAAAAACCGGCTCTCTGAAAACACTCTGAACAGTCTAAAATCCAATTCATCGTTTATCATGCTCAGTCAAAAAAAAACATTCTGTGAATGTTCTGGACAGCCCATTTCCAGAGTGCGAAAATATTTGAAAAAAGTAGAGAAGCCTCGATTAAAAAGCAGGAGACACACAAATTTAATTAATAGTAATGAGTTGTTTTTGATCAAGTTTTAATTTAGAGCAATGACTTGATCAGTGAAACAGAAAACAATTCAAACTGTTGTTATGTAGTTACTGAATAACTGATCATGTCTTAGGCCCACAAAGATCATTTATATGTCATGACAACAACATAAACAACAATAACAACAATAACATAAAACTCTACAGTAAAAGGTGTGGGCGTGGTTTTCAATATATCCGGACGATACACGTTTCGGCACAGTTATTTCTGATCTTTGATCTTTGATCATTTAATTTAGAGCAATGCCTTGATCAGAAAAACAGAAAACAATTCACTCTCTTTTCCCGCAACAGTACCATTATAATTAATAATTTCTAAAAATCCCCCTGTATGAAAAGTGAATTATTAGTGTCTGAAAACTCCCTCTGAATAATCCTTGTTTGAAAAGTGAACCTTTTATTTTCTGAAAAATCCCCCTGGAAAATCCTTTAGGACAAAACAACATGCCCTTGAAAAAATATGCTTGGTTTCAATTGTGTTTGGCACTCAACTATTCGCTCATATCTAGTACAAAAACAACTAGTTCATAATCCGAAATTCAAATAATCTGGGCGGCAATTTTAACTAGCTGTCGTGAGGTATACAATTGAAGAGCGATTGCTTGTCCAAGTTTGTGTTATTGGATTCGAGGCGAATCCACTATGAAATGTATAGCTTGAGATTACAGCTACCAGAGTTTCTATGGAATTGTGTTACGATTCCAACTCTCTTTTCTACTTAGGGAAATTGACGCAATTCCACAAACAAACCATTCCTAATCCAAAACAGGAGGCTTTGATAAGCAACTGAATTCATGAATGAAATGAAGAGTTCAAATACTAGAATTAATAAAAGTGGGTTTCATGAACAAATTTGAATAAATGACTTTTTAGTCGGAGGTAAAACTTGCCTCAGTGAACTGCTAAAGGTCAACGGATGAACAAAACAGTTTATGAGGGTAAATAATTTAGTACATATTTTCAATTATCTAATATGTATATATCACATATCCGAGGCTTCGAAAAATTTTAGAACTTTACGTGTTTTAAAATTTGGAATATGACATAGAATAGATAGCATATTTACTGGTTATTATAAATAATAAATTATAGAGAAATAAAAAGTAAACAATTGTATAAAACTAGTAGAAAAGTATAACTTAAAATTAGAGCTGGAAATGCGATGATTTTGCAAGATTCGAATTGAATGAACAAATGAAATGCATGTACAGAAGAATTGAACTAAACATAAAAATTTTAACAGAAAACGTGACACTAAGGAGTGAGATATAATTGAATCAACAAAGGAAATATTTTAACAATGAAATTGAACCAAAATGCACAAATATAACTGCAACTGTATCACGAATGACTGTTACATAAAACAGCAACAATCAAATTGGGGTAGTTTTAATTAACTTGCGAAGCCTCTTCTTGTATTAGCGTTTCTAGGATTGGATTAGTTGTTCTCGGATGTTTTGGGATTAGTGCGGCTGCCTGGTCACTCAACGAACAAACCGAACTCTCAAACCCATAGTTTTCAGGGATTCGTCGGTTTCGTTTTCATTTCGATGTTGACGGGCTTGAAGTTGATGAAGCACCTGAAGTATTAAGAGTCGCGGACAGTTTGCGGCTTCGTGTTGTTGATGGCTGAGGTTTAGTGGGCTTCCGGGTGATCATTGGTTTTGAGATGTTACTTTTCGCAGAGGAAACTCCAGAGGTATTATCAGTCTGTCGATGGCGGATTTTCAAGTGGGCACGATACTTTTCAGTTAATTCCATCGAATAGAAGGCGCTTCTCTCCTCCGTTGTTTTGTCATTTGGTAGAGGAGGTCTTTGAGCCTATTGCCACAAATTTGTACTGTTCTCTGCTTTAGTGCCAAATTTGGCAATATCGCTGTTTCTTACTTTGACTTTGGGAACTCCGGGTTCTTTAATAACTGTAGTTGAGGGTGATGTACGAACAACGGTACTCACAGGTGGCATAGTATCCCACAATCCTCTGAGATCTCTCTTTGATCTTTCGGTCACTTTTCTAGCTAACTTGCGTTCTGGAGAGGTCTCCGATCGAGAAATGGGGTTTGTGAGCTTGAGCTTAGGATGGAGTATGAAGCGGGACGCAAACTTACTCTTGTCGCTTTTGTATCTACGGCCCGCATTCTCTTGTGCTTTATTCATCGATTCGTCAATGAGAGTATCGCTCCTCGCGCCCGTCACCCATCCATCTTCATCTAGGTAGACCTCAACAGGGACAGTAACAGCGTCTAAGAAAGATTTTAAAAAAATGTTCAAATGTGAGATTTGACGATTTGGGTACTGTACTTATGTTGATAAGTGGTGTGTTTGCTTTTCTTCAAAATGTGCTTGGAAAGGTGTTACATTTGTAGTCTTTAGTTTGCATATACTTTATTGAATCTTTGATTGTAAATTAATTGTTTCTATTAGCTAATTTCATGCAGCTTAATCGACATTTAATAGTTTGTATCAAGCGTTCTACTTATCCAATGGCTCCATGATTATTTCCAGGTGCTTCAATAACATTTTTTTGTTTACAGAAATTTCAGCTGTTTTACTTATTTAGCGTCTAGCTTGATCTAATCTAATATTTCGTGGAACTCCATGAATTTGATTATAATCATCTAAGAACTTTACAACATTAGGTCCATTTGTTTTTTCAAATACTTCTACGGTCGACTATTTTGAAAAACGATCAAAACATGCGAGGAAACATATGTCTTGGTCTTTTTTCACTTGAATTCGGTACGCCAAAGTCTATTTGAATTTCTTCATTAGGTTCAGAACAATTGATATGTGGATGCCATTTCGACGCTGGAAATATTGGTTAAAATGTGTTACCAATTTCCGTAGACGGTCTACACTTCGCAGCCTTATTCAAAATTTCCTGGTGCGTGTACGGCTAGAACGAATACTGGCCATGGGTTATCACCCCCCCCCCCCCCCCCGCTTCCGGGATGTGTCAAGTGAAGAGATTCCAGTACTGCCTCCTGGATTGGATTGGGTTTTGCTACTCGTTCGTCCACTTACAGAAATCCAGACCTGACGTTGAGATCGCACCAGAAGTAATGGAGGTGAGAATTTACGTTCTCACATTGCTGCTCATTATTTTGCAGCAAGCAATCGCGCATCTCTTTCAGTACCGCCTCCTGGTCTGCGAGTACTGCTAAGAAACCCTTCGTGAAGATTTGAGTCAAATTGGTCTCGAACACCTCTTCTTTTGACAACTCGAGATTGGGTGTCAATGGCTCTTCATTGGATGACCTTGTTGAGTTGACTCCTGAGTTAGGGTTCAACAGGAAAGTTACAACTCCAGTGGTTGCAGAGGGAGTTTGAGACGAGGTATTTAATGCGTTCATGCTTGAATTATTTGTAGAATTGGCATGTGCTGAGTTTGCAGAATTAGAGAGAAGCAACTGATTTTTACGGGCGTTTAAGGCAGAAAGCAATCTGGAATGTTTTATTTGCTGAGCACTTGAGGCACGTGTGGAATGTGTGTGGTTTACTGCGTTAATCTGCTGTGATTAACAGCTTGTTGGTGTAGAATTGATATAAATTGCTGCAATCGCGTCACAAATGCGGGTAATTGTTGCAACCGCAAATTGCTCATCTTATTTGTTATTATTATTTGCTTTTTGATTTGGTTGGTTGGCAAATTAATCTACCAGTCCCATCTCCGAGCCTGGACTTTGTGCAATGTCGAAATCAAAAGGTAACAATCGATCTACCCAACGTGTAAGTCGACTATTAAACGATTTGTTAGATCTATGTTCTTTCATGATTCGAAATACTGCTCTATGATCAGTGATAACAGTAAATGATTTTCCAAACAAATAATAATTGAAAAATTCAACAGACCACACCATTCCCAGTAATTCTTATTCAATAACAGTATACCATTTCTCATTTGAGTTAAGGAATCGTGAGGCATTTGCCACTGTATACCAACCTGTTGGTGACCGCGGTTGTAATGCAGCACCTAATCTTGCCTTAGAAGCATCACATTTGAGGCAGGTATCCACAAGTGGATTATATTGTGTATTATCTCTGGTGTACGCCACTTTATTTTTTGTACGTTGAAAGAAAGTGTGTTTCTAGTTCAGTGTTCCAAATGATTTCAGTAATCTTTTCAAGAAGTGGTCAAAATGTTTGACATAACTGTGAGACGTAAGGTATGATTTCACTTAAATAATAAACAGAATCTAAAAAATGGCGTAATTGTTCTAAGTTTGTAGGTGCTGGAAGAATTAAGATTGCTGAAGTTTTCGTCTCTAGTGGTGCAATTCCAGATTGACTAAATTTATATCCCAACCATTCTTTTTCTGTCTCGGCAAAGTGCCACTTAGGGAGATTTATTCTAAGGTCATCTTCATCTACTTTCTTCAAACATTTGAACACTAACTTCATATGATCTCCTTTAGAGCCCCGACGAACGATGATAATGTCGTCTAGGAAGCAATATCTGCTGTTAAATCCAACTAAAGTGTATTCAATTACTTTTTGGAAACTGCCGGCAAGCCAGTTAGACCAAAAAAAAACATTTCATGGAACGATATGTGCCGGTGCATTCACCGCTGACAATATCAGAGTTGCAATTGCTGGAAGGTTCCGGTTCTAAATTTAATTCACTGTATGCGTACTGCAAATCCTGTGTTAAAAAGTACTCAATTTTATTTGATGCGTTTGTATTTTTATTTTATTGTATCGTGGCAATTAAATTGTCAACATTAGGCATTTGATATTTGTTTTCGCTTTTTGACTTATTCACAATTTTTGAATATAGTGCTAACTTAATGGTTTTATCTCTTTTAACGGTTTTTGATTTGTGGGTGAAATTTTTCTGAATTGTAGATTTAACGGTGTCTTGGTGAGATTTATTGATTCTGGAGATGAGACCGGGAAAATCAAGGGCAATTTGTTTCTTGATAATGCATTGGTATTGATCAAGGCTTAATATTTGTTTCGACTGAGTTAGTGAGAAACCATTTGTGGATATAGACCCCGGCCACTTATAGGTCTGTGACCATCTTCAACGACAGTGGCATTTAAAATTGTAGCTAGGCAGTCGTTACATTTCACTGTACTATTGATTACATCAATTATCTTGATTAACTCATTGGAAAATGTCTTGAGATCTTGGAATGCCAATTGCTGTGTCCGGTAGCTTTCTTCACTGTTCATTACCGCTGAGTTTTCTAAGCTTTTATTTATTATAGTGCAAATGCTTCCACAAACCATTTTGTTTCAGTGCTTCCAAATTGAATATACATATTGACCAGCTCTACTTCCTTCAGATTGTCACTGTCGGAGATAACTGCTGCACAGTTGTCATCGAAGTAGTCGTAGTCTGAGTCAAAATTCACATCGTATATGCTGTTGTCGTATCATAGCACCAATTTGATTAACTTGTTCCTCCACAGTTGCAGATGTGACAAATGTTGCAGCTTCTGACGATGCATGGTCAGCATTCTTGAATCTTGGCTTCGGTTTTATTTTAAATTTTGTCTCGCGGCAAAATTTTGCAAAATGATTTGTGATTTCGAATTTCTGGCAGTTTTTGTCCCGTACTAGGCAATTGTGGCGATGACTAGATGACCAAGCATATCCACCAGTCGGACAATTTTTAGGTTTGATTTTATTGGTTGTTGGTCTGGGTCAATTTCATAAGTCTGGAATGCTACTGATAGATTTATTTGCCAGTTGACTTGATATAGTATATGCTGCAGCTCCCGATAAATTCAGTTGGTTTTGGATTCCCATCTCGATGTTCATAGCTATCTCGATGTTCCAAAGCTTTCTTTGCTGTTTTTGTCTCTTTTAACAGTTCTCGTTGTATCTCTTCGTCTTGCTTATTAGCAATAAAGACATCGCGGATTATGGATTCCTCATGACTGCCTAGGACACGGTTTTTGGAAAATTTTGCTGCGACATTCTTGAAATTTTCTACCTGTTCTCCTTTGAGTTGTTTTCGCGACATTAAAGAAACTGCCCCAGAGATCATTTATGGAAATCGTATCAATTTGCACTGTTGCTTCCTGGAAACCGAAAATCTGTCGGCTTTCCATGCCTAAACTAGGGTACGTTAGTGAGACAAATTTCTTATCGCACGGCCTATCGCCACACAGAATTCCCGCTGCTTCGATTTTCTGACACTTATTAAGACATGCGTTTTTTAGTTGCTCATTTCGTATTCCACGATCTCTCTCACCTTGGGCCGTAAAGTTATCTACGTAAATTGGCTCAAAGGGAAGAGAGAATTTGTCAGGGGGTGCGTCGCGTAGTATGTCAATTGAGATGCCCTCCTTTGCTAGTATTGCAATTGAAGAGCAATTGCTTGCTCAAGTTTATTTCATTGGATCCACGAATCCACTATGGAATGTATAGCTTGAGATTACCAGAGTTTCTACGGAACTGTGTTACGATTCCAATTCTGTTTTCTAGTTAGGGAACTTTGACACAATTCCACTAAGAAACAATTCTTAATTCAAAACGGGAGGTTTTGATAAGCAACTGAAATCAGGAATGAAATGAAGAAGAGTGAACTTACTAGAGTTAATAGAAGTGGTTTGCTTGAACATATATGATTAAATGAATTTTTAGTCGGAGGTAAAACTTGCCTCAGTGAACTGCTAAAAGTCAACGGATGAACAAAACAGTTTATGAGGGTCAATAATTTAGTACATATTTCCAAGTACATCTAATCTGTATATATCACAATAGCTTTGAAGACGGATTAGCACCGCTTTAGCAAAATCAACGCCAATTAGATAAGTCTAATTTACCAAACACATGCTGAGGCGCTTAATTGTGGAATATCCAGACAAATTTTTCACCATTTTCCATAGTATTTGGTAAAATTCCCGTTTTGCAGACAACAGAACATGTGGAATATGGTGACAAATTTATCACCAATTAATTAGTTTAAATTCCAATCTGTAGGGCGCTAGTCTGTAATGGCTTAATTGATAAAAGTTTATGAAACTAAGCTCTTTTTTCAGTTAAAACAATGTATGATTAAGCATAAAATACATCTTGAGTTTTCCAATTAAAATTAGCTGAAGTATCTTATGCTCGTAAATAAAAGAAACCGCTAATCTTTAGGTTTAACAAGAATGAAATAAAATTTGCTCGCAAATTTTGTGCCAGCTCCACCTTTGTTTTTCAGGCAAACTCTCAATTTATTGGTCATATTTCAGACTAAGATATGTCATATGAACTTAAAACTCTCTGCACCTAATTTTCCAGAAAAAGATCTTTCAAGAATTTTGCTTCTTTGAGAAAACTATTTGGTTAATCGGATTTTAAACCTTTGCTGAAATGGTTGGTTATTCCAATCAATTTAAATACTTTCGTCGAGTGTACATTAAATCAGTGTTTTCCCAGTGTTCAGCATTTAGATGCATAAAAAAATATGTTGATGAGAAAATAAATGCGGCAAATTTTAATCTCCCTTCAGCAATTTTGATAAAAGGTTATTTTCCTTGAACAATTAATAGTTCCTCGTTTTTTAAAATCAATTGGGAAAATTATTTATGCAAAATAGATTCATAAAGGGGCATTTATTTGTGGATAACTGTGAAAAAATATGATTAGTTATGTTTGATAGACATAAGTTAGTCTACAAGCATAAATAGAAGGTACCAAAAACGTTTCGTTCATGCATTAGAAGAGGTGTTTTGCACAATCTTGAGTGCATAAAAAGAAGATTCAGATACAAAAATACATCTTTGGGATTTTTTTCAATTAACCATAGTTTGCTCAACATTATTTCTTTTTAAAAGTTTGGTTCGTAAACTAAAAAATAAAAAAAACTTGAGATGTTAAGGGCAGCACCAGGTTTTCAGTCGGCTGTTTTTAAGCTCCGAAAATGACAATATATGCAATTCTCATTTTAATTAAGTATCAAAACTTTTTAAGAGTTTTTATCCTCTCGCAAAATATGGATTTGGTTTAGTCAAATAAATGATAGTTTGTAAGCGTAATTATGCTCCAGCCGGATCAGTACATGTACAAAATTAAGGTAGCTGTAGTAGGAGAGTACTCAGGTAGTGGGTAAAAAGATGTTCGAAATCGTTTGTAAACTCATTAAAAGCTCCATTTGAAAAAACATTCCGCTACAAACGAGAAATCTTCATCTTAAAATTTTTTCTCCCTGCTAAAATATTTTTTAAAATTTTTTCTCTGAGAAAATTCAATCAGCAAGAAGCGAACAGAGAAGAATAGCGGTGTCTCTCGGGAGCAAAAAAGAAAATGAAAAAGACCTAATGAAAATTCTGTTGTATCGATATTTTTCATCTGTAAATCTTGTGATCTTCACGGTAATTTAAAAAATTTCAAATTTCAGTTCAGCAAAATTTTATTTGTACCACCTAAGTCGTTTAGCAAGTTTTAGAACTGCTAAAAATTAATTTTTTAGGTGTTCTTTTGACGACCAGCTGTATGAAGTGACACCACAATCACACTCAAACACACACACACACACACAAACGCAGAGACACACATATATACAGGCATACGTAAACAGAAATTGATATCTGGCGGAGCCGATATGCGCGATTCAATCATCACATACTGGATATCTAACATTTCATATAGTTAACTTAAAAACTTATTTATTTAACATACGCTCTCATTACTCAAACTTTATATAGTCTAATTGAAGTGCTCTCGTTTCAGTGAAATCCAAGAAGTAATAATTTAGATTCATAATTATATATTTTTCCATCATCCGTAATCTCTTTTCCCTCATTTCTCTATTCCCTTCCATTGAAACTGAATAGCGTCGTGTATGATTTGCATGCTGTGATAGACGTACAACTTTTATAAATTGCAGGATGGCAAGTCACAAGCCACATGACATGCAACATGTTGTGCAAACAAACACTCTTCTCTGATTTCTATTTCTTCTCCTTATTAATATATCCAAAGCCATAAATGATGCTCTGTATTTTGAAATTTGAAAGCTACCATTTGTCCTTAGTTCCAGTGGCATACAATTGTGACAATGGCTTGCTATTGAAATAGTTCTGAAGCATCCCTCCAACATAGCTGAATTGTTGTCAATTTTTTTAAAGCTGTGTTTGGCTTCATCTAATGACAGCAATCAGTTTGTTGAAATAGCTCATTGTTTTTATCACTGTCATTTTTTGCCCGGGATTTGGCTTAAATTATCGAAAGAAAGTACCCAAAGGCACCGTTTTTATTAATCATTTCACAGTCCAAGAAGACGTAATTGCTTCAATAGCAAACTTCAAATTCTGTGAGCAATTCAACTTTATTTCGAGAGCTTAATCAAAGTGAAGAAAGATAACGGAAAAAACAATAGAATTTAATTTACATTAATCTAATTACTGATTAACAGCTTATCTACTCACACCTGGCTTTCTAAACTTTCTACTGATCCATTGGGATTGTACCCCAAACATGTCAGACGCGTTGGGTGCTTTCGCAGGCGTGGCATGCGTATTCATAGACGTGGCAGTGCTAGTCCTGACTGGTATAGCCCTTGGAGGTGGTGTGTGGGTGGAGAAGATAGATGATGCGGGTGACTTCTTCACCAGAGCGGCCATGTCCTATAAGGGTGCGGGTTTATTCTCCAATGGAGACTTGACAAGCATGGGCATGTGGAGGTACTTTTCAGAACCAGGACTCTCGAGTCCACTACCTTTCAGAGGTTTGCAACATATATCAGTAACTAGTCAACTTGAAGACACTAATGGTTAAAATGGTGCGACTACCACAATTGAGAAGGATCTTGTAATAGAAAGTAGTTCTTTGAAAATCTGACTACTTTCTATCCATATACCAGACTCCTTCTCAATTGTTTTGGAGGCACCTTTGAGTCAATTACTGAGGACTAGTATAAAATAATTCAAGGTCGCACCATCATGGGTACACATTGATGACTTAAGCTCTCAAAAATACATGGTTTGCTGTGGCTCAAAAACTACAAGTCAGATTGTCACAAATTGTAGTTTTTCCTCGAAAAATCAGTTTTTTATAAGCGAGCGCAACAGATAATAAAGTTATGCAAAGAAAATTGGCCTATAAGTGGATAAAATCGATATAGCTAAAATGCGGCAAAAGTTAGAAGACTTATGCTACTGTATTTTTTTGCTTCAATTCAACTGAACTATGGCTCAACCGATAACGAAATGTCGTAATCCTGTTCTTTAGATTGATTTTTTCCAGAAAAACACACTTTTGGAAGAATTCAGAAAGTGAAAACTTTTGAAACGTGAATGGAACCCTTTTACGCAAAGTTCATTTTTGGACCGCCGAAGTTCTGATTGTAGAGATCAAGTATTTACTCGCTTCTTATAGCCCTGAAATTTTAAGTGTTGTTTAACTGTGACATGGAAGATGAGAAAAAATTGAAATTACAGATGTGATCCAGATTTTTGTAGATCCAGAGTTGATGGCAGGGACTGCATGTTACATTGGGTCGCAAGTGTTCGGGGCATCCTCCATCATCCTCATCTCCTTCCAAGTAATGGGTCTCTACACCCACTCTGTGTCCCTCTCACTCACAATCCTTTGGACTTTCTTCTTCCAAAGTAAGAACATTTTTTATTATATTCAATCATACGTTTCTACACCAGGACCAGGTTGTAAACGCTAGAAATAGATGAACTGTATAAATTGCGGTGAATGGGTTGAGTTTTTGTGAGAAGTTTTGCGAATGCGGTGATTAACTTTTTTGTCAGAACCTGGACCCGGAGTACAAAATGGAAAAGAGATGTTATTAAATTTGAGTGCATATGTTTAAGTAAGTGTGTAAGTACGTATGCTCTTCTTTCAAGTATTTGCGTCAACTGGCCATCGGCTGGGTGTTTGATTAGATGTCTTGTTGCTAACGATTGCCCAGGCTAGGGCCCTATAGACCTGAATGGCGTTTGATTAGATCTTCCCAATCCAAAACAAGCCCATTAAGAAAAGTTTTCGGCGGCCGTTGTCCACATTTTTGTAATGCTTTGCTGAGAGCCAGACCCTGTAACTAACCCCTGTTGACCTTTCACGGTAACCCTACAGAGATCATATATGATATCATACAAATCTGAACTTATTATCCTAGTACGATAACAAATCATCAAAACAATTCATTCTAGTACGATCCATGCATGGCACGAAGGAAGTAAAAAATGAGCCTTGCATGGAACTAAGGACATCATACAAGAGCTTTGCATGGCACGAAGTAAATCAACATGACCCTTGCACGGAACCAACGAAATTATAAATGAGCCTTGTTTGGAATCAAGGAAATCATACCAGAGCCTTGCATGGAACCAAGGAAATCACATATAAGCCTTGCATTGAACCAAGGAAAACATCAATGAGCCTTGCATGGAACCAAAGAAATCATAAATGGACATTGAATGGAACCAAGGAAATCATAAATTAGCCCTGCATGGAACCAAGGAAATTTTGAGTGTTCGAAATTGTAACAATATTAAAAACTTCAGGATACTGGAAACTTATTTACACAACAACGTTTAGAACCCAGTGACACAGACATCTGGCTGAACGTAAATTTTATCCCAAATGAGAGGACGAAGCCTTTACTCAGTTTGATTAAGTAAAACCGTCTAAATTTTATTTCAATTCAATAATTGTTCCGACCCCCACTTTAGTGGGGAGGGAGGAACTATATACTCTATATACTTAGAATATGGAATTAAAAAGATTTTTTCGATTTTCGTTTTTTACAGGGAGTTATTGAGTATTAAATTTTTGTGAAAATTCAACTGTTTTTGTTCACATTTTCAGAAATTTTTGTTAAAAATTGGCACAGTTTCGGTAATATAATTTATAATAATATTAAATTTTTAACGGCAGAGTGTTATTGTTACCGTTAGAGATATATGAGCGTTGCTGAATTGTTTTTATGAAGTTTTATTGGCTAAATTTTTCCGAAAAAAAAAATCAAAATTCGAACTTTTTCATAAAAAATTGGCACAAAATATGCCGTATTGGTCCACTTTGTTCAAGTTTGCCCGACGTAGTGACCTAAAAACCCTAACATAGACTCCTTAACCTCCAAAAGAGCGCTAGCTGAACTCAGTTGCCCCAAGAAATTCTTCTGGATCTAAAATTTTGCCGTTTTTTTCATATTTAACTCGATAATTATACAAATGCGTCGTTATTCTTTGTTAATATTTGAAGAATTTCACTCAACAATTGGTCTAATTCGCAAACAATTGGAATACTTGGGCGGTTTGTTGGTCCTGTGGCAAAATCGGTGAAAGGTTCGATATTATCATGTATTCCTAGAATCAGAGACTTTCAATTTTTATTTTAGTGCTGCCTTCTTTCAAAAAATTTTGCTTTTGTTCTTTAAATGTTAATTATTGACAAAAAATTTTATTCACGGCTCCATTAATTACAGCTCCCACTTAAGTAAACCTTAAGCTGAATGTAGATGGAATCTGTTTTCAGAAAACCAAACGGTTTTAATGGCTTTGAGGAATGTACTTTTTTTTAAAGAAATTTCAGCGATTTTTCCAATTTGACAATTTCTTATATTATTGTAGTCAATTTTTGCGTATTCTCACTAAATACAGGTCAAACATTCTTGCCTATAGAGTACAATCTAATTTTGTGGCGGTTTGTTTTAACGGAAGGTTTTCTTGCTTTTGGTACTACGAGTTTTCATACAAAAATTTATTATTTTTGTTCAAAATTGCCATTCTTTCTGTTGTTTTTTTGTTTCTTTGGTAAATTGTCACAATAGATAACAGTCTAACTGAAAAAAAAAATTACAAAGTTTTGAATTGAAAGTTTTTGTTTTCATTTCATATGGTTTTAAGGGCTGCGACACCATTCTCTTGCAGAACTTGGTAGAGTTTTTTTTATTTTTGCCCTCTGTTTGTTGTTAATTTTTGTTGTCGTATGCCAAATATTTGGCGATGAAAGGTCTCAGTGTCCTACTATAGATAAATTATTCAACTTAATAGCTGATATTGGTAAAAAGCTAATGGTTTTATTGACTTTCAAATTAAATTCCTAAAAAGAGAGTAATAGTACTCTCCTACTTATCCTTTTTTGTTCAGATTCGGGTTTATTTTCGTCTTTTACAATGTTGTATCATTTTCTTAACTTCGCATTATTTAGAGCTCCTTTTATTATTTTGTTGAATCGAACAACAAATTCTCCGTGTTTAAACGTTTTGACTGATGTCTTCAGGGCTTAGACAATTTGTTTCAGAAGAATTTTGCGAAATTTAGATAATTTTCATTTTTTGTGGTACTTTCTGCTGTCAATTTGTGACAATCGTTTTACAAAAGAACTTTTTGATGATCAAATGAGACACAAATGAAGATTTTGAGTTCTCCTGGATAATTTTTTACTAAGTTTTATGCTTTCAACAATGCGATTTCGAAAAGTAGTGTGTGAAATTTTTTAGTTCAGCTTGTATATAATGTTATTTTGTAGTCCTATGATTTAGTCTCACCAATAACAAGCGACATTAGTTTTCCAGTTAATTGCAAGACAAAATTTCTACTGTTTACGTCGAAAGTTTTTGTTGTCTATGAATTTTGAAAATATTTATTTTTAAAAAAGGCAATAAATTTTTGAGAATTGCCATTCTTATTTCTGTTAATTTGTGAACTTTTAGCTTAGCATCTCTATTGACAGGTCACTTAATTTGTCCGTTGAAATACATTTTGCTCTTCATAACCGTTTTATTTTCCTCAAATGATCTTTTTGCTTGGTACAACCAGTATTCATAAAATGCTCGTGATTTTTGCATATTCGCCCCTTTTTTGTAGGTTTTTGTTTTCTTTTCACAGTATTTCAGTAATGGGCGTCATTTGATTCACAATTGTTTTCACTTTAATAAAACGCAATAGAAAATTTTCAATGTTTTTAATGAACAGCTGAATGTTAATTGGCTGGGACATAGTTTTCGTGCAAATTTTTTCGTGCATTTTTTTTCCTTTTTGCCTGTATTCGTCGCTCTTTTTGCAGTCGTATGACATATCCTGTATAGTGCAAGGTCTCGATCGCTCTCTGTGGAGGTATAAAAGAATCTCTCAAAGATTTCGTTTGATGCATAATGTTTCTAATCTGTTCGAAATTTTTTCTTTTCATTTAATGTTTTAATAAATTTTGCCCTTTTGCTCATTTCTTGTCGACTTGTTACCAAGTCGAATTGTTATCTTCTCAGTATAAATTTTATCTGATGCCATCTTGATTTGGTTATTAAAGATTTTCAAAAAATGGACAATGAGTTTTGGTTGTAATTAATAATTGAAACCATTTGATTTTTATCGCCCTTTTTTCTGAAGTTATTTTATGATAGCCACAGGTCTCATAGGCCCTCTAAGGTAGATTGTTTTATTCGTTTATTAGTTTGTCGAACGACATTAGGTTGCCGTGTTAATTTTTTCATCTCTTTCTCAATTGGTAGACAATTAAGTGAAAATGTAGATGAGCGGGTTCGGAACTTAATGTGCCAACGCACATTACCGAGCCTCCTTGTTATTTTTATACTTCTGAATTGAATAGCAACCCAAGCTGATGACTCCTGAGCGTAGCTTTAAAGGGTATACAGGACTGTTAAAAAAGTGTAGTCGGTTTTCAATTGTTGGTTTTGAATGGGAGATACTAACAAAAAATTTTCAACTAACTTCCAGAAATTCGTTCAAATAGACCGAATTTTAACAATTTGATCCAAAAAGACTATAAATTGAAATTTTAACTAATTAATGAGCAATAATTGTGTAGTATATGAGAATTGGGGTCATTAATTATAATCAATACAAGACGTTAGTTGAGGAAAGATAATTCAAAATTATTAAGCTAATGTGTTTTCAAGAGCTAAATGTTTTCAAGAACTAAATCAAAAACCGGAACTTGCGATTGTAAAACCAGCTTTACAGCTTTTTGATTAAACTACAAAAAATATGAAATATTTATCTAGGAGTCATCGGGGAAGAAATAATTAAACACGGAGGCTCATTAATGTGCGTTCGCACATAAGCTTCCCAACCCCCAACCCCTCATATCCATGTTTGGCTTAATTATTGACCATGTCGTACGCGAGTGAATTTGCGTACTTGATCTTGAGTCGCAAGTTGTGTTTATGTTCTATGTCCTACTTGCGCGGCGAGTGCGCTTTACACAATTTCCAAATTGAATTCGCTTAGCGAATCGCGTAAGGACTAACGTTTACTTTACTCGAATTGTAAAGACAGTTAATGAAGAATAAATTAAATTGGGCAACTGTACCCGAGAAGCAAAACTAAGATAATGAAGAATAACTCAAATGTTATTCCAGAAGTCAAATAAAATGTGAACAATATTTTCCCGTTGTGGGAAAATGGTAGCAACAGACAAGCATGTGAAGTAATAATGATTTATGCACATGCCCCTCAGGAATGGGTACACTGATTAAATTAAGTACATCGTATGATAAGTTTACTGCACTAAATTATGATGTACGACATTTCTCCCGCTTTCAAAATTAAAATTGCATGAAATAAAATTTTAATAACAATATGAATAATAATAATAATACTTATTCACCGGTTAAATAGTATCAACAATATATTTACTGGTTATCATAGCTAGTCATAATTAATGATATATCAGTTTTCACATGTCTTCTTCATCAATAATCAGTTCATTTGAAGTGCTATGATCGGCTGGCCGTATACGGGGGTCCGTTGGAGACACCTGTCCTATGATAGGCGAGGGAAAGTCGTTATGAATCGGTTCAACTCGAGTAGCAGTGTCCACAATTGTCTGTATCACTGAGGGTTGAATCGATTCGATGTCGCCCACTCGACGCTTCCTACGGGGTGGAGCAAAGTTCGGAGGACACGAATTAGTAGAATCACCTGATGAGTCGTCTTTGTCATATCCATAATATTTGGGACTTTTTCTAGTTCGTTTGGTTGATCGTGTCAGAGTATTGGGGAAAGATGTTGTTGGAGCAGGATGAGATGATTCAATTGTTTCTTGCTGTATATTTGTAGGCGGGGGTGCAATAATCACTTCTTCCGTTATAATTGGCTGATCATGAGCAGCCTCTGGAATTTCGGGTAGTACTTGCGGAGCGAAATTGTCCGGAACTTTTGGCATGCGTACTCGCATTGCGCGAGCAATATTAGATTTGTTCGAGGATACGCCACTACCAGTTTCTCGTTTTCGATGTTTCATTTTCCTGTCTCCTTTCTGGATGCGTGTACACTCTTTGATATGGCTGAGTATCTTAGCTTCCGTTGTCTTTTCATGTGTACGGGGTCCTCTGCGGTTGATGTAATCCGTCAATTTAGTTTTTCGTTCTTCACGAGTGCCAAATTTTGCAATATCGCTATTGCGTACAGTCACTTCCACCTTACCCGGCTCGCGAATGACCGAAGTGTATTGGTCGGTCTTTTGGACGACCGATCCTGGGGCCAACACCTCATACAAGCCGTCCAGGTTCTTCTTCGATCTCTTATGAAGGTGCGTCTTTTGGGCAATGTTTAGTTGGACCGCGTGTTCTTTCAATGGGAGTGGACGGTGTGCATGCGTGGTACGAAGGAAGCGTGATTCATTGTCCGTTGCTTGCCGTTCGCGATTAGTAGCATCCTTAGTCGCCTTGCACATATTGCGCTCAACTTCGTCATCACTCCGGATGTTTCCCCAATGTTCTTCCGGCAGCAATTCATTGGGAGTTACAGTTTCTTCATCTAAATAATGATTCAAAATTTTTTCATAACTGAGGTCAGATGATTTAGGTTGAGTACTTATATTACTAAGTGGTGTATTGGCCGTACACCCGAAGTGAGATTCGAATGGCGAAAGCTTAGTTGTTTTATGTTTGCATATGCGAAGCTGGTATATAATTGATTTTAATGCTGCTTTAATGGTGAACGTATTTAATTCTTTGTGTGCGTCTTTAATACATGCCAAGCGTTGTTTAATTGTACCAATTAACCGTTCAACTAAACCTATTGCACGATGATCATTTGCCGGAGCTGGTATTAATGTGATATTGTTTTTTGTACAAAAATTTTTTACTTGGTTACCTATAAGACAACGGGCTTGATCTATTCTTAAAGAACGAGGAACTCCATGAATTGGTATATAATTGTCTAAAAATTTTATGACATTTGAGGCATTTGCATTATCGACTAATTCTGCAGAAGGATATTTTGAAAATCTATCAATGCATGTTAAAATATATATTTCATGTTCTTTTTCGTTATTAATGGGCCCTGCAAAGTCTATTTGTATTTCTTGGTTGGGAACTATACATGGTGTATGTGCTTTAAATTGTTTTGCGGGAATAACAGATTTCAAGTTTTTACCAATAGCAGTGCAAGATTTGCACTCTATTGCTTTGACAAGCAAATCGCGATTCATGTATGGCCACCAGCAGTGCTGAGCCATACATATCATCCCCCAGCTACCCGGGTGACTTGCATGGAGATCGTCAATGAGGGCCTCTTTAAGTGCATTGGGAATTGCCACCTTCTCGTCCATGCAGACACACCCGCCTGTCACGTGAAGGTCCCGCCAATAACTGTGGAGGTATGGGTTGAGGGCCTTCAGTCTTTCTTCATCCCCCCGAATTATGCAGTCTCGCACTTCTTTTAAGACTGCATCTTTACTTGTCAGTGACGCAATGAGACCTTTGCTAAAAACTTTTCCCAGCACTCGTTCGAACGACATTACTTGGGGGCTATCCGTTAGTGGAGTACTTAGGTTGGAGTGCGAGGAGGATCTGCGTGGCGTACTCGTTGTTGCATTGTCAGTGAATGACACGCGCGGCGAAGCTCTGGTAGATCGAGTGGAGAGAGTTTTTCCTTTGAGAGAAGATGCTTGTTGACTCATTGTTGATGAGATTTGTTTTTTCAATTAAATTGATTGACGAGAAGGAAGGCAACTGAATTTCAGATTGAGTTTGGGCAAAAAGCACTTGATTTTTGTTTACTAATTGAGCACGTGAGTTATTTAAAGTATTTGAGTGTGGCTTACTAAAAAAGGTAGGAATTTGAGGCTGATTTTTGATTGACAAGTGAGAATGACTTAAAGAAGTAAATTTGGATGTACTTTGGTGAGCGAGTGACGCTTTTCTTGTATTTACTAGTCTTTGAGACTCAATTTGTACGGGAGTAGTTGTAAATGGTAGACTATGTGACGCATATTTAGAATGATTTGGGTATTTAGTAACTTGCGTTGCAAAAGAGTCATCTAAGGAATGCATTTTAGTCTTTTGAGTAACTAGTAAAGGATTATGCCAGGCGGGTGTTAATTTGTTAAAAGACTTGCGTACTCGCGATACGAGATTAGGGGTGGTATTAATTAAATTAGAAGTGTTAACTTTTGGAGGATAATATGTGTTAGCGAATACGAAATTGTTTTGACTGGAATGTACTCGCTGATCATGTACACTAGTACAATTAATACCATTGGTGGAATGGATAAATACGTGTCGCATTTGATCCGCGAAGGAATTATTTTTATGAGCTAAATGTACGTCTGGAGCGTGTGTGCTATACAGATGAGTAAATTTGGAGGGGATAATATTAGAGTTGTATTTTTGCGACGCGAGATTCGAACTATTATTTGTTAAGCGAACATGCTGAGCGGGATTTATGTCTAAATTGGAAGTTTGTTTGGAAGAGAATTTTGGACTATTAATTCGCGGAGCGAAATTTGAATTAACGTTTGTTAAGTGTACCCGCTGAGCGGGTTTTATACCTGGAGTAGAAGATTTTTTTTAATAGTATTTTGAACTATTATTTCGCGAAGCGAGTAAGTCAGAAATTTCAGATTGAGGATTGTGAGCTTCATAATCTATGGAGAAAACTTGTTCTGTAATGGTGGTGGAGTTTTTATGTTCTCCATCAATATCAATATATAATTTATGAAGTGAATTAGCTGTGAGATTGTGTTTTTGTTGAAGTAATTGGGCATCCGTATGTATACTCGATAATGTTGCAACTAGAAATTCTTCGTCATATTTGGAAACACTTTTTGCTGGTTGATATGGGTTACGGGATATGTAATCAACTAGGCCCATTTTTGCGCCGGGTAAATGCTCTATTGAGAATTGATCAGGCAAGAGGCGGTCAACCCACCGTGCTAACCTACTATTGTAACTTTTATTTGAGCGATGTTCTTTTAAAATGGAAAGTAATGCGCGGTGGTCAGTTATAACAGTGAATTCTTTGCCATACAAATAGTTTTTAAAATATTCTATCGACCACACCACCCCAAGAAGTTCTAATTCGTTAATACTATAACGTTCTTCACTACTGTTTAAAAATCGGGATGCAAAAGATATTGGTTTCCAACCATCAACCGTTAGTTGTTCTAGTGCTGCTCCCAAACCAGAACGTGAAGCATCACATTTGATTCGCGTTTCAAATTGGGGGTTATAATGCATCTTTTCGGTATGATTTGCTATGCGAGTTTTAATTGCATTAAAATGTAATGTGTGAGTGTCAGTCCAAATATATTTAGTGGATTTACGAAGTTGAGGTCTTAAAGGATGGCAGAGTTGAGCTAAATTGGGAATAAATTTGCTAATATAATGGACTGAGCCGAGAAATGAGCGTAATTTTTTGAGTGTATTAGGAGGTTGTAATGACATAATGGATGATGTTTTGGATTCGAGTGGCGAGATTCCAGATTGAGTTATATTATATCCTAACCATGAAATTTGTTGTTTTGCAAAGTGGCATTTCGGAAGGTTGATACGAAGGTTATCTGCATCTAGTTTTCTAAGACAATCCAGTACAATTTGAAAGTGATCATCTTCTGAACCTTTACTAACAATTAAAATGTCATCTAAGAAACAGAATGTATTTTTAAGTCCAATCAGGGTGTAGTCCATTGCCTTCTGAAACTCGGCAGGCATGTCAGTAAGACCGTAGAATCCTGTTTTGAATCGATATGTGCCTGTCATGTCACCACTGATAATATTAAAATTACAATGATTAGCAGTTTCAGGGTGTAAATTTAGTTGGCTGTAAGCATATTTAAGATCAATAGTAGAGAAATATATTTGCTCCGCGGGTTCTGTTTTGTAGTTTGTTATTATTTGTGATATCGAATCCATGAGTGTTTCAATCTTTGGCATTTGATATTTGTTCCTATGTATTGCTTTATTAAGAGTTTAAGAATCTAGTGCTAATTTTATGGTTTGATTTCGTTTGACTGTGATTACAATAGGTGAAATAAAATATTGGTCAGAACAGTTATTCAATTTTTCTATATGTCCCTCTGCAAGAAGTTTTTTAATTTCAGTATTTACTCGTTCTTGCAAATTGATGGGTACTCTTCTACCCTTTTGATGTTTTGGCTGGAAATGACGATGAAATTTAGATTTGACAATGTGTATTTTTGAGCGGCCAATGCGTGTAATAAGTTGAGGGAATTGATGTGCGATGCGTGTTTTGAATGGACATTGTGATGTGATAGTGTTGACCATACTACCTTCCTGTTTTGGGGTTTGATTTACTGAAATTCCAAGAGCGTCAAATAGATCTCTTCCCACTAGTGGTTTTAGTCCATCACGAACTACTACAAATTCAGCTTCTTCAAGTCGCCATCCATTGCTCGCAATTGGTGCCTGTATCATACCTATCACGTTTATGGGTTCATTGGAAAATGTTTTGAGTTCCTGGGGAGGCGCTGTCATCAACCATCGAGCAAGGGGAGAATTTTCCACAATTTCCGAAGCAAGAGACTCCGGCAAAATACTGCACACACTGCCGGAGTCAATGAGAAGTCCAACATGGTTGTTACCAATTTGTAGGATAGTGTTCTTCGGTTCGATCTGAATTGCAGTACTTGCGATGCTGGCGACCATATTGTCATCTGAGCTATCGTAATCCGATTCGCATTGCGGGTTATAGTTCATATTTTGTATGGCATTTACCGTTTGATCAATTGTAGTTTCTTCAACAGAGTTAACATTAGAGCGATTAGATTTGTTTGATGATGATTTTGGTTTTCTGCACACTCGCGAAAAATGGTTTTGAAGGCCACAATTGTTGCAAGTCTTGCCTCTCGCAATGCATTTGACTCTATGATTAGCTGACCAAGTTAGGCCACAGTTCCTGCATAGTTGGTTTGGTGATCGAGGAGAGTTGGATGTATTTGGTCTCTGGTTCGGTGGTCGAAACGATCGTTGAGGAATTATTGCATTAATTTGCGGAGCAGATTGCGAGTTTGTAATTTGTAGCTGGTTTCTTTGGCCTAATTCCATATTTATGGCCAAACGTAATGCTTGGGCTGGTTCTAAGGTTTCTCGCAACAATTCCCGTTGAATTTCTGGATCTAACATATTTGCAATAAATAAGTCTCTATTGAGGGTGTCTTCCTGACTTCCGAGCTCACAATTTTCAGAAAGTTCTTTCAATTTTCCGAAGAAATGTTCAATAGACTCTCCTCTTGTCTGTTTCGTGGTGAGAAGGACATATCTGTCGAATGTAATGTTGCGCTGACGAATAAATGATGTTTCCATGATTGTCCAAAGTTCTGCTGTTGAGAGACTGTCCATTTTGAGGTGTGGGTTTTGACTACAGACAATTCGACGTCCTTCAGTGCCCAAGCTGAGATATAGCATTGACACAGTCTTTCGATGGGCTTGAGCCCATGGCTTGTCTCCGCACATTATTCCTTTCTCCAATTGTCTCTGGCACCGGTTTTCCCAATTCATTTTTGATTGAGCGTTTCTCGCCAATCTTTCCCGTTCCGATTGTGCCGATGATCCCGTTATCGTAACCTCATAGATCGGTTCAAGTGGTAGTTGTACTGTTTCAGGTTTTGGTTCCAACAAAGTGTCTATTGTGATATTTTCCTTCGCAAGAAGCGCTAACTTGGCCTGCATCTGCCACTTTTCCCATTTCAGTGGCGGATCTACACTAGGTTTATCCCAAAATGGCTCAATGCCAAGTGGAGTTCGTTTTTGAGCTGCTGACTGCGCCATGTCGTACACGAGTGAATTTGCGTACTTGATCTTGAGTCGCAAGTTTTGTTTATGTTCTATGTCCTACTTGCGCGGCGAGTGCGTTTTACACAATTTCCAAATTGAATTCGCTTAGCGAATCGCGTAAGGACTAACGTTTACTTTACTCGAATTGTAAAGACAGTTAATGAAGAATAAATTAAATTGGGCAACTGTACGCGAGAAGCAAAACTAAGAGAATGAAGAATAACTCAACTTTTATTCCAGAAGTCAAATAAAATGTGAACAATATTTTCCCGTTGTGGGAAAATGGTAGCAACAGACAAGCATGTGAAGTAATAATGATTTATGCACATTCCCCTCAGGAATGGGTACACTGATTAAATTAAGTACATCGTATGATAAGTTTACTGCACTAAATTATGATGTACTACAGACCAAATGAGCAAGAGATAGAAAACTTTCAAAAATCCTCACATATTGATCAACAATAAATGGTGTATAATTAAAAAAAATTGTCTCTAACTCTGATCACTTATTAAAATAATTAATGCCAAGTTAGTGGACCAATGAGACTTGTCACTATAAAGACGACGAGACAAGACGAACAAAAAAATCAAATAACAACATCAAGCATTTACAACAAAAACTCAATGTCCAATTTTTTTGAAAAAACTAAAGATAACGAAGTCAAAAAAGAGTTTCAAATAACACCTAAATTAAACAAACTAGCTTGCTTTTTGCTAGAAAAAACATGGAACCAGTCTTTGATGAGACTCGGTAACAAGCAGATAAAAAAGAACAAGGACGAGGTTACAAAAAACGTTCGTCTTCGCGAAAACAATTAATTCAATGAATCTAATTAGTTATCAATTGAAAATTTAGATAGATTTTTTTCATTCATAAAATAAAATATAGACAATCGGTTCTGTCAGTATATTCATATTTCCAGAACATGTCCTAAGTCTACATATAAAAACAAAAATTTCAGACGAAAAAATAAAATTGCGCTAAAATTTGCAATAAAATGGCCTCGATGCCGTTGAAAACTAAATCTAAAAAGCAAAAATTAGGATAGTTGACTGCTTCTTCTCTGAAACGCAATAGTTAGATAGGTGACCGCTGTATAATAAGACTGGGTAATCAGTTTATAAAAAAAGAAACAAAGGGGAGAAGTTTAAAAAACAATTAGCTTAATAATTTTTCGAACACTATTAATTTCAAGGGCATCAAAGAATTAGATAGCAATGGAATCACTAAATATAGTTTTTGTTTTCTAGAAAAGGCGGCGGGATTTGCCATGAATCAGTATATGTCATATCGCTACAAAAAAACGATAAGTTGACAATAATCAGAAATTAAATTATAATTTTGAAAAAAAAGAACTGGTATTGAAGACGTAAACAAAAAGAATTGCACTATCAACCTTACATTTGTTCAATTGCGTCTTTCTATAACACCAATATTTCGACATGCAAGTTGCAGTCAAGGAGACTAGAAAACATGTAGACAAAAGCAGCCAAGTTCAAATTGAAAAAAAATACATCTTTATATCTTCTCAAACATTTGATTCCAAAGTCATAAAAAAATTAGCTATCAAATGAAATCTGCAAATAATTCGTCCGAAGCAGGCCACTACGACATGCAGTGTACGCAGTGAATTACGCAGTGTACACAAAGAACGATAATAAAGACAAAACACCAAAACAATACCATAAGTTCAATTGTGCTTTTCTTAGTCAGCAACAACCTTATAAAAAGCCTGTTTTTATTGAGTGTATCTAAAAAGTAGGCAAAAAAACAGCGAGAAGTGCGTTTTAAAAAATTTTTGTATGATTTTTTTAAAACATTTGATTTCAAAGTCATAAAAAACTTTAGCAATTGAGTAAATACGTTCCCTTAATCATCCATAGGAACACGATAAGATCTGCAATTGACCAGAGTTTGTCAAAAGACTACAATAATTGACAAATAACGACCAAAAACCAAAAAAAAATCATTAAATTCTACTCGAAGACAGAGACCAAGAAGCTAAAACAATAATCTAATCATCTACAAACCAATATAATCAAATGTACCTACCTTTAAAATGCCCAGAAAATCACACTTTGAATTGTCCATAAAGTGACAAGAGTGTTAAAAGAACCTGAATGATGGGAAAATTACTAAAAACTGTAAACTTGGTACGAAAAATTGTAGTATCAAAGAAGAAGTACGATTACTTAAAAAATTAGATCAAAGTAAGAGTTAAACTTCAGTCGACTAGAAACCCAATGTGACATGTGTTTGCTGACCTTAAGCTAGAAGTTGATCAAAAAAAGAAAAGAAATTCGCAAAGCTCAGTAAACCTTCCTTCATTTACAAAAATGGATTTTTAAAGGTCAAAACGACCATAAGCTTTCGAATAAAAAGCGAAAAAGGTTTCTTTGAAACACCCTAGGAAGTAAACCAGGTGAACATGTCATTAGTAGGTTTCGATTTTAATTGTTTAATTCAGTAATCAACTTACAAAATGAGGAAACGCGAACATCTTTTCAAAAAAAATCAGTTTTTTGGACTTAAAGAACTAACAATTAGAGCAAATCTAGCTTGGCTATTGTTGTTCTTCTATTGGAAACAATTTTTTGTTCCAAATATTTCTAGCGAGTAACCGCAAACGTTTAATTTAAGTACACTCTCAAAGGATCCACAATTAAAACCGGCCTGTTTTCGAGTCACCACAAACGGTGCCAGCAGTTTTTATTTGCATTAATGCTGTAAATTTAAACAAATTGGACTACAAAAGCCTATTTCGAGCCATTTTTGATGGAAAGGGCTAAAATTTGACAAATTTAGCAAAAACTCTAATCCAAAAAATTGAACCAATCAGTTGATAAACACTCGTTTTTAGAGGTAAAACGAACAACACCATCCTTTCCAATTTTATCAAGTCTTTAGCAAAATTGGCAAAATATTGCATAAAAGTACGGAAAATGTGAACAGAAACAGCCAAAATCTGTCAAATGTTCACAAAAACTTTAAACCTCGATAATTGTGCGGAAAAAAAGAAAATCAAACTTTTTATGTTTTTTTTACTAATTTCAGTGATATTGTTATTATCAATTTTAGTGGTTATTGTTATTACCAAATTGAAAAATTTTTGTTGACAAAAATAGGGAAACCGTGAACAAAACAAAGGATTTTGGTCTACTATGCACAAAGATTTAAACCATTATAGTTCTCTTTAAAAACCGAAAATCAAAAATTTTTTTTCAATTCCACATTCTACGCTGGACAGGCTGTCCAATGATACCACTCACAATTCTCTGCGATCAATATATCGATCGGCGAAAATTGTGAACCAAAAAAACCGTTTGAGTATATTGTTCCTCCCCCACTAAAGTGGGTCG
This sequence comes from Convolutriloba macropyga, assembly GCF_964194025.1. Classification (NCBI taxonomy): domain Eukaryota; kingdom Metazoa; phylum Xenacoelomorpha; order Acoela; family Convolutidae; genus Convolutriloba; species Convolutriloba macropyga. The sequence goes on along the minus strand of NC_134468.1, from coordinate 23,558,273 downwards.
GAACAATTATTTGTACTCAATTTGGTTATTTTTCTTCCTTTTAATAACTTCAAAATTTATTTGCCATATTTAAGATTAAATCTATTAAATGATTATTAACTTTTCAATCCCGTATTTCCATAATTCAAAGGGCTCTCGAGAATGGAACGAAATAGTCTAATTTTAATTTAATCAGGTCAAAATTCAAACTTTGTTATCATGCTCAATTATTGTTGAGCTTTTTTGTCACAGTTCATCTTCTCAAACCCCTGTCACGATCGGGTTAATTCATTGAAGGGGTTATTTTGGCAGAATTGTCTTGACAGAGTTGTCTAATTCAAAATTTGATTTTTAATCAATTTCGCGCTTTTTTTAAAAGTTACCTTACCTTATTGAAAGTTTCTTCTTTCAGATCAGCAAAATTTAATAGCTGAAAAAAATTCTTCCTGCAATTTGACTTTTACAATCAAATTTGCATTAGGCTCCCTGCTCTTGACAGGCAATTCAGTAGTTGTTCACTACTTCCAGACGACATTTCAATACGAAAAAGTGGGAAGATCCCAACATGTAGCCTGGGCTTCATTTGGAGTCAGTGTGCTCAACATTCTCATCGCCTCATTCAGACTCTACTTGTCTATCACTAACAACCAACAGAGCGAAACAGAAGCAACAAATTCCAATGCCATCAGTCCTCCAATGTCAAGTAGAAACATTCTTTACTATACATTAAGTTAATTCGTCTGAAATTTTACTGTATTTAGACGGAACCAAAATTGCAAAAACATTCATTTAAATTCACAGTTATATGAAGCAAAACAAAGTGGACGGACTTCACTGAAACTTTGATGAGCATAACTTAAGTGGAACTTCAATAGCAAAGAAGCTAACACAAACATACCCGGCAGATTGCCGGAAAATAGCCGCCGTTGATTCCCATAACTCTATTAGGATTAAAAGAAAAGAAAATATCAACAAAAATTGATTTTGGTATAAGAACATTTTTAAGTGCAATTTATTTTGATGTCATTTCGTAATTGAACATACTCCTGTCTCTCAGTGAGAGGCTACAAGGTCTAGTATCAATACCAATAAGCATTATAGATAGTAACTAAAACGTATGAGAACAAATTTCAAGTACCGGGCATCTAAAAATGGGCTATATGGGTTAATCCCGTTTCTATTTCTGACTTTGATTTTTTATACTGACTCTCTTCATTTTGAATTGCTTTGCTGAGCAGCTGCTGTTTAAAAGGACTTTGAGCAGAATGACAGAAGAGTGAAACTAGCCTAGAGAAGTCAAAAAGATTTCACGCAAAATGTCGAAACAGCGGCAGGGCAAAATGGGTAAAGTGAAAAAAAAGTTCGACGAAGTAAAAAAAACATAGCCGGAAGAATTCCGGAAACGACTCGAAGGAGAAAATTGCCCATACTTTTGACTACACAACTAGAACAACTATTGTCAGCCCTGAACCTCCACAAACGCCATAAAAAATTTAAGGAAGAATAGAACCGGCATTCAAAAACAAATTGAATAAAAAACTAGAAAAACTTACTGAGTTCTTTAAATAGTACCAGGAAACATAAAGCCGAGTAAAATTCCTTTGCATCTAGAGCAAAGAAAAACTCGCAAAACAATGGAACAATGGGCAAGTCATAATAGGCTAAGAAACTTGTCTAAGACTAATAAAAAGGAAAACTGCAAAAAAAAGATAAATGGTTTAAAATTTCTTAATTTTTCTGCCAATTTTCCGACGAAAAGATTGAATTAGACCAATAAAACTTTAGTCATTTGGTAGCTGAATATTCCTTAAATAACAAGCTTCTATTCAAATCCCACTTAAAGCATTAATACAAAAAAACAGGCAAAAAAATCATTAAAATTGACCAAGACCCTCCAAATTAGCATTAAACTCAGAATTAACTACTTGAAACCTTCAATTCCTATCAAAACAAGCCTAAAACTAATACCATATCATAAACAAAGCTCATAACCATCAAAAGTTGGCAAAAAACTGCTGTGAAAAGCCGCACGTGAACAAAAAATTTCGCTCGCTCAGAGAAAATTTTTTCACACATCAATTTCTCGCTCTCTAAAAAACAGTGGTATGAACAAAAAACCACTCTCTTTTCGCTCCGCTCTTAACTTTTGTTCAGCCCAAATTTTTCTAAGCGTTTCATTTCCCGCTTCAAAAATCACTCCAATAAAATTGATTTAAAAAAGGACTTCTCCATTGCTCCTCTTCGAGTCGTAAAAAATAGGAGCGCTATAATAGCCGGCTGAGAAGATGAGGGCGGCTATTAACAATACGAATCCCACAATTCCGGCTGTTTTTTTCAAAATCATGTAATGGAGCTTCTTAAAGCAATACTGAGAATTTCGGGATATTGAAATCTACATACCTAAAAATCCTTTTTAATAGTACTTTGATAGTTTCTTTCCCGAAATATGTGCCATTCGTATTGATTCGTTTTTATTGCTGAAGATCCACTCATTTTATGCGCAATAAGTTCTCCTTGAGTTTGACTAACCTTGTGTAGAGATGCCAAACTGGCTGAAAAACTGGATACAGTTGTTCATAAATTTGAATGAGAGTGCGAGCGTACGAGAAGTGGCTCAACCTCTCATTCAAATTTATGATAGATAGTCGCTAACCATGGAAATCTGTTAATGTAATCTCTTACGCAAAGTTCTCTTCTTACTCAAAGATAGGCCAGAGTTTTGCAGAGCTGATTGTAATTTTTGTTGGCACGAGACAAGATCAAACTAGACCTAAACCAGATTTTAGTGTCGCAAAAACCACCCGGAGAAAGATTACAAAATCCACATTTTAGATGAATTGAGACGTCAATTGAGCTACATGCAAGCGCTCTCCCTTTCACCAGGCAGTGGCGATATTCCACCGCTGACCTCTCGCAAAATTAGCTCCAATGGCAACAGAGTATCAACAGGTGGCGGCAACGGGACCCTCGTTAACTACAGGTGGAGCGATTTGGACATGTCTGTTGCACATCACAGGGGTGGGGCGCTGGGAAGCAGCAATACTAGTTACATTCCCCCCGTTAGCCATTACGCAACAGCTGACAGAAAAATTAGCCATAACAGACAGTCTGAGTCGAGAGATCGCTGAAGAACAGATTGGAAAAGACATTTGAGAACTATAGTTTAAACTAATATCGGAAACAGACCTTAATAAATTTAAATAGTACAAAAAATGGTGCACATTAATCAAATAATAGATTCAAATTTCCATTTCAATGCCTGAATAATTTTTCCATTTTCCCAAAGAATGCTTCAATTTGTCGAGTGTCCGAACGATTGCACCTCGCTGTTGATTCGATTAAAATAATAATCAATCGGTGCTTATAACTTCATCTCATTATGTAACTCTCAAAACCATTAACAATTAAGGTTTATTTTCACGATTGCAAACTATGCTGAACGTAAATCTAGAGTACGAAACCCACGTATAAAACAAATCAAAATTTCAAATCGGGTATAGATTATTGAAGCGTTCAAAATCCACTTCTACGATGCTGCTACAGGACAGAACACAAGTTTTAGCAACAGAACAAAGCGATTCAAATAAGTTTAAAATAGCCCGTCAATTTGCATTGTGTCGGGGTCAATTTCAATGTCCACAAAACAGGGTCGAGTAGGGAGACCAGGCATGGTTGAGATCTAAAGCATTACATCAACTACAACTAGCACACCTTTTCATTATCTTCACTTTACTTCTGCAATATCTACACAAAAAATTATTGTTAATGAAAAAATCAATGCCAGTCATTAGATCCATAAAGAATTTTTGCTAAACTTTTTAACATAGATCCCCAAAGCAGTTTTAGCACAGGCACAGCTACTGCTGTTCGTTCCTTAGTTTTATACTACAACATAACCAGGCGAGCTGTGAGGCGGGGGGGGGGGTTCGGGAGTGCTGTGTTACTAGTGGAATGAGGTGGAGGTGAAGTAAGGGGAGCAATTAAAGTCTAGAAGACAGCGAGCAATTAAAAACTCCATTTCTGAGAATCCATGAAAACATAACCGACTAACGATCAAATGACTTCATTAATGGTTAAACATAGCCGGCAGATTGCCGGAATAGCTGCGAAAGAATAGACCTGCCTGCCATATAAGAGATAGAAACAGATACAGATCTAAATTAAAAAAAAATCGACGCCGCTCAAAAAACTAAGCTAAAAAACATTCAGCGATAAATTAATAAAGCTTGCTAAAATTCATTTCACAGAAACCTCTTATTAGGGACCTTTACTGCACATAGGAGTTCCTTTGACCTTAAACAAATTCAAATTAAACTTAAGTTTTAAAGTGCAAAAGTCATTTTATTGAGTGAGGTAAGTCACGTATGATCAAAATCAAATCAGGCAAAAAACTTTTGCTAAACAGAGTGAGAAATGACGTCACGCGCGCAAACGCCGTTAGTGCGAGGAAGAAGTCATTCAGAAAATTTGACTTTTTCAGCTTTGCTGTGTGAACATACGTAAAACGAAAAAGAGCGTCAGACGGCGAAACAAAAAACATAGCAGGACAAGTCCAGAAATACAATCCAAAGAATTGAATGAAAAACAGGTTTAATGTAGCTGACCAGCAGATCAATTTAACAATCCCAGCCAAAAAGACGAAATCTCCAAAGTTGAGAAACTAAAAGAATCAAACTAAACAAAAAAACAATTATTCCTAAAACTCTAGAAGCTTTTAACCTGAAGGCCATTTATGACAAAATGCATATAGTCAAAAACTCACGCAAAAGACTTGAAAGAAATTAATTTGACACTAAAGGTAGATAATCTCGAAAAAATGACAAATGCTTCAAAAAGAAATTTGAAAAAAGCTTCAAATGAAAAGGAAAAATTTAAAGAAAATTTTTCGAAAATGTGTCTGGAAAAAATGTTCGAATTCATTCTTTCTCTGTGGAGTTTTGTCTTGTAACTCATCTGCAACATTTAAAAAGTTTCGTTGGCCAAACAAAAATAGTTAAACTCAGAAAATCACAAAAAAAATTCAGAAAATTTGAAAACAATTAAAAATTTAAATTGCAAGCTTTATTTAAAAAATTACTTATATTTGCAATCTAAAAAAACAGAACACTATTTTGTTGCCACTAGAAACTCTGCAAAAAAACTAGCAAACTCAATAGCAGCAAACCCCTGGCCACTGAGGAAAAAGACAAACTTCAGGAAGTCCAAGAAACTACAATTTGAAAATCGCTAAAACTTTTAATATTAAAATCTTGAATTACATTCCCCATTACCACTAGAAACTATGCAGTAACCTATTATCAAAACAAAGGAAATGTTTTGGCTGTTCAGGTCAGAGAAACCTAAACATTGACAATTTTCAAAAATTTGAAAAAATTGGCTAATGCCATGGCCAATAAAAATTTTGCAGTAAACTATTAGTAAATCCTAGATTCCTGCCCCCTGGAGCTGGAAAACTTGAATAATGACAATTAAAGACAGCAAAATCGGAAAAAACTGCAAGTTTTATTTAAAAAATGGGTAAAATTCGTGAAGTTGAAATAACCTATTATTGTGACACCAAGAGCTGAAACAACAAAAATATTCAAAAAACTTGATAAAATTTTTAAAATAAGAATAAATTATCGTGTTTATGTTTGGTGTAGCAATACAAATAGCTCTTAAAATGGCCATAAAAAGTAACTACGTCTTGCAAAAGACCTTTAACAACTTTTACAAACCTCAATTTCAGACTGGTCCAACAAAAAATCAGAAAAAAAGACGAAAAAATTGTAACATTTTGGGCTCAAAAACTTCTGAAAATGACCTGTTAACCTTGAATTACGGCCTTCCCAGTCTAAGTATTTGAAGAACTAGTAAAGGCGGCTAAGGGCCTCTAATGAAACTTGATGCCCGTTGAGCTTTACCTGTTTATCACGCTTTGAAAGCTCAAGTCATGAAAAAAGGTGTGAAAACATCTTACAAAAATTTAAAAAAAGACAGAGCACCAATACAATCCAATTCTTGGATTGTAAAAAACCAAGAGCACCGCAATAAAGCTACGCTCAGCTTACAGCTTCGCAGCTCTAATAAATACCACTATAACCACTCATAAAACTTAAAGTGAAGAAATTACAACAATTTTGAGGCACTTTTCATTTGACTTTTAGTAGTGAAACGCCACTACTTGGAGTTCAGCAATTAAAAAGGGTGAAATAATGAAAGGGTAATCCGTGGAACTGCTCACGAGTTAACGGTTACGTGAATCTGCTTGTGAGCACCGAGAAGCGGTTCAAGATATTAAGTCAGAATTTCGAAGTGACTTCTGCAGAGTCACGCAACCATGCTTAAAACAAAAAGCGCGCAGTACGTTTTAAAATGACGAAAGTCGACGGAAGTCAAGTTCTGGCTCAGTATGAACTTCTGGCATTTTAACCTCTGGTACTGGAGACTTTCGGCATTGTAAAATCTGCACATGAGTGTTTTAAGCAAGCATTACAACATACCCGGCAGATTGCCGGAAAATAGCCGCCGTTGATTCCAATAAGCATGATTGGGATTGAAAGAATAGAAGATATCGAAAAAAAGATTTTTGTACAAAAACATTTTTTAAGTCCGATTTATTTTGATGGCATTTCGTAGTTGATCATACTTCTGTTTCTTAGAGAGAGGCTACAGGGGCTACTATCAATGCCAATAAGCATAAGAGATGGTAACTAAGACTTATAGGAACGTTCAAATATCGGGCATCTAAAATATCGAAGTTCAAATATCGGGCATCTAAAATTGGGCTTTATGGGTTTATCCCGTTTCTTTCTCACTTCAATTTTTTATTCTGACTCTGTTCATTTTGAATTGCTTTGCTGAGGAACTGATGTTCAAATTCATTTTTAGCAGAATGAGAGAAGAGAGAAACTAGCCTAGGGAAGTCAAAAAGATTTCACGCAAAATGCTGAAAAAGCGGCAAAATAATAAAGCGAAAAAAAGTTCGACGAAGTAAAAAAAATAGGAGCGCTATAATAGCCGGCTGAGAAGATGAGGGCGTCTATTAATAATAAATGCACCAGTTATTGGGTACTAACCGTTCCCACTAGTGGGTAGATGAAGCCACCTCCCACACTGGCTCTCATATCTCGGATGGGCAGAACGAACCCTTTTGGGGCTCCCTTCAGATCAGGGTTGTGTGAGAGTGAGAGATGTGTCTTTGCCATACAGATGGGTAAATTACCCAGACCCTAGATTCATGAAATGATTTTGAATTTAATAATGCTAGAATTCACGAATGCTATGTTCCCTAGCATTCTAACCAAAGGTGATCTCAAATTACAACTCTAGGTGCTCTTTATTATTCGCTGTAAGAGTCTGACATCTGACATATTTGGACGAAATAACATAACAAAATAGCCGAAGTGACAAATACTTACCAATAATTCGTATTTCTTGACTACCTTTTCAGCGTGATCTGAAAGAGTGATGTCAGCAGCACCATAAATCTTCTGAGCTATTACCCGAATCTTTTCCACAAGAGGCAACTAAAACGATTCAAATTTAATTAATGGCCGTCAACAGAAGCAGACAATTGAAGAACTAGAAGCATGAGTATAAAACTGGTATTTTATTTTATACATCGGACTGAAGATATTCTTTTTTTTACATAAGAATTTCGGACGCAAATTGTCAAATGGAAAATTCTTCTGATGTGTTAAGCGAGAGATCCGGCATTAACGTCGGAAAAAAATCATCTCATGAACTACGGGTTGGTGAGGGCTTAATATTGTAGTCTGTTCAAGTGGATTGTCGGTACATTTCAGCCTTCCTATTCCTGGGACGGAGATGTCTTTAGTGGCAGAGTTGGCTACCAGTCACTTCGTCATCTCAAACCACACAAACTAAAATTTTATTTTTATCAGAAATAGGAAGGCACCTCAAGTTCGTAGAGAAATTGGAATTCATTTGGTAGCTTGGATGCTTTGATGACAGCTTCTCCCAACTTAACAGCACCCGCTCCACCCTTGGAGAAGTGTTCGCATATTACAGCATCGAATGCACCCGAGACCCGACACAGTCGTTGAACAAGCTCAAGCTCTTCACGCGTGTCACTTCTACAATTCAAAGACACATTGTACGTAGCAAAATGTAAAAACTCGGGATTTTGAAATGTAAGCCTAATGACATCTACAATATTGTCTACTCAACGACAGGCATGAATGTTCACGTTTCGTCGCCATGAAAGTAATTAATTCTCGAACAATAGAATAGTTCACAAAGGTAATCAGGAGCACATGTATAAATATAGGATGTGATGTTTACCTACCTTTGAGTTAAGATGTCGCATTACTTGAATGACGTCAAGTAGACAGTAATGTAAAAAAAACTCATCCACAGATTGAACACGACTAAGTAGATACTTAAAACCTGTTTTAAATGATTTCATACCTTATTTGAACATTGAATTCGTTTCACAGCAGAAGAATAGTGAAAATCGATTACTGAATGATACAGTGAGTTGCCTGATTACTTACGAGAATGTGTTGAGAGCTACGACCACAGGCACACCGAAGTACCTCGCATTCCCAATCTGTTTTCCTAGATTTGAAAAGCCATTCTCCACTAGCTCCAAGTTCTAAACAAGACACAGCGAAGAATCAAACAACTCAGTTCGTTTTAACTCTATGCTGTATCGTGCTACCTTTATTTTGCTTACAAAAACTATAGGACGCATATAACTTAAGGAAGTTATTACAACCATAAACAACGAGCCTCATCATCAAGGGAAATCTGATTGCTTTAAACAATAGTATTTTTATCGCCCTGATATTTTATCCTACTATCACGTTATTGCCATTACATACCCTCTTCTAGATTATTTCAATGTTACATCTCATAAATCTAATCTGGCAGCCCAAACATAGAACTCAACCATACAACGTAAAACATAACCGTCTAAACTCGAAAGATTTCCTCTCGAACGACCGACGGGCGAGGAATCAACAAAAAAAAATCCTTTAAGTTGCTCTTATCTCTACTCAACTATCCTATATATTAAACACGTGAGCTCTAAATTTGGACAAAACTTTTGCATGTTTAAAGGGACTCTCGAAGCGTTTAAGAGCCACATTGAGCAGCATGGTTAAGCGAACATATCGAGAGAGTTCAATGACCTAAAAGGCTCAAAGTAGACGGGTGAGAACCGCACATGGGACAAAATACTGCTAGTCAGGTGCAGTTACCACGAGACTAAGAGGGCTTGAAAGTATGCTCGCCAAGAGGAAGAATTTACCGTATTGGGTACTACGTGTTTTTAATTCCCCCCGAACTACATTTGAAGGTCTTATTGTAAACCTGTGTTTTTCTGCCAAGTTTTAGCCGTTCAGATTCTGCGCTATTCTAGAACTTTCACTTTCTTAGCTTTCAACTAAGTCTTTCACGCTTTACTTTTTGATTTTAGAGTGATCTCAAATGCTCTCAATCTGAAATATGTTTTGATACGATAAAAGGATTGTGAGAAACGGTGGTATGTAGTCGTTATAGCGAAGTTGGTAAGATGAATGACTGGTCGAGAGTTGGCCGAGAGTTCGAACCCGTGTCGGGCACCCTTCTTTTTGTAGACATGACAATTTCTAATCAACATCATTACGCCTGTTGTTCGGGAGCACTTCTTGCGACGATGAGTCGTTCTATGTTCCTGTGTGCGTTAGAAAAATGCTAATCCTTCCTATATATTGAACGCCTGACCTCTAAATTTGGGCAAAGTTTTTGCATGTTCAAGGGGCCTCTCGAAGCGCATGTTGAAGAGCCGCATTGAGCAGCATGGTTAAGCGAATATATCGAGAGAGTTCAATGACCTAAAAGGCTTAAAGTAGATGGGTGAAAACCAAACCTGGGACAAAATACTTAGTCAGGGGAAGATACCACGAGGCTAAGAGGGCTTGAAAGTATGCTCGCCAAGAGGAAGGATTTACTGTCCTGGGTACTACGTGTTTTTTTAATTCCTCCCTAACTAAGTTTGAAGTTCTTATTGTAAACGTGTGTTTTCCTGCAAAGTTTTAACCGTTCAGATTCTGCGCTATTCTAGAACACTCTTAGCTTTCAACTAAGTTTTGCACGGTTTACTTTTTGGTTTTCGCGTGATCTCAAATGCTCTCAATCTCAAATATGTTCATTGATACGGTTAAAGCGATTGTGAGAAACGAACGTATGTAGTCGTTATGGCACAGTTGGTAAGATGTATGACTGCTAATATGAAGGTCGAGGGTTTCAACCCCTGTCGGGTACCCTTCTTTTTGTAGACATGAAAATTTCTAATCAACATCATCCCGCCTGTTGGTCGATAGCACTTCTTGCGACGCTGAGTCGTTTTATGTTCCTGTGTGCGTTAGAAAGAAAAAAGCTAATCCTTCCTATATATTAAACGCGTGAACTTTAAATTTGGTCAAAATTTTTGCATGTTTAAGGGGCCTCTCGAAGCGCATGTTGAAGAGCCGCATTGAGCAGCGTGGTTAAGCGAACAAATCGAGAGGGTTCAATGACCTAAAAGGCTCAAAGTAGATGGATGAGAACCGAACCTGGGACAAAAGAATGTTAGTCAGGTGCAGTTACCACAATGCTAAGAGGGCTCGACAGTACACTCGCCAAGAGGGAGGATTTACTGTCCTGCGTACTACGTGTTTTTTAATTCCTCCCGAGCTAAGTTTGAAGTTCTTATTGTGAACGTGTGTTTTTCTGCAAAGTTTTAGCCGAACAGATGCTGCGCTATTCTAGAGCACTCTTAGCTTTTAACGTCAAAGTGAAGTGCTCAACGTCAAAGTGAAGTGCTCTGCCCAGTGCTCTGAATGTCAAAGTGAAGAAATTCAAATAAGCGCGGGTGAACAACGGGAGTAACCATGACTCTCTTAAGGGGTGCAAGCTCGGGGTTGGACTTCTTTTCGGAGAGGTCCATCCGTTAACGGGCGATACCCAATTCTGGCACACACACCTCCGCGCGGTGAGAGTTGGTAACGACTTCGGTCGGCTAACGTGTGCCCGGGGGTGTAAGTTATACAGCCGTATAACACACCATAAAGCTGTGGGAACAGCGTGAGGAGATGTCTCCTGGCTCAAGCTGTACTTGACCTGCCCCCCGGTTCTCCGGAACCGGTTCCGTGTGCAGCGTCGTACCTCCCTAACCAGCCTACGCTCCGAGCTAGCATGTTGACAGCTCCAAGTAGCGGGAGTCTCTAAAGCCTGCTCTTGAGTGGTCTTGCGAACATGTAATAGTCTCGGTCTGGCCATCGTTTCAATGAGTACGGGGAGGCAGCTAGAGTAACGGGCAAGAGAGGACTCGTGGATCCACTGGATATGATGGGCGAGTTACTTTGTATTATGGGCGATTTACCTATCTTGGGCGAATTCTCTCATATTATGTTGTATCAGAGCGAAGTAATCGGTGTGGACGAATCTTGTATTCTGTATTATGGGCGATCGATGTGTACGATTTCAGATCGTCTACGATGCACGTCAGTTCAAGCAACGAGCAGTTCCAAGCGACGATGAAGTTTCGGTGTGGAGGTACAGAGCTGCAATGTCCTTTATTCTATATGCCCAAGACTCTAGCGATTTGTGGTGTGTTGGTCAATCAATGGAGTATTTGATATCTTATGTTCGTAGATTATGGTTTCGATGTGGTCGTTCGATGTGATCATTCGATGTATTCTTCGATCTTGTATTTGGCGAAGCGATGTGGTATTCTATCGAGTTGTTCGTTCGTCGGTTGACATTATCTACTGGGGTCGTTCGATTTGTTCATTGTTCGACATACATTCCCAAATGGAGCACCGAGCACATTCTTTACGCCTCCTCTCTACCAGTGCAGACAGAGGTGGTGGGGAGTAAGCTTCTGTCAGCTACGATGTAGCCCGCTATCTTATAGTCACAAACAACTATATCACATGTCAAACAAATCAAAGAAGAAGTCCTGCGAGGCAACAGCTTCCTGCAGCCTTCGAGGGAGCTGTTGAAGTGTCCCTATTGCGAACGGATATGTGGCAACAAAGGTGCGCCACACGAGAGAGTGCAAAAAGAAGATCGAGGCAGCTGCGGTCAGACGAGAAGATTCAATTGGAGCTCAATCGAACAACTCAGAAGAGGCGCCCCGAAACGCGGTAGTAGGGTTGCGCGCAGAGTCGAGACGAGACGATGTGGACGACCGAGCTGTAGACTCAGAAGATGCGCCGCGAAGCATAGCAATAGGGTCGAGCGCAGAGTCTACAGTTGGTACACAGATCACTGACTCAGAAGATGCGCCGCGAAACGTAGTAGTAGGGTCGAGCGCAGAGTCAAGACGGCGCAAGGTGGACGACTCAGCTGCGGACTCAGAATATGAGCCCCGAAGTTTAGCAGTAGGGTCGAGCGCAGAGTCTGCAGTTGAGACACAGATTACCAACTCAGAAGATGCGCCCCGAAATGTAGTAGTAGGGTCGAGCGCAGAGTCAAGACGGCGCAAGGTGGACGACTCAGCTGCGGACTCAGAAGATGCGCCCCGAAGTTTAGCAGTAGGGTCGAGCGCAGAGTCTGCAGTTTAGACACAGATTACCAACTCAGAAGATGCGCCCCGAAATGTAGTAGTAGGGTCGAGCGCAGAGTCAAGACGGCGCAAGGTGGACGACTCAGCAGCGGACTCAGAAGATGCGCCCCGAAGTTTAGCAGTAGGGTCGAGCGCAGAGTCTGCAGTTGAGACACAGATTACCAACTCAGAAGATGCGCCCCGAAATGTAGTAGTAGGGTCGAGCGCAGAGTCAAGACGGCGCAAGGTGGACGACTCAGCTGCGGACTCAGAAGATGCGCCCCGAAGTTTAGCAGTAGGGTCGAGCGCAGAGTCTGCAGTTGAGACGCAGTTTACCAACTCAGAAGATGCGCCCCGAAATGTAGTAGTAGTAGGGTCGAGCGCAGAGTCAAGACGGCTCAAGGTGGACGACTCAGCTGCGGACTCAGAAGATGCGCCCCGAAGTTTAGCAGTAGGGTCGAGCGCAGAGTCTGCAGTTGAGACACAGATTACCAACTCAGAAGATGCGCCCCGAAATGTAGTAGTAGGGTCGAGCGCAGAGTCAAGACGGCGCAAGGTGGACGACTCAGCTGCGGACTCAGAAGATGCGCCCCGAAGTTTAGCAGTAGGGTCGAGCGCAGAGTCTGCATGCAGCTGAGACACAGATTACCAACTCAGAAGATGCGCCCCGAAATGTAGAAGTAGGGTCGAGCGCAGAGTCAAGACGGCGCAAGGTGGACGACTCAGCTGCGGACTCAGAAGACGCGCCCCGAAGTTTAGCAGTAGGGTCGAGCGCAGAGTCTGCAGTTGAGACACAGATTACAATCTCAGAAGATGCGCCCCGAAATGTAGTAGTAGGGTCGAGCGCAGAGTCAGGACGGCGCAAGGTGGACGACTCAGCTGCGGACTCAGAAGATGCGCCCCAAAGTTTAGTAGTAGGGTCGAGCGCAGAGTCTGCAGTTGAGACACAGATTACCAACTCAGAAGATGCGCCCCGAAATGTAGTAGTAGGGTCGAGCGCAGAGTCAAGACGGCGCAAGGTGGACGACTCACCTGCGGACTCAGAAGATGCGCCCCGAAGTTTAGCAGTAGGGTCGAGCGCAGAGTCTGCAGCTGAGACACAGATTACCAACTCAGAAGATGCGCCCCGAAATGTAGAAGTAGGGTCGAGCGCAGAGTCAAGACGGCGCAAGGTGGACGACTCAGCTGCGGACTCAGAAGATGCGCCCCGAAGTTTAGCAGTAGGGTCGAGCGCAGAGTCTGCAGTTGAGACACAGATTACCAACTCAGAAGATGCGCCCCGAAATGTAGTAGTAGGGTCGAGCGCAGAGTCAGGACGGCGCAAGGTGGACGACTCAGCTGCGGACTCAGAATTTGCGCCCCAAAGTTTAGCAGTAGGGTCGAGCGCAGAGTCTGCAGTTGAGACACAGATTACCAACTCAGAAGATGCGCCCCGAAATGTAGTAGTAGGGTCGAGCGCAGAGTCAAGACGGCGCAAGGTGGACGACTCACCTGCGTACTCAGAAGATGCGCCCCGAAGTTTAGCAGTAGGGTCGAGCGCAGAGTCTGCAGTTGAGACACAGATTACCAACTCAGAAGATGCGCCCCGAAATGTAGTAGTAGGGTCGAGCACAGAGTCAAGACGGCGCGAGGTGGACGACTCAGCTGCGGACTCAGAAGATGCGCCCCGAAGTTTAGCAGTAGGGTCGAGCGCAGAGTCTGCAGTTGAGACACAGATTACCAACTCAGAAGCTGCGCCCCGAAATGTAGTAGTAGGGTCGAGCGCAGAGTCAAGACGGCGCAAGGTGGACGACTCAGCTGCGGACTCAGAAGATGCGCCCGAAGTTTAGCAGTAGGGTCGAGCGCAGAGTCTGCAGTTGAGACACAGATTACCAACTCAGAAGATGCGCCCCGAAATGTAGTAGTAGGGTCGAGCGCAGAGTCAAGACGGCGCAAGGTGGACGACTCAGCTGCGGACTCAGAAGATGCGCCCCGAAGTTTAGCAGTAGGGTCGAGCGCAGAGTCTGCAGTTCAGACACAGATTACCAACTCAGAAGATGCGCCCCGAAATGTATTAGTAGGGTCGAGCGCAGAGTCAAGACGGCGCAAGGTGGACGACTCAGCTGCGGACTCAGAAGATGCGCCCCGAAGTTTAGCAGTAGGGTCGAGCGCAGATTCTGCAGTTGAGACACAGATTACCAACTCAGAAGATGCGCCCCGAAATGTAGTAGTAGGGTCGAGCGCAGAGTCAAGACGGCGTAAGGTGGACGACTCAGCTGCGGACTAAGAAGATGCGCCCCGAAGTTTAGCAGTAGGGTCGAGCGCAGAGTCTGCAATTGAGACACAGATTACCAACTCAGAAGATGCGCCCCGAAATGTAGTAGTAGGGTCGAGCGCAGAGTCAAGACGGCGCAAGGTGGACGACTCAGCTGCGGACTCAGAAGATGCGCCCCGAAGTTTAGCAGTAGGGTCGAGCGCAGAGTCTGCAGTTGAGACACAGATTACCAACTCAGAAGATGCGCCCCGAAATGTAGTAGTAGGGTCGAGCGCAGATTCAAGACGTCGCAAGGTGAACGACTCAGCTGCGGACTCAGAAGATGCGCCCCGAAGTTTAGCAGTAGGGTCGAGCGCAGAGTCTGCAGTTGAGACGCAGATTACCAACTCAGAAGATGCGCCCCGAAATGTAGTAGTAGGGTCGAGCGCAGAGTCAAGACGGCGCGAGGTGGACGACTCAGCTGCGGACTCAGAAGATGCGCCCCGAAGTTTAGCAGTAGGGTCCAGCGCAGAGTCTGCAGTTGAGACGCAGATTACCAACTCAGAAGATGCGCCCCGAAATGTAGTAGTAGGGTCGAGCGCAGAGTCAAGACGGCGCAAGGTGGACGACTCAGCTGCGGACTCAGAAGATGCGCCCCGAAGTTTAGCAGTAGGGTCGAGCGCAGAGTCTGCAGTTGAGACACAGATTACCAACTCAGAAGCTGCGCCCCGAAATGTAGTAGTAGGGTCGAGCGCAGAGTCAAGACGGCGCAAGGTGGACGACTCAGCTGCGGACTCAGAAGATGCGCCCCGAAGTTTAGCAGTAGGGTCGAGCGCAGAGTCTGCAGTTGAGACACAGATTACCAACTCAGAAGCTGCGCCCCGAAATGTAGTAGTAGGGTCGAGCGCAGAGTCAAGACGGCGCAAGGTGGACGACTCAGCTGCGGACTCAGAAGATGCGCCCCGAAGTTTATCAGTAGGGTCGAGCGCAGAGTCTGCAGTTGAGACACAGATTACCAACTCAGAAGATGCACCCCGAAATGTAGTAGTAGGGTCGACTGCAGAGTCAAGACGGCGCAAGGTGGACGACTCAGCTGCGGACTCAGAAGATGCGCCCCGAAGTTTAGCAGTAGGGTCGAGCGCAGAGTCTGCAGTTGAGACACAGATTACCAACTCAGAAGATGCGCCCCGAAATGTAGTAGTAGGGTCGAGCGCAGAGTCGGGACGAAACTTGGCGGACGAACTAGATGGAACTTGGACGCTGACTACCGACTCAGAGGATGCACCCCGAAACACGATAGTAGGGTTGTGCGCAGAGTCAGCTACCAATCGAGGATCTAGAGACCCAGAAGATGCGCCCCGAAGTGTAGCAGTAGGGTCGAGCGCAGGGACATCAACAGAAGTCAACATTTGTAGCTGTGGTGCAACCTTCTCCTCATACAAAGGATTGCAACTTCACCGCCGGAGGAAGCACGAGGATGAGTTTTTCGCTGAGCAAAAACCTGTAACGAAGGCCCGCTGGAGTAGAGACGAGCTGGAGCTTTTAGCGAAAGAAGAAGCAAAGCTGGTGGGGCAAGGTTTGAAGCTCGTGAATGAAAACCTCGCAAAGAAGTTTCCTGGTAGATCTTTCGAGGCGGTGAAGGGGCAAAGGAGAGTAGCAACCTACAAACAACGAGTTCTGGAACTGTTGAACGAAGAGGATGAAGCAGTGGAGGCAGACGAGGCCCCCGAAAGTCAGGCAGGAGAGTATGACTGGATGAGATACGTTGATGCGGAAGGAATCTATCCACTACTCAAAGGGGATCGTATCCAGACCATCGGAGAAAAGGCCCGCTACTTCACCTCCGAAGTCTTCCCCAATCAGCCATCGAGGCATGTAAGATCAAAAAAGACGCGAAAAAAGACGCCAAAGACGCGAAAAAAGCCAACGAGTAAGAAGAAACTAAGAAGAGCGGTATATGCCTTCTGTCAGGACTTGTACAGGAAGAAGAAGACACTCCTGAAGCTGATAAGCTGCGACGAGGTTGAAAAGGCAGCTTTTCCGCAGAGTTCAGCGATCAAGGACAGGGGGTTATACTGGAAGAAAATTATGGAACAGCCAAGTATAGAGAGTCCAGTAAGTAGAAACGTTCTCACCAAGACGTTGCCTATCGAAAGTGAGGTGAGAGAAGAGGAAGTGCGGAAACATCTGAGTACCTTCTCGAGGGATACTGCAAGTGGCCTGGACAAGGTAACGGTGGAAACACTACTGGCCCTCGGTACCAAGAACCTCACAATTGTCCTGAACGGCATACTCATCTCCAGGCGGATACATCAACATTGGAAAGCCGGAAGGACAACGCTAATCGAGAAAGTCGTAGGTACAGAGGGAAATGAAGACTTCCGACCAATCACCATATCGAGTCTCTGGCTTCGCCTTTTTAACAAGATTGCAGCAGAGAAACTTGAGAAGGCTACAACACTGCTACCCTGCCAGAAAGGATTCAGGAAGATAGATGGTGTCGCGGAGGCGGTCGTCGCTCTTGAAGATCTGATGAGGAAGAAGCGCTAGCATAAGAAATCTTATGCGATAGCCCTCATAGACTTCAGTAAAGCCTTCGACTCCGTCAGTCATCAAGGTATCATGATCACGCTGACGGCGAGGGGATGCCCTGATTGGATAAAGAAGCACGTGGCGGAGTGTTACAATGGCGCCAGCACTCTGATAGACCAGACAGAAGTCTTCCCTAGCAGGGGCATCCGTCAAAGAGATCCGTTGAGCCCTCTCATGTTCAATATGGTCCTAGACGAAGCACTAAGAGAAGCTCCTCTTCAAAATGGGGGGATGATATCAGATGCCTAGCGTATGCAGACGACCTCCTATTGGCTGCTGATAGTCTGAACAGTCTACAGATAGTGTTGGATTCAGTAGAGAAAAGTGCCGCGGAATTAGGACTACTGATCAATGCCAAGAAATCCAGACATATAAGCTGGTCAAACGTGCCCCGAGAAAAGAAGATCATTTGTCGGAAGGGAGACCATCTGACAAGCCAGTCTGGGACTATCCAGCAGATGAAGGCTGACGAAAAAGCGAAATATCTTGGTGTCAACTTCAAGCGGGCCGGCGTTGACAGGGTGGACAGCAATGGAAAGCTAAAGAGGCTGATGGAGAAGATAACTAGAGCCCCGCTGAAGCCCCAGCAAAGGGTTCACCTGCTAACAACTTTCATTCAGCCCCAGATGTACCACGAACTGTCATTTGCCAAACTATTTAAAGCGGACCTCGTAGCCCTGGACAGGCTAACCAGATACTTCGTCAGGATGTGGTTAAGGCTTCCACAAGACACTCACAACTCCATTTTCCTCGCCAGCGTCAAAGATGGTGGTTTGGGCATAAAGAGCCTTGCAACAACCATACCAAGGCTTCGACTGAACAGAAGAAGATCGAGCGAGAACCCTGAGCCGATAGCTGACATCCAGACCAAGAAACAAGGAAGACTATTGGCACACCTGTCTGGAGGAAAGCGTTGATGGAAGACACCTTGCCCTGCAAAGGAGAACTGTCAATACAGCAAGGTGGATCACCAGCGGAACTCGCCTCCTGACAGGGGCGGACTATATCAGAGCTTTGAAAATCAGGCTTAATAGCGTGATGACCAGGCAGAGAAGAGGTCGCTTCTCGAGAGTGCAGGGTCATTGCGATGCTGGTTGTAGGGCACTGGAAAGCCTACAACACATCAGTCAAGCCTGCCCTCGGAGCTGAGGGCCACGAATCTACAGGCACAATAAGATTCGGGATCTATTAGGCTCATTCGTCGAGAAGAGGCTGAAACAAAATGTGAAGACAGAAACGAAAATACAATGTGGAACAGAGGGATACCAACCAGACCTCTTAACCAAAGATTTCAGCGACCAGATAGCCTATATCATCGACATCACTGTATGCAGTGGAGGGACCGAAGACTTCATGACAAGAGCATCTAGAAACAAGACAGCAAAAAGCGAGAAGCAAGAGGTGTTAGAAGCAGTCACAAAATTGATGGAGACAGAACACGCGAGAGTGATACCAGCCGTCATCAGCTGGAGAGGAATTGTTCAAAAGGGATCTGCTCAGCTGATGCACGATAAACTCAAGTTGACTGCAAGCGACCCGTGAGACCTCTGGAGCTGACTCACAGAATGCTCGTACAGTACGAGAAGAGCAGTGGTGGGCATGAAGACGTCATGATGGATGCAGACCAAACGCACTCGAATAGGGAAGCGAGGCTGCACCCTGAGTAGCAAACGAGAAGGATCCAAACAACCAACGGAACAACATCCAGTGAAGTTACTTCGAGTACCAGAATGTATGAAGAAGTGATCTCTCCAAAATTGAAATAAACTCATTCACTATTGAACTCTAAATAATATTTATGTAGATTATGTAAACACTTTTGTATTGATATGTCTGTATTTAGTATAGTAGAGTGAAATCAGTGTTTGAAAACTAATAGCCAAGGTACATCTGAAATGTGTTTATTGATACGGTTAATGCGATTGTGAGAAACGGTGGTATGTAGTCGTTAGATCGCAGTTGTTAAGATGTATGGCTGCTAATCTGAGGGTCGAGCCCCTGTCGGGTATCCTTCTTTTTGAGTCATGAAAACTTCTAATCAACATCATTCCGCCTGTTGTTCGAGAGCAGTTCTTGCAACGCTGAGTCGTTTTATGTTCCTGTGTGTGTTAGAAAGAAAAATGCTAATTCTATATATGAAAGGCGTGAGCTCTAAAAGTTGACAAAATTTTTGTATGTCAAAGGGGCCTCTCGAAGCGCATATTTAAGAGCCGCATTGAGCAGCATGGTTAAGCGAACTTATCGAGAGAGTTCAATGACCAAAAAGGCTCAAAGAAAATGAGGGAGAACCGATACGGGGACAAAAGACTGTTAGTCAGGTGAAGTTACCACGAGGCTAAGAGGGCTTGAAAATATAATTGCCAAGAGGGAGGATTTACTGTCCTGGGTACTACGTGTTCGTTACTTGTTCCCGAACTAAGTTTGAAGTTCTTATTGTAAACGTGCGTTTTTCTACAATGTTTTAGCCGAACAGATTCTGCGCTATTCTAGAGCACTCTTAGCTTTCAACTAAGATTTTCACGCTTAAATTTTTGAGTTTTGCGTGATCTAAAATGCTCTCAATCTGAAACATGTTCATTGATACGGTTAAAGCGACTGTGAGAAACGGTGGTATGTGGTCGCTATAGCGCAGTTGTATAGATGGAGGACTGCTAATCTCAGGCTCACGGGTTTTCGAACCCGTGTCCGGTACCCTTCTTGTTGTAGACATGAAAATCTCTAATCAACATCATTGCGCCTTGTGTTCGGGAGCGCTTTTTGAGATGCTGAGTCGTTTTATGTTCCTGTTTGCGTTAGAAAGAACAATGATAATTCTATATATGAAAGGCGTGAGCTCTAAATTTGGACAACATTTTTATATGTTTAAGGGGCCTCTCGAAGCGCATGTTGAAGAGCCACATTGAGCAGCATGGTTAAGCGAACATATCGAGAGTTCAATGATCTAAAAAGCTCAAAGTAGATGCTTGAAAACCGAACCTGGGGAAAAAAAGACAGTCAGGTGAAGTTACCACGAGGCTAAGAGGGCTTGAAAGTATGCTCGCCAAGAGGATGGATTTACTGTCCTGGGTACTAAGTGTTTTTAATGGCTCCCGAGCTAAGTTTGAAGTTCTTATTGTAAACCTGTGTTTTTGTGCAAAGTTTTAGCCGTACAGTCTACGCTATTCTAGAACACTTTTAGCTTTCAACTACGTTTTGCACGCTTTACATTTTGGTTTTCGCGTAATCTAAAATGCTCTCAATCTGAAATATGGTTGATACGATGAACGCGATTGTGAGAAACGGTGGTATGTAGTCGTTATAGCGCAGTTGTATAGATGGATGACTGCTAATCTGAGGCTCAAGGGTTTTCGAACTCGTGTCGGGAACTCTTCTTTATGTAGACATGAGAATTTCTAATCAAAATCATTCCGCCTGTTGTTCGATAGCACTTCTTGCGACGCTGAGTTGTTTTATGATCCTGTGTGCGTTAGAAAGAAAAATGCGAACCCTTCCTGTATATTAAACGCGTGAGCTCTAAATAAGGGCTAAATTTTAAGGAGCCTCTCGAAGCGCATGTTGAAGAACCGCATTGAGCAGCATGGTTGAGCCAACTTATCGCGAGAGTTCAATGACATTAAAGGCTCAAAGAAGATGAGTGAAAACCGAACCTAGGAAAAAAGACTGTTAGTCAAGTGCAGTTACCACAAGGCTAAGAGGGCTTGAAAGTATAATTGCCAAGAGGGAGGACTTACTGTCCTGGGTACTACGTGTTCTTTACTTGCTCCCGAACTAAGTTTGAAGTTCTTGGTTTAAACGTGTGTTTTTCTGCAAAGTTTTAGCCGAACAGATTCTGAGCTATTCTAGAGCACTCTTAGCGTTCATCTAAGATTTGCACGCATACTTTTTTATTTTTGCGTGATCTAAAATGCTCTCAATTTGAAATATGTTTATTGATACGGTTAAAGGGATTGTGAGAAACGGTGGTATGTAGTCGCTATAGCGCAGTTGTATAAATGGATGACTGCTAATCTGAGGGTCGAGGGTTCCAACCCCTGTCGAGTACCCTTCTTTTTGTATACATGAAAATTTCTAACCAACATGATTCCGCCTGTTGTTCGAGAGCACTTCTTGCGACGCTGAGTCGTTTTATGTTCCTGTGTGTGTGTTAAAAAGAAAAACGCTAATCCTATATATTAAACGCGTGAGATCTAAATTTAGACAAATATTTTGCATGTTAAAGGGCCCTTTCGAAACGCATGTCTAAGAGCCGCATTGAGCAGCATGGTTAAGGGAACATACCAAAAGAGTTCAATGACCTATAAGGCTCAAAGTAGATGGGTGAGAAACAAACCTGGGACAAAAGACTTAATCAGGTTCAGTTACCACTAGACAAGAGGGCTTGAAAATATGCTCGCCAAGAGGGAAGATTTACTGTCCTTGGTACTACGTGTTTTTTAATTCCTACCGAAATAAATTTAAAGTTTTTATTGTAAATGTGTTTTTCTGCAAAAATTTAGCCGTACAGATCCTGCGCTATTCTAGAACATTCTTAGCTTTCAACTAAGTTTTTCAGACTTTACTTTTTGGTTTTTTCAACATCAAATGCTCTCACTCTGAAATTTGTTTATTGATACGATAAAAGCGATTCTGAGAAATGGTGGTATGTAGTCGCTATAGCGTTGTATAAATGGATGAATGCTAATTTGAGGGTCGAGGGTTCCAACCCCTGTCGGGTACCCTTCTTTTTGTAGACATGAAAACTTCTAATCAACATCATTCCGCCTGTTGTTCGAGAGCACTTCTTGCGACGCTGAGTCGTTTTATGTTCCTGTGTGTGTTAGAAAGAAAAATGCTAATTCTATATATGAAAGGCGTGAGCTCTAAAAGTTGACAAAATTTTTGTATGTCAAAGGGGCCTCTCGAAGCGCATATTTAAGAGCCGCATTGAGCAGCATGGTTAAGCGAACTTATCGAGAGAGTTCAATGACCAAAAAGGCTCAAAGAAAATGAGGGAGAACCGATACGGGGACAAAAGACTGTTAGTCAGGTGAAGTTACCACAAGGCTAAGAGGGCTTGAAAGTATAATTGCCAAGAGGGAGGACTTACTGTCCTGGGTACTACGTGTTCTTTACTTGCTCCCGAACTAAGTTTGAAGTTCTTGGTTTAAACGTGTGTTTTTCTGCAAAGTTTTAGCCGAACAGATTCTGAGCTATTCTAGAGCACTCTTAGCGTTCATCTTAGATTTGCACGCAAATTTTTTTATTTTTGCGTGATCTAAAATGCTCTCAATTTGAAATATGTTCATTGATACGGTTAAAGGGATTGTGAGAAACGGTGGTATGTAGTCGCTATAGCGCAGTTGTATAAATGGATGACTGCTAATCTGAGGGTCGAGGGTTCCAACCCCTGTCGAGTGCCCTTCTTTTTGTAGACATGAAAATTTCTAACCAACATGATTCCGCCTGTTGTTCGAGAGCACTTCTTGCGACGCTGAGTCGTTTTATGTTCCTGTGTGTGTGTGTTAGAAAGAAAAACGCTAATCCTATATATTAAACGCGTGAGATCTAAATTTAGACAAATATTTTGCATGTTGAAGGGCCCTTTCGAAACGCATGTCTAAGAGCCGCATTGAGCAGCATGGTTAAGGGAACATACCAAAAGAGTTCAATGCCCTATAAGGCTCAAAGTAGATGGGTGAGAAACAAACCTGGGACAAAAGACTTAATCAGGTTCAGTTACCACTAGACAAGAGGGCTTGAAAATATGCTCGCCAAGAGGGAAGATTTACTGTCCTTGGTACTACGTGTTTTTTAATTCCTACCGAAATAAATTTAAAGTTTTTATTGTAAATGTGTTTTTCTGCAAAAATTTAGCCGTACAGATCCCGCGCTTTCAACTAAGTTTTTCAGACTTTACTTTTTGGTTTTTTCAACATCAAATGCTCTCACTCTGAAATTTGTTTATTGATACGATAAAAGCGATTCTGAGAAATGGTGGTATGTAGTCGCTATAGCGTTGTATAAATGGATGAATGCTAATCTGAGGGTCGAGGGTTCCAACCCCTGTCGGGTACCCTTCTTTTTGTAGACATGAAAACTTCTAATCAACATCATTCCGCCTGTTGTTTGGGAGCACTTCTTCCGACGCTGAGTTGTTTTATGTTCATAAGTGTCTTAGAATGAAAAATACAAATAATATATATTAAACGCGTGAGCTCTAAATTTGAACAAAATTTTTCTATGTTTAAGGGGCCTCTCGAAGCGCAACCTTAAGAGCCGCATTGAGCAGGATGGTTAAGGGAACATATCGAGAGAGCCCAATGACCTAAAAGCCTCAAAGTAAATGGGTGAGAACCGAAACTGGGACAAAAGACTGTTAGTCCGGTGCAGTTAGGAGGCTGAGAGAGCTTGAAAGTATGCTCACCAAGAGGAAGGATTTACTGTCCTGGGTACTACGTGTTTTTATTGCGCCCGAACTAAGTTTGAAGTTCTTATTGTAAACCTGTAATTTTTGTGCAAAGTTTTTGCCGTACAGTTTCTGCGTTATTCTAGAACACTCTTAGCTTTCAACTAAGTTTTTCACGCTTTACTTTTTGGTTTTCGCGTGATCTCAAATGCTCTCAATCTGAAATATGTTTATTGATACGATGAACGCGATTGTGAGAAACGGTGGTATGAAGTAGTTACAGCACAGTTGGTAAGATATATGAATGCTAATCTGAGGGTCGAGGGTTCGAACCCCTGTCGGGTACCCTTCTTTTTGTATAAATAAAACTTCTAATCAAAATAGTTCCGCCTGTTGATCGAGAGCACTTGTTGAGACTTATCGAGAGAGTTCAATGACCTAAAAGCCTCAAAGTAAATGAGTGAGAACTGAACCTGGGACAAAAGACTGTTAGTCAGGTGCAGTTACGAGGTTGAGAGCTTGAAAGCATGCTCGCCAAGAGGGAGGATTTACTCTCCTGGGTACTACGTGTTTTCTATTGCGCCCGAACTAAGTTTGAAGTTCTTATTGCAAACCTGTGTTTTTGTGCAAAGTTTTAGCCGTACAGTCTGCGCTATTCTAGAACACTTTAACTTTCAACTACGTTTTGCACGCTTTACTTTTTGGTTTTCGCGTAATCTCAAACGCTCTCAATCTGAAATATGTTTATTGATACGATGAACGCGATTGTGAGAAACGGTGGTATGATGTAGTTATAGCGAAGTTGGTAAGATATATGAATGTTAATCTGAGGGTCGAGGTTTCGAACCCCTGTCGGGTACCCTTCTTTTTGTAGACATAAAACTTCTAATCAAAATCATTCCGCCTGTTGATCGAGAGCACTTGTTGAGACTTATCGAGAGAGTTCAATGACCTAAAAGCCTCAAAGTAAATAGGTGAGAACCGAAACTGGGACAAAAGACTGTTAGT
This sequence comes from Convolutriloba macropyga, assembly GCF_964194025.1. Taxonomy (NCBI): domain Eukaryota; kingdom Metazoa; phylum Xenacoelomorpha; order Acoela; family Convolutidae; genus Convolutriloba; species Convolutriloba macropyga. The sequence continues at coordinate 23,533,559 of NC_134468.1, read as the reverse complement.
CAGGTGCAATTATGAGGCTGAGAGAGCTTTGAAAGTATGCTCGCCAAGAGGATGGATTTACTGTCCTGGGTACTACGTGTATTTAATTGCGCCCGAACTAGGTTTGAAGTTCTTATTGTAAACCTGTGTTTTTGTGCAAAGTTTTAGCCGTACAGTCTGCGCTATTCTAGAACACTCTTAGCTTTCAACTATGTTTTTCACGCTTAACTTTTTAATTTTTGCGTGATCTCAAATGCTCTCAATCTGGAATGTCTTTATTGACACGATAAAAGCGATTCTGAGAAACGGTGGTATGTCGTCGTTATAGCGCAGTTGGTAAGATGAATGACTGCTAATCTGAGGGTCGATGGTTCAAACCCGTGTCGGGTACCCTTCTTTTTGTAGACATAAAACTTCTTATCAAAATCATTCCTTCTGTTGATCGAGAGCACTTGAGACTTATCGAGAGAGTTCAATGACCTAAAAGCCTCATAGTAAATGAGTGAGAACTGAACCTGGGACAAAAGACTGTTAGTCAGGTGCAGTTACGAGGTTGAGAGAGCTTGAAAGCATGCTCGCTAAGGGGGAGGATTTACTCTCCTGGGTACTACGTGTTTTTTATTGCGCCCGAACTAAGTTTGAAGTTCTTATTGTAAACCTGTAATTTTTGTGCAAAGTTTTTGCCGTAGTTTCTGCGTTATTCTAGAACGCTCTTAGCTTTCAACTAAGTTTTTCACGCTTAACTTTTTAATTTTTGCGTGATCTCAAATGCTCTCAATCTGGAATATCTTTATTGATACGATAAAAGCGATTCTGAGAAACGGTGGTATGTCGTCGTTATAGCGCAGTTGGTAAGATGAATGATTGCTAATCTGAGGGTCGAGGCTTCGAACCCGTGTTGGGTACCCTTCTTTTTGTAGACATGAAAACTTCTAATCAACATCAGTCCGCCGGGAGCACTTCTTACGACGCTGAGTTGTTTTATGTTCATAAGTGTCTTAGAATGAAAAATACTAATCCTGTATATTAAACACGTGAGCTCCAACTTTGAACAAAATTTTTCCAGGTTTAAGGGGCCTCTCGAAGCGCAACCTTAAGAGCCGCATTGAGCAGGATGGTTAAGGGAACATATCGAGAGAGCCCAATGACCTAAAAGCCTCAAAGTAAATGGGTGAGAACCGAAACTGGGACAAAAGACTGTTAGTCCGGTGCAGTTAGGAGGCTGAGAGAGCTTGAAAGTATGCTCGCCAAGAGGGAGGATTTACTGTCCTGCGTACTACGTGTTCTTTACTTGCTCCAGAACTAAGTTTGAAGTTCTTATTGTAACCGTGTGTTTTCTGCAAAGTTTTAGCCATACAGATTCTGCGCTATTCTAGAACACTCTTAGTTTTCAACTAAAGTTTAAACGCTTATTTTTTTGATTTTTGCGTGATCTAAAACGCTCTCAATCTGAAATATGTTTATTGACACGGTTAAAGCAATTATGAGAAACGGTGGTTAGTAGTGGTTAACGCGAGTTCGTAAGATTGCTAATCTGAAAGACTGCTAATCTGAAGTGTGAAGTTTTTTTCTGTTACCATTATCCATAAAATTGCTATGCAACTAAGTTTTGAGTAGTTTTAGTTGTTTTGTCTTATCTTACTTTTTTAGTAAAAATCAGTCGCAACTGATCACAATGGTCAACAGCCCTCCTAACGTAACATGTTTTAGGTGTCCTTAATCATGCAACCTAGCGTAAGAAATGCTTTTTGAGACCCACTTAACCATCCTTTTTAGGGTGCTAATATGCAGATTTTGCGCTGAATAAGCTTGCGGTTTAGCAAAAACAAGCAAGTCACAAACGCCATTATCCAGAAATTTGCTGTAGAAGTTGTGAGACCTATGGCTGTTAAACGAGGGGCATGGGTTAAAGCCCGAGTTGCTGCCAAACAGAAACCTTTACTTCTTTTAAACCTTCTATTCGGGTAAATGTTTTTCTGGTTATGGTTTTGCGGGCCTGCTAGTTTTGATTAAATTATTTAACTTCATAACCAATCAATTGCATTATAAAGGTTTCCACTCAAATTAATTAAGTTACTTTCTCTTTCTGCATAGCCTCCGTCACGTCTTAAGCAATTTGTTCTAGTCCCGCTCATTTGGTGAGTAAAACAGAACTAGTTATTGAAACATACCCGGCAGATTGCCGGAAAATAGCCACCGTTGATTCCCATAACTCCATTGGGATTGAAAGAAAAGAAAATATCAACAAAAATTGATTTTTGTATAAAAACATTTTTAAGTGCGATTTATTTTGAGGTCATTTCGTAATTGAACATACTCCTGTCTCTCAATGAGAGGCTACAGGGTCTAGTATCAATACAAACAAGCATTATCGATAGTAACTAAAACTTATGATAACAAAGTTCAAGTACTGGGAATCTAAAAATGGGCTTTATGCCGTTTATCCCGTTTCTATTTCTGACTTTGATTTGTTATACTAACTCTCTTCATTTTGAATTGCTTTGCTGAGCAGCTGCTGTTTAAAAGGATTTTGAGCAGAATGACAGAAGAGTAAAACTAGCCTAGAGAAGTCAAAAAGATTTCACGCAAAATGTCGAAAAAGCGGCAAAATGGGTAAAGCGAAAAAAAGTTCGACGAAGTAAAAAAAAACAAAATAGGAGCGCTATAATAGCCGGCTGAGAAGATGAGGGCGGCTATTAATAAATAAACCTCTCATTGGGCGACACTAATAATTCAACTATCACGCCCCAAGAATCGTTTGTGATTTAGTCATTTTCGGAAATTCTCCGCTCTTTGGTCGAATAAATCTGAGCTCTCCTTATCGAGTAGCCTTCTCGTTGTGCGGCAAGGAAGCAACTCTGTTGAGCGATTCAAGGTAAAGAATTTTTAATTATCCGATAGCAAAGACGCCCTCTTCAAAGTTCAGCCTCTACTTCCTCTAATGCAAAGGTCTGTTGCTCATACGATTGAAAAACGATTGAATTTCACTTTGATGCAATTAATGATTGTTACTTATGGTTTCTCACATTGCGAAGATGGTTTCTCACTATCTTTCAGCTAGTCTCATGAGAAAATTTGGGCTTTCACGAGCTACACACTTTGTTTGAGGATATTCAAACCAAGTATCAAAAACCAATGTCTTCTTTTCAATCAATATACCCTTCTAATTATCTAGTTTGGGTAACCGCCAATGAATTTCACTTTAAATTTACATTCTCAATTTAGATTTAAAAAGAGTGCAGACGTCACTTTCTTGAGTGTAGTCAGTCATAGTTCCGACCCCTCTTGAGGGGGGGGGGGGGAACTATATACTCCACTGGGTTTTTTTGTTCAGTCAATTTTGGCCGATCGATATATTCATCGTAGAGAGTTGAGACTGGTATCTTTAGAAAGCTTGTCCAGCGTAGAATATGGAATTAAAAAGATTTTTTTGTTTTTGTTTTTGACAGGGACATATCGAGGTTTAAACTTTCGAGAAAATAGAGTGATTTCCGTTGATTTCATTCACATTTTTTCGGAATTTTTGACTAAAATTTCGCCAATTTTGATAAAATTTTAAAAAAATTTTCATGAAAATGTTGTTGATTTTACGTTTAAAGACAAAATACATTGTTGGCTATTTTCATTGAATTTTTTTTGTCACAAATTCTGGCTAAAAATTTCACAAAATTCGGACTTTTTCATCAAAAACAGCACGAAATAAGTTTCTTTAGTTCACTCTGATTAAATTTGCAGGAAGTACACACCCAAACACCACTAACACAACCTTTGTAGACTGAAAAGGGGGCTAATTCCAGTTCAACTTCCGTTGAGAGTGCTCTGTAAAAAAAGTTTGTCGTTTTTGCTAACTTTACTCGTTGATTATCAAAAACGCTGCATTTAATGTTGATTTTTTTTTAAAAAAAAATCTATATTAAGGACATTCTAAAAATTAAATATTCCTAATGGACAATCAACATTAGCAAGACTAGTTCTGTACCAATCTTGGGCCGTAACAATCCAAAAATAATTCGGATTGTCATCAGTCGGATTTTAAAAATCGATCTTTCTTATATTAATTAAATAACAGAACATTTCAAATCAAAGCTCAGTAGTGATAGGTCCTATTGGCTTCTTTATTAGCTCTAAATTAATCTATCTAGTTGATTGCTTGAAAGCTTATGGTCGTTTTGACTTTTAAAATATTTGATTTTTAAAAAAAATGGCTTATTGAACTTTGCCTCCATTTTTCTCTTACTTTGGTCAACTTGTAGCTTAGTGTCAGCAATCAACGAGTACTCTTTCTTTCTGCTGAATTCAAAATTAGTCTTTATGGCGGTTTTACGCCTTAAGTTACGGTATTCTAGCTTTGATACTACTAGATTTCACATTTTTTTTTAATTTTCAGGTATTTGCCCATTTTTCATCTTTTCTAATTTTGTCAAATTATCACGTTATTATCAGTTAATATATCACGTTTTTCGCGTTCAAAATAACACACAATTGATAATAATTAAATCTTTAAAGATATAGATTGTGGTTCCTTACCGCTTCGACAATACTTTCTCGAAGAATTTAATTGAATTTTTTAATTTTGTCTTAAACTGTAGTTTTTTCTTTGTCTTTTTAGTCGTATTTATTTTCCTGTACAATGACCCGGTTTGATTGGCTTTTCCTGGAAGAGTAGATGAGCCGATGTTCTAATGTTAGAAGATAGATAATGGCTTTCATGACTTTGAAATCAATTGTTTTCCAAAATAAAAAAGAGAACATTTCAACTTCGCAATTTCGTTCCTTTTATTGTCTGTTTGTTACCTGGTCTCGTTAAATAAAGGCTAAAGATGACATTACTTTTTTCATGGGAAGTTTTCAAAAGGGATTGGTGTCACAGAATCTAATGTTTTTAAAGAGTTCGTTATGAATTTACTGGCTTCGACACGGGTTTTTCACAAAAAATAGTGAATTAATTTTTGAGTTTTGTCATATTTGACGTTATTTTTGTAGACGTAAAACATGTTCTGGATAATTGCAGGTCTCGAGGGCTTCCTTTGGAAGAATAAACGAACCTATTCAAGTTTTTCATTTTGTAATTATGTCTTTGGAAATAAATTTTTTTCGATAAAAACAAGTTTTACATAATCTTGATTTTTTTCTTTTTGGTCTAATTGTTACTTAGTTTCATTAATGAGAGGTCACATAATACGTTTCAAGGGAAGGTGTCAAAAGGGATTGGTATCACAAAATCTAATGTTTTAAGAGAATTCGTTTTGACTTTACTGGCTTCCACACGGGTTTTTCACAAAAAAAAGTAAATGTATTTTTGATTATTTGACGTTCTTTTTGTAGACGTCAGACGTATTCTGGATAATTGCAGGTCTCAAGGGCTTCCTTTGGAAGAATGGACGAACCGATTCAAATTTTTCGATTAATGGATTTCATGTCTTTGGAAATAAATTTTTTTCGAAAGAAAACAAGTATTACATAATTTTGCATTTTTTCTTTTTTGTCTAACTGTTGCTTATTTTTATTAATGAGCGGCCACATAATACATTATCGGTGTTCGACGAAGGTGCAATCGAACATATTTTGGGGGCCAAAGTATGGCTTTACGGCTTCCAAAGCATTTTCTGGCAAGTTTTAATTGATTTTTAGTTTGTTGTCTATTTGTTGTTCTTTTTGTAACTGCATAAAAATCGAATACCAAGAGTTCTTAATTCCCTTCTATAGAAACATTGGTAATTGTAAACCTATGGGATATTTTAGTTGATTCCTAATGGTTTTCAATACTTTGAAATTAATTGTTTTTTTAAAAAAATTTCAGCGAATTTTCTAACTTTAATGTTTCTGTTCTTTTTTGTCTAATTGTTACCAAGCTTTATTATGAACTGGTGAAGAACCATTCTTTTCTGGTGAATTACAATTTATTTTTTTAATTTTCAGTTTTATCTGACGCTATTTTGACTTTGTTATTAAGTTTTGCTTTTTAAAACGGACATAAATTTTTTGATGTAATTAATGTTTGTTGTTGTTGTTTCATTTTGCCGTTCGTCTTCGCTCACTTTCTTTATATCGGCATATCTCATCAATCTAATGCATCTTTTCTTTACTCCACTGAGTTATTTGCTTTGGAGGCTATCTTTTCGTTCATACACCAGTTTCAGATGGCCAAAAATGATCCCAAACGTACAATTACTGGTTAATATTCTCAATAAAACCACTGGTTAATATTCTCAATAGAACCAATTAGTCAAACCTTTAGAATAAAAATGGTTAAAAACAAAAAATCTGCTTAAAAAGCTCCCCGCGAACAAAAACATTTCACTCGCTTGGGAGACATTTTTCACAATTCAATTTTCCGCTCTCTCAATACTAGCTTTATGAACAAAAACAAAGCAGCAAAATGGATCAGCAGCATAACATCATTTTTAAATTGTTTCATTTCCTGCATCAATTTTGCTCCGAAAAACTAAAGGTTAAAATATCAAGACTAACGTCGGACAAATTGCTCTAGCGCGACAGGCGGGGCAATTTAATTCAGAGGGGGTTTAGAGTAGATCAATTTAATGGGCCCAAAAAAACTCTGACTGCGGAGGGATTGGAACCCTAGCGCTCCTGCATGATAGAATACCACATTAACGACTTGGTTATCAGTTTCTTGCAGTTTCCAGAGCAATTAAAGGTACTTTTCCAATGTTTCTCTTCTAGTCGCAAAAATCTAGGAGCACAATTTCTCCTTTTCGAATATTAAAAAAACAAGATCACTACACAATATAGCCACGCTCAGCTAACAGCTTTCCCCACAAAAAAAATTGCACAGAACTTCTCTAATTCGTATGGGGCTACAAAACAACCAGCGAACAGTGTTCCCCCTTCTAATTTCTGGTATGTTAAACATAACCGACTTACGTCGGGCGAATTGCTCTCAAACTACCAGCGAGCGGTTGGCTTCGAGCTCGTCAAAATTTAGTGAGGCTAGCTTTAGCTTGATTCGACTGTGCAATTTATATTTTTCTAGCCTTGTAAATAAATCAAATAAAATTAATATTTTAAAAATTTGTAAAAAACTGCAAAGCTTAAAACGAAAAGCTTCCAGATTTTGCATTGAAATTGTTCGAAGCTATTTTTTGTCTCTGGAGTTATGTCAGGCAACCCATCTGCAAGCTTCGTTGCCCAGTAATGATCGCTAAACTCAGAAAAGGACAAAAATAATCAAAAATTTTGAAAACAATAGCAAACTTTAACAAAATGTTGCTAAAATTTAAGATATTAAAATCTTCAAAACTATTTCATTGTCTCAAGAGACTATCCAGTATCTCTATTTCGAGCTTTAAATAGTTTCACTGGCTCATGAAAATCCATAAACTTGGATCATAATAATTTTCCGAAAACTTGCAAAAAATTAAATTTTATTTAAAAATTGCTAAAGCCGGAGTCATTAAAATATTGATATCCATTCTATTAACTCTAAGATTAGGCGACAGCTCATCATCAAACCTTGGAGGAGGTATCTAGGACCCAGGTGTCGGAAACATGAAAAAAAATTTATAAAGATTCAAAAAACTTGAAAAAAACGCAAACATTTTAAAAAAATTTCTGACATTGAAAACATGAAACAAAAAACATCTAAACGCTATGCAGTAGCCTATAATTAAACTCTAGAGGAGAGTTTTGTGGCTCTTCAGGCTGGAGAAACCTAAAAAGTGAAACAATTTCAAAAACTTCAAAAAAAATTTTAAAAAATATCAAGTTGCATAAAAAAAACTGCTAAAATTTGTGATAGAAAAGTTGAAAACTAATCCATGGCCAGAAAACATTTTCCAGTACCTTATTAACCAATCCTAACGGAGATTTTCTGTTAGGCTGAAAGAACTAGATAATGACAATAATTATAAAAAAAAAACAAATGACAATATTTAATTACAAGTTTTGTAAAATAAAAACGCTAAAATTCGTGGCGTTGAAACCTTGAAAAAAATTCCATTACATTTAGAAACTATGCAGTATTGTCGGACATTAGAGGAGGTTCCTTGACACCTAGGGCTGAAAGAACTCAAAAAATGATAAAAAGTTTCAAAAAGCTTGAAAAAATTTTTGAAAATTATTAAAAAATTGGGTGTTTTTAGCAATTGGTTGTTCGAACATAGCCACGGGGAGGGGGTTTACCGGGGGCTGATGTGGAGTTCTGGGCGGCAGCAGTGTTAGGAGGGGCAACAGTGCATTGAGAGGTGGGGGCAATAGTGGGGGGGGCAACAGTGGGGGGGCAACAGTAGGGGTGTCTTCAACCTCTAAGAACCTCCCTTCACACCTTAAGTATAAGTCTCAAATACAAACTGATCTGAAATAGAGTTGAAAGACTTTAAGGGCACTTAATGCCTGCTGTGCGCTACCTGTTTATCCCGTTTTTAAGGACGAAAAGTCAAAAGCTTTAGACGAGAAATCGGTAAAGCGAAAAATCGAATAAAAAATAGACCGACAGGACTAATATAATTGCTAAACTTCGTTTGAGAGCGATTAAAAACCTAAGTTCATTGCATGTGTAATCATAAAAAGTGATAACATAGCTGACAAATTGCCAGAAAATAGCCGCAGTAGCTTCGTAGATCTACAGTCTCAAAAAACAGTAAAAAAGACATCAAAAATAATCGTCTTTTCATTGGAGGCTGACATGTTATATTTTGATTAAGAATCTGTATTAGTTTTTGCAGTCTCTATTAACTCCTCTTAAATTTCCTTCATTTAGAATGACACAGATTCACTTGACCATATCTCTTTGATTTAAATTAAAGAAGTCAATTTCAAAGTCAGGAAGTCATTTTGAGTGAGGTAAGTCACGTGTGACCAAAAATTTAATCACGTACATGAACAAAAAAACTCGCTCCACTAAGAGCGAAAAATGATGTCACACATGCAATTCAGTTGAAATTGCAAGAACGAATGAAAAAAAGTGGCTGTGACGTCATATGGTCGTAACAAAAATCATGACGATGAAAAAAAACATAGCCGGAAGAAACCCAGAAGCCACTCCAAGCGTCAAAACTTCACTAACAAAACCGTAACTGCCACGGAAGCCACTATCTTTTGTTTAAAACCACTAGTTCACCAGCTCTCCAGGTCTGCTCTAAAAACTGGTGAAACTTAAACCACTAAACAAGAGAATTAAAATGCAGCAAAATTTTATATTATTGAAAACGTTTGGTAACGTTAAAAAATCGGAATTAAGGTGGTCAGAAAACTGATAGTCTGTGAAAGCTGACAAGGCTATCAATTGGCCTCAAATAATTCATGATTCTAATCTGAAAAAAGTTGCGAAAGCAAACGGCAGATAATAATCTTAAAAACTAAGTTAAATCTTTTCAAAAAAGAAAGCTCAAATTTAAGAATCAGAAAACAATGATAATGACACCTATAACATCTATAATGACATTTCTAATCACTGCAATCAAGACAAAAAACAACACACTCTTGTTGTACATATGCTAGACAACATGATTTCATACTAATTCAAAAATTAAATTGATCATAGAAAAGACATAAGCAGCAGAAGAATAATCAAAGGCAAAAAATCGTTTAAATTAATAACAAGACCGGAAGAAAGTTGCAGTAAATAGCCATACGTGAATAATTTGGAAAAGTCGGGCTATCAAACTTTCAGTCCTGCCTTATGTTGAATGAAATCAATTGCAAACCAAAGAAATGACAAAAATCTAGGAAAAAGCTGAAATCATTCATTTTTAACAACTGAAAAAAAAATCAATATACCAAAAATAAATGTAGGTGCCAAAGCTAGAATGATACTAACCAGAATGTGAAGAATATAGGTACAAAGTAAGCAACACCTTAACAAAAAGACATTCTCGATTTTTGAAAGTTAAAAATCAATTTAAAAAATTCAAGAAAAACGAATACATTTCATTTTTCAGCATTCAAGACACAGAAAGGATAACAAAGAGCAGAATTCATAAATACGAAACATTGAAACATTTTGCAAAAAAATTGGTCAAAAAACATTTAAGACTGTATTTATTAAGAAGTTTTTAATGTTTTTCAAACACTTAACGCCAAACAATGATTGAATTTTTATTGAAACGAAAGTAAAATCCCTCATGTTGCACAAAAAGACTATTTCCAGCAATTACAACCAAAATACAATTAAAAAAACTGATGAAAATCGGAAAAATATCAAAACCGGATTAGTATATGTACAATTTTATAAAACAAAATTACATCGAGGTAGAAAGAGGCCTTGAGTATATGAATTATCAAAGAGAAGTTGTCATATTAACTGATTTTTGACAAAAAGACGGTTAAAAGATCCAAAAAAGAAGAAATCACAAGAAAAAAGCCAAAAATTAACTAAAAAATCAAGAAGCCTGCACCAATTTTTCAATTGAAACGCATTTTCAGGCTCTGCAAAACACTGTGGCATCAATTTCCAAGGTTGTCATTTCAATATAGTATCGAATAGAATTTATTTCTACAAGAAACTAAATTAAAAGCAAAAAAATTGGACAACTTAGACAGACAAAAAAAACGGCTAAAAACGGTTATCTATATGTGCCATTCAGTCAAAAACTACTTTTCAAAGTCAAAAAGTCATTCACTAAACGCAGCGCATGATCAAAAAACTTCTCTCGCTTAGCGAAAATTTGTTCATCAAGGCAGCTTTTCTCACTTTCGCTTTTAGGTCAAAATGCCGCGTGAAAAAATCTACTTCCTGTAAAAAAACATAGCCGGAAGAATTCCGGAAGCGACTCGAAGCGTAAAAACTTGACAAAAACCCTAATTGCAGCTGAAACCATTACTTTTTTAATAAACCATAAACTCATTACCCCCCCCCCCCCGGTCTGATCTAAAAATTGGCGAAATGGAAACCACTGTCCCCAAGTGAAACAAAATGCCGCAAAAATATTTATTATTGAAAACGTTTGGTAAGGATAAGTGCAAAATAATTAGGATAGTCAAAACACTGATAGCCTCAAAAAGCTGACAGGGCTATCAATTGCCCTCAAATAATTCATGATTCTAATCTCAAAAATATCGCTAAAGCAAACGGCAGATAATAATAACTTAGAAACTAAATTAAATTTTCCAAAAAATAATGCTCAAAGCTAAGAATCAGAAAATTACTACAGTTAGATTTCTCATCACTGCAATTAAGACAAAAACAACATATACTTTTTTCTTCTTGTATATACATGCTAGACAATATGATTTCACACTATTTCAAAAATTAAAATAATCATAGAAAAGCAACAGAGTAAAATTTAAAGGCACAAAAATGTTTAAGAACAATACCAAGGTCGGAAAAAATACAATAAAAATAATAAGTAGAAATTGTGGAAAATGCTTTCTAGTAAAATCTTAGTACTGCCTTATGTTGAATGAAATCAATTGCAACCCAAAGAAATGACGAAAATCTAAGAACAAGCCGAAATCATTCAATTTGTTAATAACTGAAAAAATACTATAACCAGTATAAATGTAGGTGCCAGGACAGAGCTAGAATGATACAAGCTAGAATGTGAACAATGTGGACACAATGTAAGGAACACCGTAACAAAGACTAATTCTTGATTTTTGAAAGTTCAAATCAAAGTTTGAAAGTTTTGAAAGTTTAAAAATCAAATTTAAAAAAACAAAAAAAAACTAACACCATTTCATTTTTCAGCATTCGAGACATAGAAACGACAACGATTCATCCGAGACAAAAATCTATTCTGCTGAACAGATCAAAAAAAGAAAAAGCAGAAATCAAACTTACAAAACATTGAAACATTTTGCAAAGGTCAAAAAATTTTTAGGACTGCATTTATAAAAAAAATTTCACTGTTTTTCAAACATTTAACGCTAAAAAATTATTGATGTTTTTATTGAAACAAAATTAAAGCCCCTCATGTTGCACAAAAAGATTATTTCTAGTAATTAAAAACCAAAATACAGACAAGAAAACTGAGAAAAATAGGAAAAACGCTACCAAAATCGGATTAGCATGCGTACAATTTTATAACATAGCTGGCGGATTGCCAGAAAATAGCCTCAATAGATTCGTAGATCGGCAGTCTAAAAAAAACAGTCAAAAAAGACACCAAAAAAATTCGTCTTTTCATTGAAGGCTTATCTGTTATAGTTTGATTTAAAATCTGTATAAGTTATTGCTGCCTCTATTAGCTGATCTCAAATAACCTTCATTTAGAGTGACACACACCCATTTGACCTTATCGCTTTGAATTAAAGTAAATAAAAGTCAATTTCAAATTGAGGAAGTCATTTTTGAGAGTGAGGTAAGTCAAGTGTGACCAAAAATTTAATCACGCGCATGAACAAAAAACTCGCTCCACTAAGAGCAAAAAATGACGTCACACATGCAATTCAGTTGAAATTGCATGAGTGAATGAACAAAAAGTGGCTGTGACGTCATATGGTCGTAACAAAAATCATCACGACGAAATAAAACCAAGAGAAGGCCAATAATAGCCCCAGCTATCGCTGTGCGGCTATTAAAAACAAAATTATATCGAGGTAAAAAGAGGCATTGAGTATACGAATTGTCAACGGGAAGTTGTCATATTGACTGATTTTTGACAAAAGGACGGCTAAAAGATCTAAAAATGAAGAAAATAATAGGAAAAAAAGCCAAAAATTAATTAAAAAATCATGCTAATTTATGCCGATTTATGTCAATTTTGAACTTGAAACGCGTTTTCAGGCTCTGCAAAACACTGTGCTATTAATTTCCAAGGTTTACATTTCAATATAGCATCGAATAAAAATCATTTCTACAAAAAACCAAATTACAAGCAAAAAATTCGTTCACTTAGACGAAAAAACGGCTAATAACGGTTATCTATATGTGCCATTCAGTCAAAAACTACTTTTCAAAGTCAAAAAGTCACGCAGCGCATGATCAAAAAACTTCTCTCGCTCAGAAAAAAATACTTCACACGGCAATTTCTCTCACTTTCGCTTTTAGGTCAAAACAGCTTCTGAACGAATAGTACTTCCGGTAAAAAAAACTTCAGAAAACCAATACTCCTCTTCGAGTCGTAAAAAGACCGAGAGAAAACCAATACTCCTCTTCGAGTCGTAAAAAACCAAGAGAAGGCCAATAATAGCCCCAGCTATCGCTGTGCGGCTATTGAAAAGATAGCGCCCCAATACAATTCAAATTCTTTTTATTGTTAAAATCCAAGAGACGCCCAATAATACCCACAGCTATCGCTGTGCGGCTACTAATAATTATTTTTACTGCTATTACCTGTTCGTAATACTGGCACGGAAGCTGCTGACCAGGCGTGACCTTGGGTGCTCCTCCGTGCATCTTGAGGGCTCTGATAGATGCTACTATTACAACTACGTTGGGAATCAGACCCGAAGTTCGACACTTGATGTTGAAGAACTTCTCCATCCCAATGTCAGCTCCAAAGCCAGCCTCCGTCACTACAAAGGTGAATTTGGATAATTACCCACAATCAATCAACAAACTTAACGGGATTTGAACTAACAAATCTATGATACATTATGCTCGACATATACAGAGCAGAAGCAGATCAAGCGCCCGTAATAGCGTTTTGATACATGACTGAAAACACTTTTGAAATACGTCATTTCTTACCGCAAAATCCCTCCTCTCCCACCAGTTTCAGAGCGATTCTATCAGCTACAACTGATGAGTTTCCATGGGCAATATTTGCGAATGGTCCAGCATGAACAAACACAGGAGAGCCCTAAACAATGAATCCATGATTCTATTTCCAATCGCATAAATAACTATTGATCTGACTAATGGCAACAAATTGACAATGTTTGTCATCGTTGCTCAACACAATGCATGATTTTTGATTTGTGGCTATATTGTCTTAAGTAATAACTTTGATCTCAACTAATAGTAAAAAGTTGCACCTCAACTGTCTGCATAAGAGTGGGCTGTAGAGTATCTTTCAGCAGCACCGTCAAAGCATCCACAACACCCAAATCGTCCGCAGTAACAGGCTTGCCTTGATTCTGACCAATCACAATCCGACTGATCCGATCCTTCATGTCATTTAAGTCGGATGAGAGAGCCAGAATGGCCATCAGTTCACTTGCAACTGCTATGTCATACTGCGCCTAGAAATCGGATACATCAAATACATTTGACACGCCATCAATGTCTAATATTGCAGTTCCTGTATGGCCGCTAATAATTACAATTTATTGTAGTACAATCTTTTTTACCGTTCTAGAATGTCCGTTCTCGGCATCTCCCAGCCCAATTGTGATCTTGCGCAGATGTCTGTCATTAGTGTCAACAACTGAAAGTACAAATAAAGTAATCAGAGAACAACTGAACAAGTAATTGATTCACAAGAGTCCTCTGTCTCACCTCTCTGCCACGTGATTGTCTTTGGGTCAATATCTAATCGACAAAAATTGCGAATCTCCTCAGGGTTTAAATCTGCCGGATCAGTTTTCGTTATTCCAAGCCTCTGAAACAAATGACAATGTTTCTTTAAAATATAAACCACTCCCAGTTTGGGGGCGTTGAAATTTTACATCCTAACTAGCCATGTGTTACTATAGATTGCAAGAAAATCAGAAAGTGGAAATGGTCCGGGTGTGGTGGGAGATCAGGACGGTTTCGGGACGAGGCAATTTCCAAAAATATAGAAATTACCACAGGTAATATTCCCTAAGCTCACATGCAAACTGATGATATTATAGATCTATTCTGTTCAGTGGGCATAAAACTTTTACGCAATTTAACACACTATTTGTAATTTTGGGGCATAAAAAACAGGGGGTGGTTGGGGCAGAATAGATCTGATATTAAAAATGTATTACCTGTAAGCGTCTTAGCTGGCATTTAGCAAACTCCCGATGACCTTTGATCTCAGGCACCAGACGAGCATAAAGTGATTCGTCAGTTTGATTTCTTTCATGTAGCATGCGGGCATCTATGGCTGCTGCCAGCAGGTTGTTGGCAGCAGTGATGGCGTGAATGTCTCCAGTCAAGTGGAGATTGAACTCTTCCATAGGGATGACCTGAGAGTATCCCCCTCCAGCTGCACCTCCTTTGATGCCAAATGTCACGCCCTAAACAGATTAACAAACCATCCTGCAGTTTTACATTACAAAATTATCTCTTTCTAACTTAATCCAGTGAGCACAATTATGCAAAATAATTGGGAGCATCAAAGGTTTTCAAAAATAGGGAGCCACAAAACCTAGTCTTGTGAGCCGTCCTGTATGTAGGAGTTTGTACATCTGAGACATTCGACAGGCTAATAATTTTAACTGTTCATTTTTAAGCGAATACCATACATTTGAACAAAAGTTATTTCAGGTTATAGTTAAGTATGGTCAAAGCTATTACAGCACCGAAGACGACATCTGTGCCAAAAGACATACGAACCTGGCTAGGTTGGCGAAGGCATGCAAAGGTGTTACGGCCTAGATGAGCACAGAGAGCCTGTGCCAGACCGACCGCAGTGGTGCTCTTGCCCTCACCCAGGGGAGTAGGGGTGATGCCCGTGACCACAACGTAACTCCCGTTCGTGCACGAAGCCAGCCGTTGTTCAACTGACAAGGAAATCTATAAAACAACTGTGCTTAGACAATATCTCCTACACGCGAAATATGCTGCCAGTACACTGGGCGCAAAGTGTTCCTTGTTCCTACTTTTCCAGGTTATTAAACTGAAACAAAAGCAAATTTACAAGCACACGTTTTTGCTGAGGAGCGATTGAAAACATAAACCGAGTAACTTCGGACAAACTTCTCTCAATCGGGGCAATTTAATTATGGACCGCAGCCCAGATGAGGTTTTCTTTATGGGTGCAAAAAAAATCCCACCGGTGAGCGATTCGAACCTCAAACACGGACTTCTCGACAATCATTAGCTACTCGTCTGCTAGGCCCTTGTGATTTCTTATCTTACAATCTCTTTTATTTTAGCAGCAAACTTAACTTCGAAGTGAGAGCAACAGAAATCATAAATGAAGAATACAAGTGTGAAAATGTTCTCAAACAAAACGCAAACGCGGTCATGCAAAAATGTTGCGTAAAAAGATATACACGTTTACAGTAATTGCTTCAAACTCGAGAGCGATTAAAATATAAAATGAACATCGCAGCCGATTAGGAATACATCTTCGAGTAGTGGCTCACCAACGAATTCATTCCTCTGTTTGCTGAAACTTTGCAATTTTACGAGAGGGACAACAAGAATACGTACGTACTTAATATTGATGAGCAGACGTTGAAACGCTATCAAAAATAGAAAAGTTGCCTTAAGTAACGGTTCGATTGAAAATTCTTAATTTTTTAAACAGCGGAGGCCATAAAACTTCAGCAGCCTCCTTCTCTGATTTGAAGGAGAAATCTAGTTAGTAATAGATGAAAAGAAACCTTATTCTGTGTCAAATTGACGGCGAAAGCCTACTTGACAATTCTGGCTGCAGTATGCTAACATTAAATTTTTTTATCGTAGCCATTAAAACATCAGTTATAGGTAAACTTTCACTATGAATTTTTTTTGAGAAACCCGAGGAAGACTAAAGTGAATCTGTAATAGAGCAAAAAAGGTTTTTCTGTCACTCTTGAGAGACTTGATGTCAACAAGGCGACTCGGTTATGTGCAATCGCACATAAGGTTCCGACCCCGCTCATCCACAATTTTGGCATGATTGTCTACCAAATGAGGAACATAGAAAAACTCAGAAATTCAAGTACGTTTAAAAAAATTGGTGTACGAAAGAAAACATAGCCTCGAAAGCAATTAACTCAGTGGTGGAGTAAAAATGGTGCATTAGATTGATAGTATGTGCAAAAATTAAGAAAGCGAACAGCAAAATCAAACAACAACAGCAAAAATTCATTACATCAAAAACTTCATATCCGGTTTAAAAAACAAAATTTTATAACAAAGTCAAAATAGCGTAAGATAAAACTGATATTAATCAAAATAACTTGTAATTCACCAGAAAAGATATGGGAGAAGTCAATTAAAAGGCTTGGTAACAATTAGACAATAAAGAACAAAAACAGTAAAGTTGAAAAATTCGCTTAATTTTTTTAAATCAATTAACTTCAAAGTAATGAAAACCATTAGAAATCAATGAAAATATCCCATAGGTGAACAATTACCAATGCTTCTATAGAAGGGATTAAGAATTGTTGATATTCAACTTTTTATGCGGTTACAAAAAGAACAACAAATAGACAAGGAACAAAAAATCAATTAAAACTTGGCAGAAAAAGCTTTCGAAACCGTAAAGCCATTCCATCAAAATATGTTCCATTACACTTTTTGCGAGCACCGATACTGTATTATGTGACCTCTCATAAATGATGCTAAATAGCAAGTAGACAAAAATGAAAAAAATGCGAAATTAAGTAACACTAATTTTTTTCGAAAAAAAAATTTCAAAGACATGAACGCCATTTATTGCAGAACGAAATAAAAAAAGTTTTTGTCTATTCTTCCAAAGGAAGCCCTTGAGAATTGCAATTATCCAGAATATGTCTTACGTCTGCAAAAAGAACGCCAAACATGACAAAAATCAAAAATTAGTTTACTTTATTTTCCGTGTCGAAGCCAGTTAAGTCAATGCATTCTTACAAAATATTAGGTCGTGTGACACCAATCTCTTCTGAAACCTTCCTTTGCAACAAATTTGACACATTTAGCGTGTAATTAACGAGACTAGATAACAAACAGACAAAAGGAACAGAATTGCGAAGTTTAAAAGTGTTGTTTTTTTTAAGATTGGAAAACAATTGTTTTCAGAGTCATGAAAGCCATCAGCTATCTACCAATATCAGAATATTGGCTAATCAATTCTTCTATTAAATACCAATGAAACCAGCTCAATGAATAGGAAATTTCATACGACTAAAAAGACAAAGTAAAACCGACAATTAACGAAAAAATTTCAAAAAAATTCAAATAAGTTCTTCGAGAAAGTAGTGTCGAAGACTTTAAAATCATAATCTATATCTTCAAGGATTTTAAGATTATCAATTTTGTCTTATTTTGAAAGTCAATAATTTTACATGTGAACTGTTAATAACGTGATAATGTGACAAAACTAGAAAACGTGAAAAATGGGCAAAAACATTTAAATTAAAAAAGAATGTGAATTCTAGTAGTATCAAAGCCAGAAAACCATAACTTAAGGCGTAAAACCGCAATAGACATTAAATTTGATTTCAATAGAAAGAAAAAGCATTCTCTCATTGCAGGCAATAAGCTACAAGTTGACCAAATTAAGAGAAAAATGGAGCTAAATTTCAATAAGTCATTATTTACTTAAAAAATAAAATACTTTTAAAAGTATTTTAAAAGGACCATAAAAGGACCAGAAGTTTTCAAGTAATGAACTATATGCAAAAATGTGGAGCTAATTTGGAAGCCAATTGGATCTATCATTAGTGAGCTTTAGTTTGAAATGTTCTGTTATTTAATTAATGTAGAAAAGATCAAATTTTTTTAATAAAAAAGATCGACAGTTTACAATCCGAAATATTTTTGGATTATTCCATTTCAAGATTCGTCCAAACTAGCCCTGCTAATGCTATTTGGTCGTAAGGAACACTTAATTATTCGAATGTTATAGATATTGATATTTTGTTAGTTAAAAAATCAAAAATAAATGCTGCGTTTTTGATAATCAACGAATAAATTTAGCAAAAAACGGCAAAGTTTTTATTACAGATCATTTTCAGCAGAATTTGGAGGAAAAAGCCCCTTTTTGAGTCTATAAAGATTGTGTTAGTGGTGTTTGGGTCTGTAATTCCTGTAATATTAATCAAACTGGACTAAAAAAAAACTTATTTCGTGCTGTTTTTGATGAAAAAGTTTTAATTTTGAAATATTTAGCCAGCTTTTTTCGACAAAAAAATTAATAAAAGTAACTTACAATGTTTTTTTCTCTTTACAAATAAAGATCAACAACTTTTTTTTAAAAAAAATAACAAATTTAAGCAAAATTGGCGAAGTTTTATTCAAAAATTCCGGAAAATGTGAATAAACTCTCACCGGAATTCACTCTATTTTCTCAAAATTCAAACCTCGATAACTTCCTGTAAAAAACGAAAATTAAAAAAATCTTTTTAATTCCATATTCTACGCTGGACAAGCTTTCTGGTGATACCAGTCTCAACTCTCTACGACGAATATATCGATCGGCCAAAATTCACGGAACAAAAAAAAACCCATTTGAGTATATAGTTCCTTCCCCCTCAAGAGCGGTCGGAACAATAAATGCTATTGCACTACGCCCTCTGCTAAACCGCTTGAAAAATTTCAAAAGAAATGTACTAAAATGATCTTCAATAAAAGCATCGCGAAATCTGAAATAGCATAAAAGATTCAAAATCGAAAACCAATGCAAATCATGAACAAATGAGAAGGTAAAAGACAACAAAATTTAGAATTCTAAGAACAAATTTCTAAGAAAAACTCACACCTATTTAAATGGAATGACGAGAAAACTTTTCATTCAATATCAATTAATTACCCCAAAAACTATTGATCAATTCTCAAATTATTTTCAAAACTTTCACAGAAAGCTCCAAACAGATGACAAAGTATTTTGGAGCTTGAAATCGGCTATGATCCGTAAAGTCTCTCATCTTTATACAAGCGGTTTAATTAAGTTAGATTGCACAAAAACAATAAAGCTCGCAAAATAAATGCCATGACATAAACATCAAATTCCAACCAAATCATTCTCCAAATTTTTAAGGCAACTTAAATTCTGATTCTTTAGTATTCCAGCCATAACGAGTTCGGGACTTACTTTAAGTAGCCATTTGACCTTAGCATGTTTTATCAATTTAATCTTCACCAAGCAATTGAGCCAACCGATTCACCAATTCGGGAGTGCGATAAGTTGTAAAAATTGTCATTCAATTGGCTTAGAAGCTCATACAAGAGAGAATGCCACAATGTCGCGCACAACAATCGGTTGCTGACTACTGGAAATCACTGAGCAAAGTCAATGCTGTCAGCTTTCTAGAGCGGATCAAATGGCTGCAACTAAAAGGCGCAAACATAACCTACGATTATCGTCGAACCAATTACTCTCAATTAAGTGGTGGGCTTTTCGTTCATTTTTGAGGGCAAAAACTTAAATCGGTCACAAAAGATACAAAAACTGCGAAAAACTTTGTTTGAGAGCATTACTCTTAAAACTGTAAACATAGCCGACAAATTGCCGAAATAGCTACGAAATAGACCTGCGTGCCGTACAATATGGATAGAAACAGATACAGATAAAAGTTGAAGAAGTTATTAGCGCCGCTCAAAAAGTTATGTAAAAAACATTCAGCGCAGCGATAAATTAATAAAGCTTGTTAAAATTCAATCCACAGAAGCCTTTTTATTAAGGAATTTTATTACACATATGAGTTCCTTTGACCTTACACTTTTCATTCGTTTTTGAGGAGTACACTGCCGCCAATTGAGTTCAGCAGCATGAAATTGTGACTGAGAGAACAATTGAAATCACGTTAATCTCAAAAAGTTTAGGATGTAATAAGTGTCATTCGAGAAGTCACAAAAAGGCCAACTAAAAAAATTTGCATATAAAATACACACACACACAAGTGCTTCAAGCTTCGTTCGAGAGCAATTTAGAAGAACCAAATTTCACCTTAGCCTTGAATTTTCCATAGAGGTCCACTTCGGAGGGCAGGAGACCAATGTCCTTGGCCAGGCGAGACACGGGCTTGGGGGTCTGGGCGCGAGAGATCTGGATGTCACTGTGAAAGTAGACAGGGATCGTGTAGGATTGTTGTTATTATTTATGCAATCAGCACCAGAGGCACTCATCAGAAGACAGCTGGCACAAACACAAGTAGGGGATACACAACAGACAAAGTGATCACAGAAAGAATGGCAACACATTTTAAAAATTCACACATTTCATGAAATCATGCAACTCAGAACACAAATTTCACGGCTTAGGTCCATCAAATGCACAAAAGTCACTCGTCATTCATCAAGTGCAATTTGAAAATATGAACAACCTAAACCAATTTCTCAGATCAATTTTCAGATGATAAACAAGTTACCTGGGAACTGGGCTCTTTGGAGAAACTGGCAACGCAGAGTCCTTCCAGATTTTTGCCTAAAAAAAACCAAGTTTGGATCCGTTCTATCTACCAGCACAAGCTATTTAACCCAAATGATCAAGTGCTTTTTAAGTACCATGTTACCATGTGTTGAAATATCATGTCCGTGCTCATGCATTAAATATATGCACACTACGTTAGCCAGTCCAAAAATGACCGAAACTTTATTCAAAAGAGTATCAAGCAAACTCTATGATAACAGACTGAATTCGGACACGAAGCCAAAGCTATCACCTTGACGTGACTCAAGTTGTAGAAGCGCTTGGCACTTTCGAGGGTGTTGCGCATGAGCATGACAACAGTCATGGGTCCAACACCTCCTGGAACAGGTGTGATGAAAGATGCCCTCTCTGCACAAGGGACGTAGTCCACGTCGCCAACCAGTCGGTAGCCCTTTACAGCAGATGAGTCAGGAACTGAGTTAATTCCACAGTCGATTACCACTGCACCCTCTTTAATCCAATCGGCCTAAACACCTCCACATTGCAAAGAGCGACCAACTAACAGATTTGCTTGTATTTTATCAAGGTTGAACGAGACGAACGACCAAGCTATTTTAATTTTCTGGTGAAAGTGAGGAGTAATAAAAAAGCAGTAGCGGAAAAAAGCCAAAAAAGGAATAATAACATGCCGCTCTGGTCCGCTGGGATAGCGCAGAAACCGGTATTATAATTCTCATTTATCTTCTAAGAATCCATTTAGCTACTCAGGTCTGTTGTTACTAAAACTTAGACTCTATCGTTAGACACCCAATGAATCTTTATCGACAACTAATTGCCTCACACTAAAAACCATGCTCCTACTTAGACTCTATCGTTAGACACCCAATGAATCTTTATCGACAACTAATTGCCTCACACTAAAAACCATGCTCCTATTGAAAACAAAAGCTGCAAAAAGTCGACTGGATCTCATAGGATGCAATCGGTTAAAAACAAAATTCATAAGATCTAGATAAAATTTCACTTGAATGCACCCATATCTCATATATATATATATATATATATATATATATCGACTGCAAAAAGTCGACTGGATCTCATAGGATGCAATCGGTTAAAAAACAAAATTCATAAGA
>NC_134468.1:23456735-23511206 GCF_964194025.1 Convolutriloba macropyga | reverse complement strand
CATGCCCAATATCTGTCGAGGACAGTCTTTTCATACCTTAAATCTGTCGAGGACGGTCTCTTGATAATTCCAGGTCTCGACCAGGAAATTGAAGTTCAAGATATTCAAGTTTAAAAATCATTAGATACATTGCATAACCGATAGCGTCAACCAAAAAATAGGCAATGTTCAATATTGGTCAGTTTTCTCATTCAATCTATCAACTAGGGTGCCACTTTCTACGTTTCATTCTGATGAGGTGATAGAGTTCAATGTAAGACCCAATCCACCTCTGCTAAGTTTATATTCAGAGTTTCATATCATATCAGACCGTCTCAGACAGAAATGACCTTTGGTTGTGACTTTCATTTGACCAAAAAAATTTTGTAGCCTCAGTGCAAAAATAGCCATCAGACTATGAATGACCGAAGTGCCTCTGATCGGATTTTCCTGCCATCCAGTAATTTTGCAACTTTGCGCGACGAAAACTTTTCTGTTCGGCTTTCTCGCGAAGAAATCTGTGGCGCAATTTTTTGCTACCAAGACTCACTTCGTGCGACTTTAGTGCGGCTTTCGTGCAACTTAAATTTCAGAGCGCACACAGGTTGGGAAGGTTGGAATTGAAGGCTTTCCAAAGTGATAATATTGTTTTTCATCGGGTCAAAGAGTTATTCAAAACCAGGTTGAGGTGGTCAAAAATGATTAGCTATATACGGAATAAAATTGGCCATTAATAGATAGTCCAGACAATAAAATGTCATGATTCGAATTAGCTCTCATTAGTGCGAACTGCCACAAAATAACCCAACAAAACACGGCCATGCCAAATTTCAAAACTCTTAATTGAAAGTGCAACAATTCAAAACTCTGCATCTATTATCAGACCTTACGATGCAGACAAAAATTTGCCATATTCAGATGCTCAGCCAACAAGTTGAAATTCTTCAAAATTGTGCGAAAAAGTGCGAAATTGTTTAAGCGATGCAAGTAGTAATATGTGAGCAAGACAGGGGGGGGGGGTACAAAGACGTACCTATATATAAAGATTACGTATAGCCCATTTTCCCTCAAATCCGAAAGACGTACCTCACAGCATGATACCCACGCTGTTCACACGAGGGTGATTATCAAGATAATCCCTTTTAAAATAATAAATTTATCAAATTAGAAAGGTCATTTACCCATTCCCATATTGCATTTTACTAATGTCAATTTCCAAAGACGTACTTTACAGCGTGATACCCAAGCTGTTCACACGAAGGGGACTAGCAAGATAGTGCCTTAACAATTAAGGTCATTTACCCCTTAAAAAATTGCACTTTAATAATGTAAATTTCCAAAAACGTACCTCACAGTATGATAACCAAGCTGTTCATTCAAATGGGATTAGCTAGGCAATGTTCTAATATTAAGATAGGTAGGATGACTCATTTACAGTTATGTAACGCTTACGTGATTTTCAAAAATGTACCTCACAGCATGATACCTCAGCTGTTCACACGAAGGGGATTAGCTAGTATTGTTTTAACATTAAATTAGATAGCATGACTCATTGACAGTCACGCACGGCTTGCGTGGTTTTCAAAGACGCACATCACAGCATGATACCCCAGTTGTTCAGCGAAGGGAATTAGCAAGATAGCGCCATAAAACAAATTAGTTAGACTGAGTCAAATGTTCATCAGAAATAACTAGGGGGTATAGTAGGGTATTAAAGAAACAGCGGGTTTCCAATTGTTGGGACATAAGCTAATTACTCGATATTATATCTCTTTTTTGAAAATCAGTTTATCCTGCTTAGATAAACAAATACCCAACTATTGCCAAAAAGTACCGAAGTATTTCCAAAAAATACCCATTTCTTGGCATAAAATACCCATTCCTCGGCAAATTTACCCAATTCTTGCCATAAATACCCAATTTTTACGAAAAATATCCAATTCCTGTCAAAAAATAACCAATTGTTTACCAAAAAATAACCGATTAATGCCAAAGTTACTCAATTGTTGCCAAAATATACCCAATTTTTGCTCAAAAATACGCAATTTTTGCCAAAAAAATATCAAATTTTATCCAAAAATACACAATTTTTTTACCAAAAAAAAACCCAATTCTTGGCAAAAAATACCCAATTATAACCCAAATTACCCAATTTCAGGCAAAAAGTACTCAATTCTTGCTCAAAAAAACCAAATTCTTGCCAAAAATACCCAATTATTGCTAAAAATTATGCAATTATTGCCAAAAAACAGCCAATTCTTGGCAAAAAAACCAATATTTGCTAAAACAAAAATACCAAATTTTGACTAAAAAAACATTCCTTGCCGAAAAGTACCCAATTCGTGGCAAAAATTAACCAATTCTTGCAAATAATTACTCAATTTTTGACAAAAATAGCTAATTTTTGCCAAAAAAATAACCAATATATGCTAAAATATACCCAATTTTTACCAAAAATAAAAAAAATCTTGGCAGAAAATAATAAATTCTTGCTAAAAAACACCAAATTCCTGCCAAAATTAACCAATTATTGCAAAAATTACTTCTAAAAATACCCAATTCTTGGCAAAAAAACAATACCTGTTAAAAAATACCTAATTATCGAAAAATATCCAAATTAGAAGCAATATAACTAAATTTTATCTAACATTTATCTAAAATAAATCGAAAACTACAAAATCTTGCAAATCATCTGTATTTATTTAAAATCTATTTGACAATTCATTATTTAATGATCTTACAAACATCAGATCTTGACATCTTCGCTGTGAAGGCGAATCTTCTCATATGATCGATACAGGTTTTATGAGCACAATCTCATCTCGAAATTTTCATTATTGTCAAAAATGAGTCATAAATTGTATCAAATAAATAATAGTACCACAAAAATTACGTCCTTCTATGTTCGCAATTACGTCATTAGGGTAATCTCATCTTTTGAAGGATGCCACTGACCTCGTTAGAACGAAATTTATTTCAACTACGTCCTATACTTGCCACAATTACGGATACCTAGATATCGTATGGGGTCATTGAACTCGTGTGAACAAAGTATAATCCATATCAGTGATGATATTATTATTCATACTTTACCAAAGCATGCACAGCTCACGTGATTGAGGTCTTATTCATAGTATCTTAAAAACTAAGTCACATTCCTCTTCCCAGACTTCAAGGATGATGTACCAATTATGAAGTAGAGGAAAACGTGCTTCGGATGGATAGCTGATCCTCCATTCTCAGTTCCGAGGCAGCTTCTGGTTTCGTTATTGCTATCGACAATTTTCTTGAAGTCTCTGTACTATACAAGCAGACAACTGTAAATTTCTACAAAAAGCACATCGAAAACGTAACTTTACAGGTCTCAGACAACATGGAACTAACCAGATCAGTCCGTGCCCAATTTTGTGAATATGAGTTGTCTTTTAGACCAATGTATGAAAACCAACTGGGATTTTTTGAGGAGGAGAGGGATTTTAAATTTCTCTGGTGTTTGTCTGATGAGTTTGACAATTTGCAGCAGCAGAAACCTGATCAGGATTGCGACGAGTGGGAAACTGTGTCATTGAAAGAGAGCATTATCGCAAGTTTTGCAGAAAAGAATGCAATTGACCCCAAGTTTAGAAACAAAAAAAACTGACGAGACATTCCACTTTTTGTGTTTTTCTACAGACACTGGTCAAGTTACAATGACAGAGGTACAGGGAGCGTCAGCTGTTAAAAATACTTCACTGAAGTCTGCCAGAACCAATCTTAGTAGAATATAGCTTGCGGGTATTCCTCGCTATGTTCGCCCTCACCTGACTAATGGAAAACTCGTCATTAATATCAAAAGACTTTTCTAAGAAACGAAATGACTTAAACATTAAATCACTTTCTACATATTTTTCATTGGCTTAACAAAATGTTTTCTAAGACCTCATTGGCTACGAATTTTTTTGTTTCCAATTGTTCATGTTTATACTTAAGTTTCATTGGCTCCATATTTCGAGGTTTTTTCCTGAGATGTTTTAATCATTTGTTTCTTTCCCCTTACATTATTCAGTTATCCTTATTCATCCAGATTTTCTGGCTTCCAGATCCGATCTTTTGCTCAATTCACTAAAAGTGACTACCAAAAACAGTAATTCCAATTACAGCAAATCTAATTCAGAATTCTAGACTGCTAAACAGTTTTTAGTACTCTAACCTAGAAAAAAGGAACAGGGACGGAATTGTATTGGGATACAGTTTCCTCCCTACCAAAGACAAAAAACCTACTTTTCAAGCAAAGTGGAACACTAAAAATTTACATGGATTAATTGGAACAATGGAAAACTGGAATATACTTAATTGTCATCAATGATTCACCAAGGGGTTGGAGAAGTGTAATCTTCTCTTAAAATACTTTTGTAAAGATTTGGAGAATCTAGATGATCTTCGTTGTTCAAAAATTTTCAAACTTCTCAACAACTTGGATACTGACTGGGATTGTAGCAACTATCCGTATCGACACCAAAAAAACTTTTCACTGTGCAGAGAAGAAAGCTTATGCTTACGGAATTTGGACTCTTGATTTTTCTGATAACGTATCATATTTGTGATTGCTAATTGTATTTGTGATCTTTTTCTAATTAATTGTTTTTATTTGACTAATTTTCAAATCAGAGAAAAGTCGCATTGGAAGATCATTTGCTGAGTGCAGATTATGATTAGAAAAAAATGCAAGGACTTGTTTATAAAATAATAAAAGATACCTCTTTTGAAATTGGGAAACGAAAAATTAACTTTAAAATGACACAGTAATATGAGATTTTTAAAATTAAATTAAACAAAAAATTATTTGTTTTGAAAAAAAGTTGTTTTACTAATAGAAATTTGTTTTCAAAAATGTTGTTTTTTTCATGAAGATTTTAACAAAAATTGTAAAATTTGATGTTTTTTCTCTTTTTCCATTTGTCTGTTTTTTCAATTTTTTATTGTAAAATTTTAATCAATCATTTTGTTTGAAAAAAACGTCTGAAATAAGTTATTTTTTTTTTGAAAACGTGTATTACAATAATATTTTTTGAATAAAAAATGTCGTATTTTACATAAGGTTTTTAACGAAAAATGTAATTTTTAATGTTTTTTTTCTTTTTCTAATTTTTCATTTTTCAATTTTTGAAGTTTCTTTCATGTGAAACTTTAATTGTTTTTTTTATTAAAAAATTTTGTTATACTAAGATAGTTTTTTTTCAAAAATGTCGTTTTTTACATAAGGTCTTTTTAACAAAAAGTAAGTTTTGTTGATTTTGTTTTTCTATTTTTCTATTTTTCTACTTTTCTTTTAATGAAAAACTTCAAAAGCTGAAAAAAGTAAAAATAGAAAAATAGAAAAATGAAAAATAACAAAATAACTTTTTTTGATAAAAACGTTATGTAAAAACGACACTTTTGAAAAAAAAATTATTTTAATAAAACAACATTTTTCAATGAAAAAAGAATTGAAAGTTTTGCAGGAGAAAACTTCAAATAGTGAAAAATGTAAAAATAGAAAAACAAAAAACAACAAAACTTACATTTTTGTTAAAAAACTTATTTAAAAAGACATTTTTGAAAAAAAAAATATTTCAGTAAAACAACATTTTTGAATAAAAAAAACAATTAAATTAAAAATTTAACATGAAAAAACCTCAAAAACTGAAAAATGTGGAAATAGAAAAATAAAAAACATTATAATTTACATTTTTCGTCAAAAGCTTTTTGTAAAAAACGACGTTTTTGAATAAAGAAATTATTTTAGTACAACAACAATTTTTAATGCAAAAACAATTGAAATAAAAGTTTCACATGAAAAAAATTTCGAAAAATTGAAAATTAGAAAAAAAGCATTAAAATTTACATTTTTGATTAAAAACCTTTTTAAAAAACGACATTTTTGAAAAAAAAATATTTTAATAAAACAACATTTTCCAATGAAAAAACAATTAAATTGAAAGTTTCACACCAAAAAACTCTGGAAAAATGGACAATTAGAAAAGAAAAAAACATTAAAACTTACCTTTTTCGTTAAAAACCTTATGTAAAAAATGAAATTTTTGATTTAAAAAATATTATAGTAAAACATGTTTTCAAAAGAATGATTTATTGCACACGTATTTTTTTTTCAAACAAAATAATTGAAAAAAATTTTACATTAAAAAATTTAAAAATCTGATAAATTAAAAAAATAAAAATCATCAAATTTTACAACTTTTGTTAATATCCTTAAGTATAAAACGACACTTTTGAAACAAAAATTCTATTAGAAAAACAGGTTTTTTTTTCAAAAAACAAATTTTTTTGTTTAATTTAATTTTAAAAATTCATTTTACTGTTTCGTTTGAAAGTTAATTTTTCGTTTCCCAATTTCAAAAGAGGTATCTCTTATTGTTTTAAAAACGTGAACTCCTGGTATTTTCATCTAATCGTAATCTGCACTCAGCAGAAGATCTTCCAATGCGGTTTTCTCTGATTTAAAAATTAGTCAAATAAAATAATTAATTACGAAACGATCACAAATACAATAAGAAATCACAAATATAATACGTTATCAAATATATCAAGAGTCCAAATTCCGTAAGCATAAGTTTTCTTCTCTGCACAGTGAAAAGTTTTTTGGTGTCGATGCGGGTAGTTGCTACAATCCCAGTCAGTATCTGAATTGTTGAGAAATTTGGAAATTTTTGCACAACGAAGATCATCTGGATTCTCCACATCTTTACACAAGTATTTTAAGAGGAGATTACACTTTTCCAAACCCTTTTGAAAGTTTTCAGTTGTAGGTGCACAAGGTTGGTGAATGATTGATGACAACTCAGTATATTCCAGTTTTCCATTGTTCCATTTAATCCCATGTAAATTTTTAGTGTTCCACTTTGCTTGAAAAGTAGGTTTTTTGTCTTTGGTAGGGAGGAAACCGTATCTCAATACAATTCCGTCCATGAAAACACCCAACTCCTTAACAATTTGCCCCTCCAAGCACTCAATATCAAACAAAACGGGAGACATTCTTTTTTCGGTTATATTATTAAAAAGTGATTAGCATTCAAGATATTTGTATTAGATTTGCTGTAATTGGAATTACTATTTTTGGTGGTCACTTTTGGTGAATTATTGGTGAGTCGAGTGAAACGAGAAAATCTGGATGAATGAGGGCAACTGAATATCGTAAGGGGAAAGAAACAAATGATTGAAATATCTTAAAAAAACCTCGAAATAAGAAGCCAATGAAACTTAAGTGTAAACAAGAACAATTGGGAACAAAAAATTTCGTAGCCAATGAGATCTTATCAAAACATTTAGTGGAATTTAAAAACACAAAAAGTGGAATGTCTCGTCAATTTTTTTGCTTCTGAACTTGGGGTCAAGTGCACTGTTTTCTTCAAAACTTGCGATAATACTCTCTTTCAATGACCCAGTTTCCCACTCGTCACAATCCTGATCAGGTTTCTGCTCCTGCAAATTGTCAAACTCCTCAGACAAACACCAGAGAAATTGAAGTTCCATCTCCTTCTCAAAAGATCCCAGTTGATTTTCATACATTGGAAGATCATTTGCTGAGTGCAGATTATGATTAGATGAAAATGCCAGGAATTCACATTTTTAAAATAAAAAGGGATACCTCTTTTGAAATTGGGAAACGAAAAAATAACTTTCAAACGGAACAGTAAAATGAATTTTTAAAACTCAATTAAACAAAAAAAATTTGTTTTTTGAAAAAAAACTTGTTTTTCTAATAGACTTTTTGTTTCAAAAATGTCGTTTTATTCTTAAGGATATTAACAAAAGTTGTAAAATTTGATGATTTTTATTTTTTAAATTTATCAGATTTTTAAATTTTTTAATATAAAATTTTTATCAATTGTTTTGTTTTAAAAAAAAGACGTGTGCAATAAATCATTCTTTTGAAAACATGTTTACTATAATATTTTTTAGATCAAAAATGTCATTTTTTATTTTTTACATAAGGTTTTTAACGAAAAAAGTAAGTTTTAATGTTTTTTTTCAATTGTCCAATTTTCAGAGTTTTTTGATGTGAAACTTTCAATTTAATTGTTTTTTCATTGGAAAATGTTGTTTTACTAAAATAATTTTTTTTCAAAAAGGTCGTTTTTACAAAAGGGCTTTAATCAAAAATATAAATTTTGATGTTTTTTTTCTAATTTTCAATTTTTCAGTTTTTCGAAGTTCTTTTCATGTGAAACTTTTAATTCAATTGTTTTTTCATTAAAAAATGTTGTTGTACTAAAATATTTTCTTTATTCAAAAACGTCGTTTTTTACAAAAAGTTTTGACGAAAAATAAAAATTTTAATGTTTTTTGTTTTTCTATTTTCACATTTTTCAGTTTTTGAGGTTTTTTTCATGTACAATGTTTAGTTTAATTGTTTTTTATCAAAAAACGTTGTTTTACTGAAATAATTTTTTTTTCAAAAATCTCTTTTTACATAAGGTTTTTAACAAAAATGTAAGTTTTGTTGTTTTTTGTTTTTCTATTTTTACATTTTTCACTTTTTGAAGTTTTTTCATGCAAAACTTTCATTTTTTTTTTCATTGAAAAATGTTGTTGTATTGAAATAATTTTTTTTCGTATCGTTTAAGCGTCGTTTTTACATAAGGTTTTTATCAAAAAAATTTCTTTGTTATTTTTCATTTTTCTATATTTCTATTTTTCAATTTTTCATCTTTTGAAGTTTTTCATTAACTGAAAAAACTTCAAAAACTGAAAAATAGGAAAATAGAAAGATAGAAAAAAAAATCAACAAAAAAACTTCTTTTGTTAAAAAAATCTTATGTACAAAACGACATTTTCGAAAAAAAATTATCTCAGTAAAACAAAATGTTTTAATAAAAAAGACAATTAAAGTTTCACATGAAAGAAACTTCAAAAATGGAAAACTAGAAAAAGAAAAAAAAACATTAAAAATTACATTTTTCGTTAAAAACCTTATGTAAAATACAACATTTTTTATTCAAAAAATATTATTGTAAAACACGTTTTCAAAAAAATAACTTATTTCAGACGTTTTTTTCAAACAAAATGATTGATTAAAATTTTACATTAAAAAATGGAGAAAACTGACAAATAGAAAAAAGAAAAAAAACATCAAATTTTACAATTTTTGTTAAAACCTTTATGAAAAAAACAACATTTTTGAAAACAAATTTCTATTAGTAAAACAACTTTTTTTTCTAAACAAAATTTTTTTGTTTAATTTAATTTTAAAAATCTCATTTTACTGTTTCATTTTAAAGTTAATTTTTCGTTTCCCAATTTCAAAAGAGGTATCTTTTATTATTTTTAAAACAAGTCCTGGCATTTTTATGTAATCATAATCTGCACTCAGCAAATGATCTTCCAATGCGAATTTTCTCTGATTTAAAAATTAGTCAAATAAAAACAATTAATTAGAAAAAGATCACAAATACAATTAGCAATCACAAATATAAAACGTTATCAAAAAAATCAAGAGTCCAAATTCCGTAAGCATAAGCTTTCTTCTCTGCACAGTGAAAAGTTTTTTGGTGTCGATACGGATAGTTGCTACAATCCCAGTCAGTATCCAAGTTGTTGAGAAGTTTGAAAATTTTTGAACAACGAAGATCATCTAGATTCTCCAAATCTTTACAAAATTATTTTAATAGAAGATTACACTTCTCCAACCCCTTGGTGAATCATTGATGACAACTCAGTATATTCCAGTTTTCCATTGTTCCAATTAATCCCATGTAAGTTTTTAGTGTTCCACTTTGCTTGAAAAGTAGGTTTTTTGTCTTTGGTAGGGAAGAAACTGTATCTCCGTCCATGAAAACACCCAACTCCTCAACTATTTGCCCCTCCAAGCACTCAATATCAAACACAAGGAGAGACATTCTTTTTTCTAGGTAAGAGTACTAAAAACTGTTTAGCAGTCTAGAATTCTGAATTAGATTTGCTGTAATTGGAATTACTGTTTTTGGTAGTCACTTTTAGTGAATTGAGCAAAAGATCGGATCTGGAAGTCAGAAAATCTGGATGAATAAGGATAAATGAATAATGTAAGGGGAAAGAAACAAATGATTAAAACATCTCAGGAAAAAACTTCGAAATATGGAGCCAATGAAACCTATGTATAAGCATGAACAATTGGAAACAAAAAATTTCGTAGCCAATGAGATCTTATCAAAACAATTAGTGGAATTTAAAAACACGAAAAGTGGAATGTCTCGTCAATTTTCTTGCTTCTAAACTTGGGGTCAAGTGCACTGTTTTCTTCAAAACTTGCGATAATACTCTCTTTCAATGACCCAGTTTCCCACTCGTCACAATCCTGATCAGATTTCTGCTCCTGCAAATTGTCAAACTCGTCAGACAAACACCAGAGGAATTTAAGTTCCCTCTTCTCCTCAAAAAATCCCAGTTGCTTTTCATACATTGGTCTATAAGACAACTCATAATCAGAAGATTGAGCACTGACTGATCTGGTTAGTTTCATGTTGTCTGAGACCTGAAAAGTTGTGTTTTCGATGTGATTTTTGTAGAAATTTACAGTTGTCTGTTTGTAAAGTACAGAGACTTCAAGAAAATTATCGATAGCAATAACGAAGAGCAGAAGCTGCCTCGGAATTGAGAATGGAGGATCAGCTACCCATCCGAAGCACGTTTTTCTCTACTTCATAATTGGTACATCATCCTTGAAGTCTGGGAAGAAGAATGTGACTTAATTATTCAGATATTATGACTAAGACCTCAATCACATGAGCTGTGCATGCTTTGATATAGTATGAATAATCATATCATCACTGATATGGATTATACTTTGTTCACACGAGTTCAATGACCCCATACAATATCTAGGTATCCGTAATTGTGGCAATTATACGACGTAGTTGAAATAAATTTCGTTCTAACGAGGTCAGTGGCATCCTTCAAAAGATGAGATTACCTTAATGACCGTAATTGCGAAGATAGTAGGACGTAATTTTTACGGTACTATTATTTAATTGATACAATTTAGACTCATTTTTGACAATAAGGAAAATTTCGAGATGATATTGTGCTCATAAAACCTGTATCGATCACATGAAAAGATTCGCCTTCACAACGAAGATGTCAAAATTTGATGTTTGTAAGATCACTAAATAATTGAATTGTCAAATAGATTTTAAATAAAAACAGATGATTTGCAAGATTGTGTAATTTTTGATTTATTTTAGATAAATATTAGATAAAATTTAGTTATATTGCTTCTAATTTGGATATTTTTTGATAATCTTAAAGAAAATTGGGTAGAATTTGAGTATTTTTGGACAAGATTTAGCTACTTTGTGGTAAATATGAGAAGCAGGAATTGGACAGCTTTTAACGGAATTGGGTCTTTTATGGTAGTAATTAGTTTTTTTTGCAAGCTTGTAGAAATTTTTTGGTAAAAAATGGGTGTTTTTAATTACTATTGGGTTATTTCTGGCAGTTTTTTTTGGTAATTTTTGGTCAGAAATGGGTATTTTTGGCACGAATTCTTAATTTTTTGCAATAAGTGGGATATTTTTGCATAGAATTGGGTTTTTTTTGGCAAGGAATGTATTTTCATTGTCAAAATTTTGTATTTTTTAGCAAGTATTGGGTTTTTGGCCAAGAGTTGGGTGTTTTTTTGGCAATAATTGCGTAATTTTTTGCAATATTTGGAATTTTTTGGCAAGAATTTGGTATTTTTGAGCAAGAAATGAGCATTTTTTGGCAGGAATTGGGTATTTTGGATAATAATTGGGTTTCTTTTTGCCAGGAATTGGGTATTTTTTGGGAAAGAATTGTGTATTTTTGGATAAAATTTGGTATTTTTTGGCAATAATTGGGTAATTTTGGCAATTATTGGGTATTTTTTGGTAAAAAATTGTGTATGTTTTGACAGGAATTGGGTATTTTTGTGGTAGAAATTGGGTATTTATGGCAAGAATTGGGTATGTTTGGCCAAGAATTCGGTAATTTATGCTAAAAAATGGGTGTTTTTTGGAAAAAATTGGGTTCTTTTTGGCAATAAATGGGTATTTATGTATCTACCCGGGATAAACTGAATTTCAAAAAAGGGACTTAATATCGAGTAATTAGCTTATGTCCCAACAGTTGGATACCCACTGTTTCTTTAATACTCTACTAATCCCCCTTGTTCATTCTGGTGAAGATTAGACTCATTCTAACTAATTTGTTGATAAGGCACTATCAGGCTAATCCCCTTCGTGTGAACAGCTGGGGTATCATGCTGTGAGGTACGTCTTTGACAATTGCGTAAGCCGTACGTGACTGTCAATGAATCATACTATCTAAATTAATATTGAAACATTACCTAGCTAATCTTTTTCGTGTGAACAGCTTTGGTATCATGCTAAGAGGTACGTCTTTGGAATTTTACATTATTAAAGTGTATTATGGTAGGGGTCAAAGACCTCAGTGATTTGTGGTTAATGTTCTATCTTTCTATTCCCCATCATGTGAACAGCGTGGATATCATGCTGTGAGGTAGGTCTTTGGAAATTGATATTAGGAAAGTGCAATTTGTTAAGGGTTGAATGATCTAACTAATTTGTTGCTGAGGCACTAGCTTGCTAATCCTCATCGTGTGAACAGCTTGGGTATCATGCTGTGAGGTACATCTATGGAATTTGAAATCAGTAAAGTGTAATATGGGAATATGTGAATAATCTTATTATTTTGTTTTTGAGAGATTATCTTGATAATCCCCTTCGTGAGAACAGCCTGGGTATCAAGCTGTGATGTACAGCCTTAGAGTTTGACATAGGTAAAGTGTAATATGGGAATGGGTAAATGACCTTACCGATTTGTTGTTAAGGCATTATCTTGCTATTCCCTTTCGTGTGAACAGTTTGGGTATCATGCTGTGAAGTATATTTTTGAAAATCACATGAGCGTTACATAACTGTAGTTGAATCATCTTACCTATCCTAAAATTAGCTAGCTAATCCCCTTTGAGTGAACAATTCAGTTATCAAACTATGAGGTACGTTTTTGGAAGTTTACATAATCAAAGTGCAATTTGTTAAGGGACAGAAGACCTAATTTGTTAAGGCACTATCTTGCTAATCCCCTTCGTCTGAACAGCTTGGGTATCATGCTGTTGGGTGCATCTTTGAAAATCACGCAAACCGTACATATCTGTAATTGAGTCATCCTATCTAATTTATTATTAAAGTATTACTTAGCTAATCGCCTTAGTGTGAATAGTTTTGGTATCATGCTTTGAGGTACATCTATTGAATTTGACATCAGTAAAGTGTAACATGGGAATGGGTAAAAATCTTATTATTTTGTTTTTGAGGGATTATCTTGCTAATCCCCTTCGTGTGAACAGCCTTGGTATCATGTTGTGAGGTACCGCCCTGGAATTTGACATAGGTAAAGTGTAATATGGGAATGGGTAAATGACCTTACTGATTTTTTGTTAAGGCATCATCTTGCTATTCCCCTTGGTGTGAACAGCTTGGGTATCATGCTGTGAGGTACACCATGTAATTTGACATCAGTAAAGTGTAATATGGGAACGGGTAAATGACCCTACTGATTTGTTGTTAAGGCACTACCTTGCTAATCCCTTTCGTGTGAACAGTTTGGGTATCATGCTGTGAAGTACATTTTTGAAAATTGCATAAGCGTTACATAACTGTAATTGAATCTTCCTACCTATCATAAATTAACTAGCTAATCCCCTTTGAGTGAACAGTTCAGTTATCATACTGTGAGGTACGTTTTTGGAATTTTCATTATCAAAGTGCAATTTGTTAAGGGACAGAAGACCTAATTTGTTAAGGCACTATCTTGCTAATCCCTTTCGTGTGAACAGCTTGGGTATCATGCTGTGAGGTACATTTTTGAAAATCACATAAGCGTTATATAACTGTAAATGAATCGTCTTACCTATCCTAAAATTAACTATTTAATCCCCTTTGAGTGAACAGTTCAGTTATCATACTGTGAGGTACGTTTTTGGAAGTTTACATTATCAAAGTGCAATTTGTTAAGGGGCAGAAGACCTAATTTGTTGACGCACTATCTTGCTAATCCCCTTTGTCTGAACAGCTTGGGTATCACGCTGCGAGGTGCATCCTTGAAAATCACGTAAGCCGTACATAATTGTAATTGAATCATCATATCTAATTCCTTGTTAAAAAATAACTAGCTAGTCGCTTTAGTGTGAACAGCTTGGGTATCATGCTGTGAGGTACATCCTTGGAATTTGACATTAGTAAAGTGTAGTCTGGGGATGGGAGAATGACCTTACTATTTTGTTATTGAGGGATTATCTCGCTAATTCCCTTCGTGTGAACAGCTTGGGTATCTTGCTGCGAGGTACATCCTTGAATATCACGTAAGCCGTACATAACTGTAATTGAATCATCATATCTAATTCCTTGTTAAAAAATACCTAGCTAATCGCTTTAGTGTGAACAGCTTGGGTATCATGCTGTGAGGTACATCCTTGGAGTTTGACATTAGTAAAGTGTAATAAGAAAATGGGTAAAGGACCTGACTGATTTGTTGGTAGGGCACTATCTTGCTAGTCTCCTTCGTGTAAACAGCTTGGGTATCATGCTGGGAGGTACATTTTTGAAAATCACTTAAGCGTTACATAATTGTAAATGAATCGTCCTACCTATCTTAAAATTAACTAGCTCATTCCCTTTGAGTGAACAGTTCAATTATCATACTGTGAGGTACGTTTTTGGAAGTTTACATTATCAAAGTGCAATGTGTTGAGGGGTAGAAGACCTAATTTGTTGACGCACTATCTTGCTAATCCCCTTCGTCTGAACAGCTTGGGTATCATGCTGCGAGGTACATCCTTGAAAGTCAGGTAAGCCGTATATAACTGTAATTGAATCATCATATCTAATTCCTTGTTAAAAAAATACCTAGCTAATCGCTTTATTGTGAACAGCTTGGGTATCATGCTGTGAGGTACATACTTGGAATTTGACATTAGTAAAGTGTAGTCTGGGGATGGGTGAATGACCTTACTATTTTGTTATTGAGGGATTATCTCGCTAATTCCTTTCGTGTGAACAGCTTGGGTAGCTTGCCGCGAGGTACATCCTTGAAAATCACGTAAGCCGTACATAACTGTAATTGAATCATCATATCTAATTCCTTGTTAAAGAAATACCTAGCTAATCGCTTTAGTGTGAACAGCTTGGGTATCATGCTGTGAGGTACATCCTTGGAATTCGACATTAGTAAAGTGTAATAAGAAAATGGGTAAATGACCTTACTGATTTGTTGGTAGGGCACTATCTTGCTAGTCTCCTTCGTTTAAACAGCTTGGGTATCATGCTGTGAGGTACATTTTCAAAAATCACGTAGGCATTAAATAACTGTAAATGAGTCATTCTACCTATCTTAATATTTGAACATTGCATAGCCAATCCCCTTTGAGTTAACAGTTTGGTTACCATACTGTGAGGTACGGCTTTGGAAATTTACATAACTAAAGTGCAATTCGTTAAAGGGTAAAAGACCTAATTTGTTAGGGCACTATTTTGCTAATCCCTTTCGTATGAACAGCTTAGGTATCACGCTGTGAGGTATCATCTATAAAATTTGACATCAGTAAAGTGTAATATTGGAATGGTTGAATAATCTTATTATTTTGTTTTTGAGAGATTATCTTGCTAATCTCCTTCGTGTGAACAGCCTGGGTATCATACTGTGAGGTACGTATTTGGAAATTGACATCAGTAAAGTGTAATATGGGAATGGGTAAATGACCCTACTGATTTGTTGTTAAGGCACTATCTTGCTAATCCTCATCGTCTGAACACCTTGGGTATCATGCTGTGAGGTACATCTATGGAATTTTACATCAGTAAAGTGTAATATGGGAATGGGTAAATGACCTTACTGATTTGTTGATAAGGCACTATCTTGCTAATCCCCTTCGTGTGAACAGCTTGGGTATCATGCTGTGAGTTACATTTTTGAAAATCGCATAAGCGTTACATAACTGTAATTGAATCATCCTACCTATCCTAAAATTATCTAGCTAATCCCCTTTGAGTGAACAGTTTCGTTATCATACTGTGAGGTACGTTTTTGGAAAATTACATTTTTAAAGTGCAATTCGTTTAGAGGTAGAAGACCTAATTTGTTAGGGCACTATCTTGCTAATCCCCTTCGTATGAACAGCTTGGGTATCACGCTGTGAGGTACATTTTTGAAAATCACATGAGCGTTACATAACTGTAAATGAATCATCCTACCTGTCTTAAAATTAGCTAGCTAATCCCCTTTGAGTGAACAGTTTCGTTATCATACTTTGAGGTACGTTTTTGGAAATTTACATTTTTAAAGTGCAATTCGTTTAGAGGTAAAAGACCTAATTTGTTAGGGCACTATCTTGCTAATCCCCTTCGTATGAACAGCTTGGGTATCATGCTGTGAGGTACATCTATGGAATTTTACATCAGTAAAGTGTAATATGGGAATGGGTAAATGACCCTACTGATTTGTTGTTAAGGCACTATCTTGCTAATCCTCATCGTCTGAACACCTTGGGTATCATGCTGTGAGGTACATCTATGGAATTTTACATCAGTAAAGTGTAATATGGGAATGGGTAAATGACCTTACTGATTTGTTGATAAGGCACTATCTTGCTAATCCCCTTCGTGTGAACAGCTTGGGTATCATGCTGTGAGTTACATTTTTGAAAATCGCATAAGCGTTACATAACTGTAATTGAATCATCCTACCTATCCTAAAATTATCTAGCTAATCCCCTTTGAGTGAACAGTTTCGTTATCATACTGTGAGGTACGTTTTTGGAAAATTACATTTTTAAAGTGCAATTCGTTTAGAGGTAGAAGACCTAATTTGTTAGGGCACTATCTTGCTAATCCCCTTCGTATGAACAGCTTGGGTATCACGCTGTGAGGTACATTTTTGAAAATCACATGAGCGTTACATAACTGTAAATGAATCATCCTACCTGTCTTAAAATTAGCTAGCTAATCCCCTTTGAGTGAACAGTTTCGTTATCATACTTTGAGGTACGTTTTTGGAAATTTACATTTTTAAAGTGCAATTCGTTTAGAGGTAAAAGACCTAATTTGTTAGGGCACTATCTTGCTAATCCCCTTCGTATGAACAGCTTGGGTATCACGCTGTGAGGTACGTCTTTGGAAATTGACATTAGTAAAGTGCGATATGGGAATTGTTAAATGACCATATTAATTTATTACTAAAAAGTTATCTTGCTAATCCCCCTCGTGTGAACAGCGTGAGTATCAAGCTGTGAGTTACGTATGTGGGATTTGAGGGAAACTGGGCTATACGTAATCTTTATACATAGTTATGTCTTTTTACCCCCCCACCCCCTGTCTTGCTCACATATTACTACTGATGCATGATCTGACGGAACAGATAGCGGAGGAATGGGAGAATATGATTGGATAATCCCTGAATTCGACCAAAGACGACCAAATTTTGTCTGGCAGCTCCCCGCTGTACATCCCGGGTCGAGGTTTTTAGGTAAATTCTTGTAAGAAATGCGGTGAATGCGGTGAATTTTTGTAAGACATGCTGTGATTGCGGTGAATGCGGTGAATTTTTGTAAGAAATGCGGTGATTGCGGTGAATGCGGTGAAAATAAATATTTCACTGCATTTCACCGCATTTCGTACAAAATTTCACCGCAAAATTCACCGCATTTCTTACAAAAATTCAACGCATCAACTTTTGTGGCAAATTAATGTCAGAATTGGGGTGAAAGCGGTGAATGCCGTGAAAAAAAAATAACTCACCACATTTCACCGCATTTCTTACAAAAATTCACCGCATATGATTTCCAAAGTTTACTCAATCTGATTTAAATTCACAAGATATTTTAAAGATGTTAGAGTCAGTTGGCGCAGTGGACTAAGCAGTTGAAGGCATGCAGGAGGTCAGAGGTTCGATCACGAGTGGGGATGATTCTTTTTTGTAAGAGTACTGAGAACGCGGTGAAAATAAACAATTCACCGCGATTCATCGCATTCACCGCAAAAAGATATAAGAAATACGTGGTGAAAATTATTTTTTTTCACCGTGTTTCACCGCATTTCTTACAAAAGTTCACCGCCAAACCTCGACCCGGGATAGAATTTAAAAAAATCAAAAGCTTTTGATCCAGAAGATTTTGGTTTTTGATCAGATTTTGGATATGCAACTATTGTCCAGACTGTTTTCAGACTTTGATCTCCGTTCAGACCATCGTGCGTCCATTGTCCAGGCTTTTGTGCAACTATAACATTTTACAGACACTCTAATTTGGGTTGTACTGTGCTGCCCATGCCTGGACCAAATGGTATAACCAGAGGTGGAGAGGTGGCTTGGGTTTGGGAACTTAACTTGGGAAGACGCGATTTGATTTGTAGGACATTTTTAACAATATATTCATAAGTGATATTTGTAATGAACCTAGGGCATGTGAGTGGGAACTGTAAACGCATACGTCAACAGTAATTGCCTCACTGATTTACTGGTGAACAGTGACATTAGTTGATCTACTTCTATTTGAATTGCAGTTTAAAACAGAGCACATATTTTAGTTAGTCATCATTGTTCTGACAATCTATCTGTCTTGTATTGTTCTTTTGCTTCATTCTCTTCTCCCGTTGTCTGACCACTTTAAGCTGAAGTAACACTGCAACTGCAACGAATGCAATGCCAATAGCCGAAGTGTACACGACACGATCTGGTATGAACACACACTGAGCTACGAAGTTTAATGCAGGAACCAGTAAGTGCAAAACTGACAGAGCTGTGACTGTTGTCATTTTCGATCCATGTAATCCGAACACTTGACAGACTGCTTGGCACGTTGCTGATAATAGCGTTAAGTATAAATTCGCAGACTGACAGGGTAAATTGAGAACCCAGAATTTACTCGAACAGAGAAGGGTTTGATTTTTCGATCTGCATGAAAATAAGTTTGCATTTAAAGCTGAAATTTCAAATTTACTGGCACGATAAATGGAAAGTTCGATGAACAAAAATAAAAAAATAAGATTCTACAAAAGTGGATGGGAGAAAAGAATGATATGAAAAAACTTAAGCAACTGCAACATACTTTTTGTTCATGTCTCTCCATGTTTCTTTTATAGTTTCTTTTTGTTCAAGTTTTGATAGGCGACTATAAGTTTCTTAAGATAAGTAGGTATTCTGAAATGTAATCATTATAGGTCACGTGCACCTGTTGAAATTGCTGAGAAAATCTGACATTCGTAGGGAATTTCTTAGCAGTTTGAGATTTGAGTCAGGATTTCAAAGTGACTGAAGCAAATTTACGCTACCCAAAGACCAAGTTTTGAAATCTGACCTTATGTATAGGAATATTTGGCAATCTAAAATGTGGCACTGCAGAAATCTGACATCTTGCGCTTTTAAGTGAATGAGTTATGTAAAAATAAGGCTCACAAGCAGATTTTTGCTGAGGTATATGGTGATTGCTTTTTAAAACACTCGATGACTTGATTTATCGAAAAACTATTTTATCTATATGAACTTAAACCGGTAGGTCAGAAGGAGTAATAAATACACTTTTTTGCGGAAATTCACACCAATTTAAAAAATGAGATCGTTGTAAAACCTCAACCTGCGTCTTTACAAACACTCTGTTATTTTACATTAGTTTTTTAGTAAATCAAACGCTGCCAGTACGGATAAGAAGCGAGGCCGAATCCAAGAACTCCAACAGAAAACCAGAAATAGGTCCAA
Source organism: Convolutriloba macropyga (assembly GCF_964194025.1). NCBI lineage: Eukaryota > Metazoa > Xenacoelomorpha > Acoela > Convolutidae > Convolutriloba > Convolutriloba macropyga. The sequence continues at coordinate 23,491,484 of NC_134468.1, read as the reverse complement.
GAAGGGGTAATTTCTCCAAATCTTCTCATAAATACGTGCATGAATATCATCGAAGTCCCACAAATGGCGGCTAATAACACTCCTTTCAAAGTATCGGACTGGACAAATTTCCCAGAGAAAAATGTTTTAGGATTGCAGATAACTGCAGTTCCAATGATTCCCAGTATTATTGAGGTGACGGTCAACCATGTCGGTTTTCGTTTGTCTTCAATTGATTGAAAAATGACAGACACTGTCAATTTGGTGAAGACACATACCATCGTGTTGTCCGAGGGTAGAATATAATTGAGTGACTTGAAGTTGATCCATATTCCAAAACCTCCAAATAAAGCTGCACTTATGGCGCTAATGTAGAAACTGGAGCGCTTTGCTGAAGATGCAGGTTTAAAATTTTTCAACTCCAAACAGAGTACGCAGAGGCCTAAGATAAAAATATTCCAATTAAGCAATGAGCACGTTCAATTTTCAAAAAAGATTTTGTTATAAAAGGTATTGAAAATGAGTTAATCTTCGAGATAAAGTTGTGCTTCAGTTATTTTCCATATCCCAAAGACGAACTTTTTTGTAATTATCTGACTAACTTATTTCTTTGGCTTAAAATGTGGTAGCATAAATCTTTACACGAGATGTTAGGACTCAAATGATTTAGTATGCTTTGAATTCTTCTTAAAAAACACATTTCGTCTTAAATCTTTATCTCGACGGCTTCTCGTATTTCCATCGTTTTACTTTAATTGACAAGTCCTTAGTGAGTCCTTTATGATTTTCAGCTGATAAGTACTCAGGTTGGGGCTTGAGGTGTCAGACAACAAGTATGTCTTGACTGTTGTGCGTTCTTGTTCATACTTTTGTACCTTCAACAAATTTTCATGTGTTCAAAATTTTTTGCGTTTGTCACATTTTCGCTCGTTCATGTTCAGACCGTTGTTTTACCACAAAAACTTTTGGTGCTTACGAAATTTTCTTGCGTTCTTGTTAAGACTTTCGCGCGTTCACGAGACTTTCGGGCGCTGATCAGACTTTGTTGCATTTATGCCGACATTCATTGACTCATCTCCAGAAACTTTTGCACTCACCAAAATTTCGTGTTTTTATCGGATTTTCATTTGGTCTTGTTCAGACTTTCGTGCTTACACCAAAATTTTGTGCGCTTAAACAATTCTGTTACGCTCATATCCAGACCACAAAAATTTTTATTTAATTTGCTATTATCCTGTTTTAAAAAATGAAAATTCATCGAGTTGAAAAAATTTTCTAACTGACTTGAAATTGGGTTAGTATTTCCGGTGTATGTGAAGTATGAATCAAACAAAAGTTTTTGGTATAATTTGTCTAGAAAAAAGTTTTGTTTTCATTTGGAATATTTGGACGCTATAACTAATTGTTTACAGGAAATTGAGGCAATTTTTCTATGATGCTCATTGCAATGCAGTTGCAGTTGATCTAGTCATTAAGAGTGAATAATTGCCTAATGGTGTGCCCAAGATACCAGCCCATGCAGTTACTAAATTTGAATCAGATTCAGACAGTACAAAGGTCAAACAAGCCAAGGCGTAAAGTAAACTGGAAAAATTTCAACTCCTATTCTATAATTTTACTTTCCATTTATTCGTTTTTTTTCTAGCTTGAGAACATTGAATTAACAAAGGTTTTAGAGCAGCATATTTGTTCTCACTTGTTTCAACAGCACTACTGGAAAAACTTTTTGAAAAAAATTCATTACCGGAAAAATTTTTTAGGTTTTTAATTGGTTTCGGTTCCTTACTTCCACTGACTATTCGCACCTTTGTAAGTGAAACATATAGCGGTATGAATCCATTGGGGATGGTTGAAATGCTTATCTTCTTTAACCGTTTTTCATTCAAACATTTTTACCTTTAAGTAAACTAAATTTGAAATTAGTAATGTGTACTGACAAGCTATTATAATATCTGTTTTTTTGAACATTTTTACTGTATAGAAGTAAAACGAAAATTAATTTTGGAGCAGAAGATACGGCGTATTTTCATGGCTTTTTTGAAGTGTGAAACGGCGATCAGAAAATTTTAAAAAGTAAAACATACAAAAAATTTTTTTTGTAAAAAATTACAAAAAACATAAGGTGAAAAACTTTATTGTTCCGAGAAAACAAATAAGTTATAATTCGTTTTTGAAAGTTTAAAAATCTGTAAAAACTGCATTATTAAGCTTGAATAATTTTAATATTTGAAAAGAGAGCAGTACATTAATAAAAAGTTAGTTTAAATTTATAGAATAAAATACATTAGTTATTGTTTTTGGGAAACATTGCCAAGAAAACTTATAAAATTCAATTTGTTAAAATTTGTCGTCGACTCCAGCAAACGTCGACGTATAGATGTTTTGAGTTTCAGTTATTTACTCAGATGGCTCCATCTATTCAAGAATTTGTCTATTAACTCTCATGTAATGAAAATAACATACTTAAGGTATAAATAAAACAACGCGACAACCTCCACTTTTATTTGCTCGAAAAAAAATATTATGAAATAATTATTTTCAAAGTGCCAGAGAATCTTTTTTGTATCCCCAGCAGTTGTTTTTTGAGTTTTTACAATTATTTCACGACTATGGCAAAGACTAGGGTAACAATTAATTTGATTTGTTTTGTTCTGTAAAATGATGTTGAAAAAAATAAAAAAAAACTATGCTGTTGACATTAGCTCTACAGCAAAAGTAAGCCTTTTTCAATTTTTGATACCTCTGAGTTGGCTGTACCTGATCGTATTTATTTGCAATGAGAAATTTCTATTACTATACTGATTATGATTTTATTTAAAAAATTGATCAATGAACAGTTGATCCATTCAACCTTGAGAAATTTATCTTAGAACTCAAACGATGGAATTGAATTTTCGCAACAAAGAACAATACTTTGCGTAAAAAAAATTTATGTTTTTTGATAGACAAAAGTGTAGCAAATTTAGAGATGGATTTTAATTATTATAGTCAATTGAAGTAATGCTCTAAATTCTTTCGATTCTAGCGGATGGTCATACACTACTCAGGCAATGGAAAACTCAATTGAGTGGCCCCTAGGTTTTACAGTTCCTTCAATCAATTTGCAGATTTTCTTGTTTGTGCATTCAGAGAAATAAAACTGAGACCTCTGCTAGAAAATTAGCGCAAAATAATTAAAGAATTAATCACTTTTAAACAAATAAATCTTTAGGACCCTTTAAACGCACTAAGAAGTGATTGACAATTATTTTGTTTTTTGAATAAATACTGTTATTAGCTAGATATTTAAGAATACGAGTCAATTTGTTTTCGATTTTTTAAAACATTTTTCAAAACAAGGATTAAAAAATTTTCTCCGCTCAATTGTAAAGTTATGAAAACCAAATTCAGAACTGCAGTACCGTATTTATGGACTAAGAAAATTTTGTATGCCATACATATTATTTTTTTGCTTACATATTTGTAATATCAATATTTTGAGGAACTTCAGAAACCAAATTTAATTGAGTTTTTACAAAGTCTGATGGATTCTATCGAATTCCAACATCAGTACTCCGACAGCGCAATTTTGACCTGAGAGGATCATGGGTTTTCGATTCTCTAGCCGTTTGTATCTGATTTGCTTTTTTGTGCATCCAGAAACGTAACAGCTGCTGAGACTTAACATATATATATAGAAAAGAAATTAGATAACGGCAATCGAGAGCAGCTGTTTTCAATTAATTTTGTTGTTTAATTAGTTCGCAAGTGAGAACAAATCTCAGAAAAATTTTTCAGAGTTTCATCAGAGAAATTTGTTGAAGAGAAACAGAGAGTTTGATATGAAAATGTTTATTCAATTTTTTTAACGTTTTTTGAACGAGGAGTAAAATACATCAAAACAATCGCTTTCAAGGGACAGTTTTTTTTGCTTTTTTCTCTGGTGATCAGTTTTTTCAAAATTAAAAAAAAACAATTCCGAAGAATCCGGAATTGTTTTTTTAAATCTTTTTAATAAGTGGTAGTTCTTGATAATCTTTTATTGGGGAGTATTTTGCTTTTTCAAGTCGTTTTTCAAAAAAATTTGGATGAGATGGGTTGATATTGATAAGGCAATTGCTCATCAACAATTAAAATTGAGAAAAGATCTTAAATAATTGAAGGTTAGGCACAGAAAAACTGCGTTTATCGCTTTTTTATTGCTTTATAGGCAATTTGTTTGGATAAAAGCTCAATTTTTTTTGTTTGTTTTGCAAATTCTTGCCCAAAAGTATTGTGAGCAAATTTTGCCATTTTTCTATATGAAAAGCTCAAACTGGAGATCACATGGAGAAAGTCTAATCTATAACTTTGATCAGATGGTACAGGTACCCTCTTTCAGCCAATTTAAGAGGTAAAGTGGACGTGGGGATCTTTTATCGAACTTTGTGCCAATTTTTTAGCTCCAGAAAATAAAAAAAATAGTTTCCAAAAAGAGTATCAATTAATGAAAATGAAGAAAAGATACTCTACCCAACCGGGAATTCATGTTCCTCAATTACAGCTAAAGTGCTATATAATATGGCATGGAAGTTGTTGAAATTTTCCTGTTGATAAGTAAAAACGAAAGACCAATATGAGAATTGTTCATTATTAATGAACAGATTTGTTAAACATACGATTAGTTTTCTGTAGAGACAGTATTCGTTGGAATGCTATATTTTACTCAAAGAAGATTAATCGTTCGAGGTTGGCTAATGCTTTATTGAATGTGTTCTTTACGCAACGGCGTATAGAAAGAATTATACAATACAGAACAGCATTTATTTTTTTTGCATACAAATTAATACCATTGAGCACTACGCATCAAGGTTTCAATTTTTTTTACAGGGAAGTGTAGTCAATTTGACTCCAATAAGAACCAAATTTGAGTTCAAATCATCTGCATATAGCATCTAATTCCCGATCAGATAATAAAGAAAGATCATCAGAAAGAATGATCAGATAATAAATATTGTTTCAACAATACAGCCGCACTTTGGTAGCTAGTAGATAATCATCCACCCTCCACTAAGCGCTGCATTTTGTTATCTGGACCATGATAACATAGTAAATCAGCACTGAATCGTCGTAATTTTCAGTCTGTGTTTTTACTATGAACATATCCTGATCATGTCAGTTTTTTGCAATGAAAAGTGCTTTTTCACACCACAAAATTGAACCTCTAATTTATTGTGAACAGACTTTAAACCAATTATTTGAATTGAATTAGGAAAAATTGAAATACGAATAATGATACATTAGTTGTGAATGGCCGACTAGTTTCGAATGAAATATACTAATTATGAGTCCAGAAATCCTTTCAAATTTAGAACTTTTTTCTTATTCATTAGTCAGGTTACCTATCCCTCCTGCTACCATCCAACAACTTTTCCCTTCTAGCATCCAGCAAATTTTAACTTTTCACTTGCAGCTGTATCATTTCAGATGTTCTTGACTTTAATAGCTAGCACCTTGATAATTTGTCCACATTTCACTCTGAACACAGCGGTGGATCATGGATTTAGAGACACTTGGGTAGGAGTTGAAGGGATGCAGCGTCAGAGACAATCTGCATATCATGGATAACAAAATTAAGATATCCAAAGTTACATAAAACAGAAGAAAAATCAGCGACAGGAAAAGTTTATGGAAGTTAGGATTTTCAAGAAGACACAAAAACATAAAAATGAATTTTTATGTTTTGAAAGACACTTTTTTTCCAGTTTAAATGTTTTCATCTCCAATTTGACAATTTGACGGTTGAAAACAAACACTACTGCTCTATCATTTATAGTTAAATTCGATAAAAGTTAAAATTACCCCTTTAGTTCGGTAAGTTTATGGTAGGAAAGACTAAACCGATCTGGGAGAGGACGGAAAGGATTTTTCTCTGGATGTTATATTGCATTACTTGGCTCAATTCTCCAATAACTAGTTTCTTAACTCCGCCACTGCCGGTTCCAAGCCCGGAATCAAAAAGGAGGAGGGCAACAAAAGCAGAACATACTGGAAAAGTCTAAATAAGTCGGTTTATAATTCGACATTGAGACGTTTCCTACAGAAGTTATATTTTATTTTTTAGGTCTTTTCACCAGACTTACGTATCATAAAACGGACCATATATGGTATCCTACTAACCATAAAACGGACCATGTATGTTATTTTACTAACCATAAAACGGACCATATATGGTATCTTACTAACCATAAAATGAACCATATATGGTATCTTACTAATCATAAAACGGGCCATATATGGCATCTTACTAATCATAAAACGGACCATTATTGTTACAAATAAATTATCAGATTCTCCATAAAAAGAAAAAATTTAATGTAAACTTTCCTAACGAGCGATAAATGGAAACTTACGAATCATAGCAAGATCATAGAACGAAAACAATTTATGACTTTTATGGGCCATATATGGTCCGTTTTATGGTAAGTAATTTACCATATATGGTTCGTTTTATGGTAAGTAAGTTTGGTCAACCCGGGTAGTTCATAACAACCTGGAGAAGAAAACGGATTATTCTTGCTAAGTTTTTAGTTCAACTGGTCTTGAGCTGTTTCAGATATCTTTTGTGCATCGCTCAAAAACTCAAAATTTTTTTCAACAATTTTGAAATTTAATATGATTTTTTTTATGGGCTGAGAAAACAAGTTAAAACTGACTGTCCAGGCTAAATTCATGAAAATTTTTTCGGAGCCTATTCTGCGAGGTGTTCGAGCAAAAACGCTCCAGATAAAAAGTTCTAATATAGATTCTTTTATTTGAATATCATGAATCACTACTGGTGAACTATGACACAAGGGTCCGATATATATATATATATATATATATATATATATATATATATATATATATATATTTATATATGTATATATATATATATATATATATATATATATCATAATATACTCAAGATAAGCTATTAAAAGAAGTTTAGATACGCAATTTTCAATCTCAATAAAAAAAGTTAGTGCTGATTGGTAAAAAAAATTACACACTTCGATTCTCTTCAAGAAATGCTTGCAACGCTAGGGGATGCAATTGTTGAGAAGATCTGATCTTAATTACAAGTAGGTTTGTATTTGTATGTATGTGTGTGTTTGTGTGTGTGTGAGAGGGGGGGGGGTGTTCATTTTGTGTAGACAGGTTTAACCGAATTTATCCGATTTGTCTACCTTTTTCCATAGATTATAGCTTTTAATATTGTTGTTTTGTTGTTCAGGCGATCGTGTATGTATGTATGTATGTATGTGTATGTGTGTGCGTGTGTGTGTGGGGGGTTGTGGAAAAAGTAACAGATTACACCACTAGCTCAATTGACTTAATTTCACAGTTAAAACCAATGGTCATAAATTGTTACAAATTTCTACAGCCGCCATAATTAATATCCAGTGCAGTTAACGTCAATATTAAAAGTGACGCTATACTATAGTTTAAAATTGAGGCCCTGTGTTAGAAGTAGTTTTCCGTGTTTTGGTACAATTATAGTACAATTTTGGTAAAATTTCCATTTGGAGCATTACGTGCACAATTACACCGCCAATCGTCATTTTTTCTCAAGCCAAGTCAGAGAAGTTCTTGTTCATCAAATGATTTGTTAATTGAGAAAAAATTCCAACCTTTTTGCAAAAACACCGAAAAAATGAATTCGGAAGCGTTCATTTAACGAAAAAACATCATCTCCTAATTGCCAAAGCATTTGCTGTCTTTTGGAACAAATTAATCATATCTCATCATTAATAGCGACGTCATGCTTAAACTCATCCGTGTGTTGTCTTTTGATTGACAATGAGCTCAATAAAAAAGATCATCATACTTAGATAATGAACCAATCAGTTCCAGTCTGAGGAAATTAAGCAATGCAGAAAAAATTTAGTACAGTCATTTTAGATTGAGAATCTAGACTGTTTCATCGGTGTACACTGTTTCTGACATTCAGTAGCGAAAAATTTCACCTCAACTGAGTTCTGTCGCTGCAACTTTATCTCAGCCCGATGTGCTTGCCGCTCAGAACTGGGGATACTAGTAACAACAGTTGAAAAACAAGGAGGCTCGGTAATGTGGGTACGCACATAATGTTCCGACCCCGCTCATCCACATTCTTGATTCTTGACTTAATTGGCTGACAAATGGTGAACAGATAGAAAAGTTTCAAAAACGTACATATCGATGAATAAACCATAATGGAATACAATAGGGCCACGCTAGAGGGCCGATAAAACTTGTTGTTAATAGGACTACTGGAAAAGACTATAATAAAAATTAAAGAACAAACATTAATTACGACCAACACTCGATGTCTATTTTTTTTTTAAATTTTATAACAAAATTAACCTTTCATCATATGAAACCTAAACAAAAAAATAACTTTTACTTGAAAAGAAAAGATATGGGACCTGTTCTCAATGCGACTGGGTAACAAGTCGACAACCAGAGCAAAAAGGTGCGAAGTTCAGAAATACAATTCTGTTTTTGAAAACAATTGATTTCAAAAATGATTATTATCATTAGATAAACGGTGAAATCGTTAAGAATTTTATTTATATCTGCATATGAAGCAACTGAGACCTGTCATTATCCAGTGTACGACTACAAAAAGAAGGACAAATACCGGCAAAAATACGCTTTGCACGAAATGCAGTGAAACCATTTTAAACGGTTGAAACCATGAAAATGTTACAAAGAGAGCTATGAAAATGTTCAACTTTGCAATATTTCAAAGCCAATTGGACCTAACATTAGCGTAAAAATATTAAAAGATAGCAAAAGTCCTTTAAAATGTACAAATAAAAAAAATTCTCAATTATGTTAAAAGTTTGTGGTAACAGTAGTAACAAAATCGAGAAACAATTGGTTGGCACTAAAACCATTTTTATTTTAATTATAGTTCACTAGAAACGGGTTGTGACCTGTCTTTACAGAGGCTAAGCTACAAATCAACAAAAAAAACAATATAAAAAAATGGCCAAGCTCAAATATGCATTTTTTTTCAAATGCTCCAAAATCAATTTTGTTTCAATTGTCATAACAGACATAAGATTTCAACAAAATGAGGTTGATTAAGATGCAACACCTCAGAAAAGCAATTGGGCCTGTCATTAATCAGACTAAGTCACGAGACGACAAAACAACAAAAACAGGCAGAAGCCAAAACTTCAAACAATTTTAAACCTCAGTATTCAAGGTACTACATTTATAAAATGTTATCTGCGAGAGCTGTAAAAATCACTTGGTTCTCATCTGAATATCAATAGGGTTTTCCCTATAAAAGGACTAAACTGAAATGACAACAACAAACCCCCAAAAAATGAACAGTAGACAAATCTCGAAAATTTCCTATGAAACTATATGGCCCAAGTCATCAATCAAAACATATAATCAACCGCGAACATGAGGTAATAGAGACTTCTTATTAGTGAGATTGAGTTAAATCAAAGCAAAGAGAAAACAGTTTATAAAGTTTTTTTTTAAATTAGCTTGAAAGTTACTAAAATGAGTAACTATACACTTAAAAGTCAAAATAGGTTGTTATTTGTCCTCAGGAAGCAACTGAGAGCAATCATTATCAGGTATATGTCGTATAAAAACCAAAACAAAGATAAAATTACGCAAAAAAATCACCAAATTGTGCAAGAGAACAGTGTCTCAGCCCAAAAGCGCAAACTATTCATTAAAAAAATTAACATATTCGGATACGCCTTGTATTAACCCCGTTCATTTTTTTAACTATACTTATCTTCAATTGGATCTGCCAATAATGTAATGATTCGACAACGAAACAAAATGAACTAAAAAATCTGCAATTAAACTAAAAATAATCGAAACTCGCAGTGTCAAAACAAGAATCCACTAGTTAATTATAAAACCCTTAACAACATTTTTTTATTGAATAGCACGAAATGGGTTTTTTGCTAGTTTTTAGTGAGTCTACGCCGAAGCTGAGAGAAATAAGAGAAAACGGTGGAAAAGTTCAAAAATTCGCCTGCATTTCCTTTAAACAAGTGAATTCAAAGTTATAAGAGACATTTGGTAACAACTGAAAGCACTGTCTGCTTCAAGTATACCTCCTAATAAGCCATTGCAATCACTGATTGCAGTGACATTGTCATTGGACATCGAAAAGTATAAAAAAATGAATTCAAAACATAAAAATTCCACAAAAATTTACGAAGGCAATTGGTCATAGCCTTAAAAAACACGAGCTTTACTCTGAGATCGTAAAATATGGTCCTTAGTTTTTTATTTTTTTGTAAATATTATCTGTCGATAAAGGAGCCGTTATTTGAATTTCTCGTTAGCAATATGCATAAAAAATTATATGCGGAAAATTTTTCTTTTAAAAAGGCCGCGGCCCAGTAAAATCTAAATACTTTTTTACCGTATGGATCCATGGTGAGACAATATCAACCCTGATATAGCTGCGCGACTAAGAAGACATTCTATTGTTCAAATGGTTGCGAAATAGATCAATTTTTGAACCAAGTTTTTAAGTATATCAAAAATAAATAGTGCATTTCGTTTAATTATCGTGATTAAGTTGCAAATATCTTGCAAATTTTTGTTTTCTGAAAACAGTAGCAGTGCAACTAGCTCTCTCTCCAATCTTGCGATGAATATGACAGCAGTTTTAAGATGTCTACTTTCAGCAAATTCAGTGAGAACGGGCCAAAAATGCTCATTTGGTCCCAGCCTGGACGAAGAAAAGTCTGATTTTTGAAAAAATTTGCATAAATTTTAGCCAAAAAAGCTCAAATCGAACAATTCAGCAACCCACTCTGTCTTTTAAGATAAGATCAATCCCACCACAAAATTTGTACAAAAACAGTGGAATTCACTCTACTTTTCTCAAATTTTACTTTACTTCGATAACTCCCTGTAGAAAACGAAAATCGAAATATCTTTTTAATTTCATATTCTACACTTGACGGGTTTTCTAATGACTCCATTCACAACTCTTTACGATGAATATATCGATCGGCCGATATTGACTGAACAAAAAAACCAGTTGAGTATATCGTTCATCCCCCCACTAAATGTGGCGTCGGAACAATAAATTTATAAGATTTCTATTTGTGAAGTTCATCAATTAACTCGGAAATATTGAACAAATTTACGCGAATTGAGGTAGAAACATAAAATCTGAGGTTAACTGATTTGTTGAAAAAACATTGAAAAGCGGAAACAGTTTATTTGAAAACTAGTTTTACTACTAGTTTGGTATTGAAAACGACACGGCCTATTGTACTTCGCAAGCACAAACTTTCACTTCGTCATCTTAGACTAAAGTGTGCGTTCAAAATCGACCTGATCAGACAATCCCAGACGAAGAGCGCCTCTGAGCAGAGCATCCCAGACCGAAAGTGCCGCAGATCAGACACATCCGTGCTCGACAAATTCTCTGCGCTTGAAGTGCGATCGAATCCGTCTCTGATCAAACTCAAGTGCGCTTGACTTTTTGTGCTCTTTTCACCGCTAATTAGTTAACAATGTCAAAAATTGCGCCAGTAACCGCTAAGAGGTAAAAGAAAAAAGTCACACTTTTGTGTTTCTGACTCAATGGAACAGCTTTCCAAAAGAAACCTTTTGATCTAAAGTTAGGTAATAACCTATAAGGGGACAGGTCTTTGCTAGACCCCTTTGTTCTGATCAGAACCATTGGACTTTAGATGAGTCTCTGATGACAACATTGCCTAATTGTTTCGTTTTGGTAGAGTCAAAATCCCTCTGTAAAAAATACAAGTAAATTAAATAATGCGCAGAAAAAACAAAAAAGTTTGAAAAAGTAATGCACTCGAAAAGGTCCTTGATCAGACGTACTTGGGTTTGAAATCGTTTGTGACCGGACGTAGTTGCACTCGAAATGCCCTGTGATCGAAAAACTTTGAGCGCAGGATTATCGACTATCTCGCGCTCGAAGCTTTTATGATTAGATCCAGTTGCACTTGAACCAATTATTATCAGAACCAGTTACGCTTAAAGCCGTTTATGATCATACCCAGTTGTGCTCAAAGTCGTTTTTGATCACACTAAAACGCACACGAAAGTGGCGTGAATTAAGTGCGCTCGACATAGTCTGATCAGAGAATGACTTAAACTATAAACAAATCATTGGATTTTGCTATAAAATATTCATTTCATCAAAACTGGTGTTTGCAGTAATATCTATGGAAGCACCAACTCTAAAGCTATTGCAAGGGAAAATAAGTTGTTGAGAAAAATTATTTTGTTTACCATTGTTGCATTTTGCTTACTCAATGGATGAACTTTTAAAGGAGACTGGCATTTGCTCTGGACCACTCGGTTCTCATGTGGTCTACCGGAATTTAGATGATTCTCTGATCAGAACGTTGCATTATTGTTGCCCCTTGGCAGAGCCAACATCTCTCAAAATTGAAAAACAATGCGCTCGAAATGTTCTCTGATCAGACCCAGTTGCGCTTGCAGCCCTTTATGATCCGACTTAAGCGCGCTAAAAACCGCCTCTGATCAGACTCAAGTGCGCTCTTGTACTCGATCTCGATATTGTCCTCCCAGTTCGAATGGAAAATGCTCATGTGTGCGGTGGAAACGGTCTGATCGGGACAATTTTGAACGCACACCACCTGCCAGCCTGGGATGTTACCACTGCGCTATCTAATTTGTTATAAAATGAACACAAATGGGTCTGGGCGTGTGTTGATCCTCAGAGTGCAAAAAATTATAGCTAATAAATCTCGAAATATGAGAGATCAAAAAATGACGCTCGGGGTTATGTGAACAAAGATAAAGAATTACGTACAACTTTTGTGACATAATGCTATGCAGCATATGAGAATGTCGAAACTCGTTTTGGTTTTAATTGTACCCAAACGATGCAGATCAATTGATTATTAATTAATTGATAGCCGAAAAAGTTTTCGAAGTGAAATGAGTATGCTAACCACAAATCTGATTCTGATGGTGACATACAACTATGGCTAACTATAAAAGTTCCGATAAAAAAGTGCCAAAAGATTACATAGCTTTTCACTAAGATAAACGTCATAACCATTCAGATCATCTATATATTAATTCCAACTCGAATGCTATGTCACCAGGTTTAAGCTCCTAATATTCACATGTTTTAACGTCCCTTAAACAAGCAGCCTACCGTTTTGCATGCATTTTGAGCGCTGCGAGGTGGATTCCAACCGGTGTCTGATGAGTTCGATCAGGGTATAAAAACGTTCGCTAACCCCTAGGCTAAATCCTTTGCTGTGAAGCATCTATATATTATTCAACGTCGACAGAAAGTCACTGAACATCATCTTTAAGCGCCTATGCAAAGTCATGAATGCGAGAATAGGTCAATGACTGAAAACCTGCTTATAAAAAGTTATTCTATCGCCGAAAAATTTGTCACCCGAACACAGTCCTTGAATGACATTTGCGATGAATCACAAATATTGACAGAATAAAGACTCTTTAGGTAAAAGTCCGAAATGAAATCGAAGATGAAAATTTGTCCATTTAAATGAAAAAAGATGATAAAGAAATTTAAACCACCTAGATAGAAATGCAACACGGTGAAGCTTTTGTGTAGCGTTCTTAAATTCTCATGAAACATTGTTGCGATTTCTTTTCTCTTTCTTCTGTCTTTTTCTGTATATCATTTCTCTCTTTCGGTTTTCCTTTTCCTTCTGTATTTCTTTTCTCTTTTGCTCTTTTTTGTCATTTTTTCTCTTTTTCTCATTTTTTTTTCTTTTTGTTCCTCATCTGCTTGTCTTTAGTTTCTCGTATCTTTTTTCCTTTCTATTTTTACTTTTTGCTCTTCTCTTTCTTTTCAGTCGTTCTTTTTCTGTGGCTTTTTTCTGTCTTTCTTTTCTCTTGCTTTTCTTTCGTTTCTTTTTTTCTTTCTGTATTCCCTTTTTTGCTTTTTGTTTTCCTTTTTGCTCTTTTGTCTTTTTCTTTTCCTTTCTTTCTGTTCTCTCTTTTTTTCTGCTTTTTTTATCTGTCTTCCTTTTTCGCATTCTTATTTCTGTTTTCATCTTCCGCTTCTCTTTAGTTTCTCGTACCTTTTCCTCCTATCTGTTTTTCTATTTTGCTTTTGTTCTTTGCTGTCGGTCATTTCTCTGTTTTTTTTCTGTCTTTCTTTTCTCTCTTGCTTTTCTTTATTTTCTGCCTTTTTCTCCCTTCGGTTTCTTTCGTTTCTCTTTCTATTCGTTTTTTTCTGTTTTCGTTGGTCTGTCTATTCTTTTCTTTTTTTCTCTCGTACTTTTCTCTTGTGTTTATCTCTTGTTTTTCTCTCATTTTCTGTTTTTCCTATCTGTTTTCTTTCTATTTTTATTTTTTGTTTTTATCGGCCTGTTTTTTTCTAGGGTCTCCTTCTTCTCTGTTTTTCTTTTCCATCTTTCTTCTCTGTCTTTCTTTCTTCTCTATTTGCTCTCCTTCAGTTTTCCTGTTTTTTTCTCTTTCCTCTCTTTCGATTTTCTCTTTCTTTTGTATTTTTCTGTATATCTTTTATCTCTATCCGTTTTTCTCTATTCTGTATCTTTTCTCTCTTTCGATCTTTTTTCTCCCCCCTTTCGCTTTAATTTTTCTTCTTTTTCTGTATTTCTTTTCTGTCTTCTATTTTTTGTCTTTTTCTCTTCGTTATTTCTTTCTTATTTACTTCTGTTTTTATTTTTCTCACTTTTCAATATTTTCAGTCTGTTTTTTTGTCTTTGTTTTGTCTTTTTCTCTTCTGTCTTTCTTTTTTGTTCTTTTTCTGTCTTTCTCATTCTTTTTGCCCCTTTTTGTTCTTTTTTCTCGTTTCTCTCTTCAATTTCGCGTTCTTTTTCGTCATTCTCCCGTCTCTCTCGCTTCTCTCTCTTCTATCTCTCGTTTCTGTCTTTCTTTTTCTCTCTGATATTTTTCCTTCTTTTCTGGTATTCTTTTCATCTTTTCTTTCTTTTTCTCTTGCTTTTGTCTCTTTACAGTCTTTTGTTTTTTCTCTTCTTTTGCTTTTATTTTAACTCTCTATTTTTCCCGCTCTTATTTCTGTTTCTCTATTTTCTCTGCCTTTCTTCTGCTTTACCTTTCTTGCTTTTCTCTTTCTTCTTTATCTTTCGTTTTTTTTTTCTTTTCTCTAATTTGTTTCTTTTGCTCTTTTTTTCTGGATTTTTCTCTCTCCGTTTGTATCTTGCTTTTCTCTTCTTTTTCTTTTCTGTTCTGATTTGTTTTTCTCGCTTCCTTTTCTCTCCTTATCTTCTTCTTTTTAGTTTGTCTGCTCTCTCTTTTCTGTCTTTCTCTGTATTTTTTTCTCCTCTCTCATTCCTTTCTTTCTTTCTTTTTTGTCTCTCTTCTCTTTCCCTTCTTTCTTTCTTTTCGCCTTTTTTTCTTTTTCCTTTGTGACCATCTTTTTACCTCTTATTTTTTCTTCCTCTCTTTTCTCTATTGTTTCCTCTTTTCTGTTTCTTTTTCTTTCTTCTCTCTTTGGTTTCTTTTTTTTCCTTGTGCTCTTTTTTTCTATTCTTTTTTGGTTTTTCTTTCCAATCCTTCTCTTTTGTTCTTCTCTTTCATTTTTTCTTCAATTTTTTTGTTTTTTTCGCTTGCTATCTTTTTTCTTTCTCTTGCTTTTCGTCTTTGGTTCTGAGTTTCTGCCTTTTATTTCTTTTCTCCTCTTTCTCTGTCTCTCGTTTCTGCTTCTTTTCTCTGTATCATTCTTTTCTCTTTCTTTTCTGTCTTTTCTCTCTGCCTTTCTTTTTTGCTTTTCTCTTTTTTTCTCTTGTTTTTCTCTCTTTGTTTTTTTCTGTCTTTCGTCTCTTTGTTCTCTTCTCTTTTTTTCTTCTTCTGCCTTTCTTTTCATCTCCTTCCTCTTTATTTTTTGTTCTCATTTCTCCTTTTTTCTGCCTTTCTGCTGCTTTTTGTTTTCTCGCTTTTCTCTTCTTTACCTTCCTTTTCATATTCTTTTCTATGTACTGTTTTTTTTCTGTTTCTTTTCTGTCTGGTTTCTCTCCCTTTGTATCCTTTTTTTTTCTCCTTGTTTTTTGATTTGTTTTTCTTGCTTTGTTTTCTCTCTTGTGTTCTTTTTTTTAGTTTCTGTAATTTCTCTTTTTTGTTTTTTCTGTCGTTTTTTCTCCTCTCTCTCGTTACTCTTTTGTTCTTTTCTGTCTCTCTTCTCTTGCTTCTTTCTTTTTTGTTTTAGCTTTTTTCTCCTTCTTTTTTTTCTTATAATCTATTTCTTTTCCCCTCTTTGATTTTCTCATGTTTTCCTTTCCCTTTTTTGTTCTTTTTCTGCCTTTCTTCTCTGTTTTGTTTCTTTGTCTTTCTCTTTTTCCTCTATATTATATATATTTTTTGCCTTGCTTTCTAACCCACATCCCTTTTGTTCTTCTCTTTCGTTTTTTTCCTAAGTTTTTCGTTCTTTTCGCTTTCCATTTCGTTCTTTCTTTCTTTTGCTTTTCTCTTTCTGTTCTGAGTTTCTTCTGCCTTTTCTTTATTTTCTCTTTCTTCTTTCTTTATTTTTCGTTTCTGTCGTTTTTTTTCTGTATCGTTTCGTTTTGTCTTTCTTTTTTGTCTTTTATCTCTGCCTTTCTCTCTTGCTTTTCTCTTTCTTTTTCTCTTGTTTTTCTCTGTTTTCCCTCTTGCTTTTCTCTCTTTTCTCTCTTGCTTTTCTTTCTTTGTTTTTTGGTGTCTTCCGTCTCTTTGTTCTCTTCTCTTTTTTTTTCTTCTTCTACCTTTCTTTTATCTCTTTCCTCCTTATTTCTTGCTCTCATTTCTCCTTTTTTCCGCCTTTCTGCTGCTTTTTGTTTTCTCGCTTTTCTCTTCTTTACCTACCTTTTCATACTCTTTTCTATGTATTGTTTTTTTTCTGTTTCTTTTCTGTCTTGTTTCTCTCCCTTTGTATCCTGTTTTTTTTCTCCTTGTTTTCTGATTTGTTTTTCTTGCTTTGTTTTCTCTCATTATGTTCTTTTTTTTAGTTTCTCTAATTTCTCTTTTCTGTTTTTTCTGTCTTTTTTTCCTCTCTCTTGTTACTCTTTTGTTCTTTTCTGTCTCTCTTCTCTTGCTTCTTTCTTTTTTGTATTCGCTTTATTCTCCTTCTTTTCTTTCTTTCTTATAATCTATTTCTTTCCCCCTCTTTTATTTTCTCTTTTTTTCCTTTCCCTTTTTTGTTCTTTTTCTGCCTTTCTTCTCTGTTTTGTTTCTTTGTCTTTCTCTTTTTCCTCTATATTATATATTTTTTTGCCTTGCTTTCTAACCCACATCCCTATTTTTCTTCTCTTTCGTTTTTTTCCTAAGTTTTTCGTTATTTTCGCTTTCCATTCCGTTCTTTCTTTCTTTTGCTTTTCTCTTTCTGTTCTGAGTTTCTTCTGCCTTTTCTTCATTTTCTCTTTCTTCTTTCTTTATTTTTCGTTTCTGTCGTTTTTTCTGTATCGTTTCGTTTTGTCTTTCTTTTTTGTCTTTTATCTCTGCCTTTCTCTCTTGCTTTTCTCTTTCTTCTTTCTCTATTGTCCTCTTTTCTGATTTGCTTTTTTCGCTTTCTTTACTCTCTTTGATCTTTGTTTTTTCTGCCTTTTTTCTCTCTTTATCTTTTTTCGCCTTTCTGTTTTTTTCTGCCTTTTTTCTCTCTTTATCTCTTTTCGCTTCCCTTTTTCTTTCTCTATTTTATATATTTTAGCTTCTTCTTTGCTCTTTCTTTGCTGCTTTTTTTTCTGTTTTCTCTCTCTCTTGCTTTTCCCTTTTTTCTGCCCTTCTTCGTCGTTTTCTCTATTTCTTTTCTGTGTTGCTCTTCACGTTCTTTTCTGTACTTTGTTTCCGTCCTTCTTTTCTCTTTCTTTCTTTTAATGCCTTTCTTTTTTCTATTAGTTTCTTTTTTCTCTCTATCTCTTTTTTTCTGCCTGTCCTTTTTTTCCTATATTTCGCGTTTTTGTCCTATTTTTCTTTCTTTTCTTTTCTTTTCTGAATTGGTTTTCGCTTTCATTACTCCGTTTTTCTTCATTTTTGTATTTTTTTTATTTGTGTGCTTTTTCTTTTCCGTGTTTTTTCTTTCCCTTTCTCTTTTTTTTCTTTCGGTCTTTCTGTTCAGTCTCTTTTTCTATTTTGTTTCTCTCCTTCTTTTTGATTTATTTTCTCTTTTCTTTTTTATCTCTTGCTTTTCTCTTTCTTTCCTGTCTTTCTTCTCTCACTTGCTTTCCTCTTTTTTGTCTTTTGTTTTTGTCTTCTTTTTTTTCCCTCGCTTTTTTCTGCTCTTCCCTCTTCCTTACATTTCTCTTTCGTTTATTTTCTCTATTTTTTATTCTTTTTTCTGCCTTTCTCTTTTATATTTCTTTTTCTCTTTTTTCATTTTTTCTCTTTATCTCTTCTGTCTTTTTTTGCCTTCCTTTCTCATTCTTCTCTCTTTTCTTCCTCTCTTTGGTTACTCTCTTTTGTTTTTTCTCTAGGAAAAAAAAAGAACAGAAACCTGTTCTCCTGCGTTTCTTTTTCTTTTATGCCTTTCTTTTTCTTTCTTTTCTCCCTCTGCTTTCTATCGTGCCTTTCTCCCCTTTTCTCTTTGTCGTTTTCGTCTCTCTTTTTTCTCTCTCTCTCTCTCTCTCTTTCTTCCCTCTTTTTTTTCTGTTCCTCTTTTCTGTATTTTTTGTTTCTTTATTTCTCTTCTTTGCTCTTCTTTTTCCTCTGCCTTTTTTTGCCTTCATTTTTGTTTCCTTCGTTTTTTTCTCTTTTCTCGGTATCGTTTCTTTTCTGTTTTTTTCTTGTCTTTTTTCTCCTTTTTTTTCCTTTCTCTTTTTCTTCTCTCATTTGTTTTGTGTGCTTTTCTCTTCTTTTCTTTTTTGTTTTTCTCTGTGTCTTTTATCTCTTTTGTTTTTCTATTTCTTTTCCACCTTTCTTTTTCTGCATTTTTTTCTGTCTTCTCTCCTTTTTTTCACATTTCTCTATTTTCTCTTTTGCTTTTTTGCTTTTCTTTTCTTTTTTCTCTGTCTTTCGTTTCTCGATTTCTTTTCTTTTTTCTTTTCTGTTTTGGTTTTCTTTTTTTTTCGTTTCTTTTTCTCATTTTACTCTTTCATTTGTCTTTTTTGTGTTTCATTTCTCTGTCTTTTCTCTTCTGTTCTGTTTGTTTTCAGTTTTTTCTTTCCTGTTCTCTCTTTTGTTTATCTTTTTCCTGTTCTTTTTTTCTGCGTTCGTTTTCCCATTTTCCTCTGTCATTTCTCTTTCGTTTCTTTCTTTTTTCTCTTTCGCATGTTTGAGCTCGGTATCATTGCATGTTATAAACGCTGCTTAAAGATGCAACCTAACGTAGAACATGAGTTACACTGTGCCACCATGAAAAATATCGTTATCTGTTTAAGTCTTAGCGCCCCTTAAATATGCAAAATTGTAAAGCAGAAAACGTGCTTGGACAAAAAATTGTTGGCACAGGGTAATATACACAAACCAAACACGTCGGATACGAAAGGTAATACCTATTGCTTTTGAACGAGGGGCTTAGGTTCCACCCCCCGTGGGTGCAAAAAATCCGATTTTTTAATTTTCTATTTATTGAATGGTTTTCTTGTGATGCTTTTGCGGGCCTGCAGTTTCTATTGAAACGAGTGCTGCAAATTTCAGCGCCAATAGCACTTAAGTAAGAAGTTTTTAAAATGTAATTCTTATTAAGGCAAGAAGGAAAGGAAATTGGAGCCAACCCGGGTTGACCAAACTTACTTACCATAAAACGAACCATATATGGTAAATTACTTACCATAAAATGGACCATATATGGTAACTTACTTGCCATAAAACGGACCAAATATGGCCCATAAAAGTCATAAATTGTTTTCGTTCAATGATCTTGCTATGATTTGTAAGTTGCCATTTATGGATCGGTTTATGATTTCTAAGTTTTCATTAATTTTTTTTATGGAGAATCTGATAATTTATGGGTAACAATTATGGTCCGTTTTATGATTAGTAAGATACCATATATGTCCCGTTTTATGATTAGTAAGATACCATATATGGTTCATTTTATGGTTAGTAAGATACCATATTTGGTTCCTTTTATGGTTAGTAAGATATCATACATGGTCCGTTTTATGGTTAGTAGGATACCATATATGGTCAGTTTTATGATACGTAAGTTTGGTGAAAAGTCCTTAAAAATATAGCTAACTTCTGTAGGAAACGTCTCAATTTCGAATTAAAAACCAACTTATTGAGACTTTTCCAGTATATTCTCGGCATTGAAACTTAGTTTTGAATTGATTTGAAAAATATACCGAAAATGTGGGGTATTTATTAATACAGAATTTCTTATGGAAAATTTTTAACCGTAAAACGGTCTATAAAAAGGATTTTCGTTGCGTTTTATGGTAAGTACGGTACCGAAAAAGTGGACTCTTTGTTTTTTGACGTTTAGTGAATCTGAGACTGGTCTTTTGATTTTATTTGGAAGATAACCTCAAAACATCGGGAATTTTATAATACAGATTTTTTTATGGAAAATTTGAAACCATAAAACGGTCCATAAAGGTTTTTTTATGGCGTTTTATGGTAAGTACAGTACCATAAAAATAAAGTGCAGAATTTTCAAATTTTCTGCACAGAAACGTTGTTTTGGAACTGCATGCAGCTCTTTGGACTGTTTCTCAGCCAAACTCGAAAATTTTGATGATCGTTGTATGTTTAGTAATTTTCCATAAAAACCATATATGGCGTTTTATGGTTGGTAAGTTTCTTTTATGGTGGTCAACCCGGGAATTAAATAAAACAGTAATAATTGTGGACAATCGTTTTGCTTCAGCTGTTCTTGGTACTTCATATTAATGTATCACAAACAAACTATTATTTAGCATGCCGTGGTTGCTTTTTAGTGATCTTTTTGACTAGCAACTAATTTATAATAAAAAATGCTCGTGGTCATTAATAATAATTAAAAATGGGTTCTGCGTAATCGCAGCGGAACAGCATTAGGCCTACAGTAGCCTGTTCTCAGCTGCCCTTTTTCTTTCTTTTCCCCACAATTCAGACTGATCTTTTTATGAGCAGCATTGCTCTTTTATGGTTACTATATCCACGTTTTTTGCGTCTGAAACTCTAGTGTGGTACCATCATTGCATCCAACATTGATCAGGCTAGGGTCAACCTGAAGCTATGGTTGAGTAAGAGCTCATCCTCACACAGACAGCTTCACTGAGGCAGTGGCTTGAACTCTCAATCATTGGCGTGTGAACCTCACACCTTACCTCTCGGCTATCACGCCACTAACATTCGGAACATAAAACGGTAACCTGTTTCGGCACTTTTCTGTCGACATCGTTTTACGTTGGAAAATTTGTGCCTAATTGATTTTGATAGATTTAAATGAGATTCCACTGGCCATTGAGGCATGACAAAGTCCGCAGTTAACATTAATGGCGTAAAATTCTTTTCGTTTCAATTTTCTTACCCTGAAACATAGTAAAAAGTAAATTTAATTGCTACACCGCTATGGGTACTCTTATAATCAGAACAGCTACACTTCGGCTCATTCGTAGTTCATCAGCCCGGGCCGAGGTGTCAACGCTAAAATACTATGCAAAATTATGTTAGAGTAGATCTTTTATAGAATCTTTTTGGATGCTTTCTATTTTTTTTAATCTTACGATCTTGACTATAACGTTAAGATTCTTGTTATCTTTTCAAATTTACTAAGCGAAGATTTTACATAAATTTCCGCTGAATTTATTTCTTTCATTGTTTTTTTTTTGTAGAAATCAGCGTTGATCGTACATAATTTTGCGTTGATCTTACATAATTTTCCGTTCAATTTGGCCTTGATCTTACATAATTTTCCGTTAAATTTACCGTTGATCCTATAACGTTGAATAAAACTTTAGCGCTGAATGAAACCCATTTTTTTCCATTCCAATTTATAAAGAATGTGGTTCAAATGCAAATCAAGGTAAAATGGCAGAGTGGTAGAAGAGTCAGTGGTTCAAAACTGCAGCTAATTAAGATGAAAGCTAAACTCAACGAAAAATTATGTAAGATCTACGCAGAGAAATGCACTATTTTTAAGCTCTAATTTCAACGAATTTATCGCAAAATTTTGAAAGAACATTGCGGTAAATTTTCAAGTTGTCAAGGCTAATTACCGCTTCTTTTACATAATTTTGCCAATAATCCTTGAACTGGGAGGTGAAATCAAATGCAAAACATTTTTGTTGTGGAAAAAGTAAATAGGATTTCACTTTTGTGAAATCAGTTACTGGTGATCGAATCACGAACAGTTTTTAAGCAAGTTCTTTTGCATGGACAGCCACGTTTTGTTTGAATTTTTTTTCAGCGCAGACCTGAAAAATGCTGACTAAATCTCCGTTTACTCGGATGAGGGCTATTTTCAACTCCACTTCCTATAAAATAGTTCTGGTATCAAAGTTTTGCATGCCCGAAATTGAACCGATATTTAACCAATATACATCCATCGTTTTCAATAAATTAAGATATTTTTGCAATGTTGTGGCAAAACGAAACGATTAGGTGTCTTTCCTAGACGTGCAGCAAAAACAAGGCCACTTTTTGTCCATACGTGGATATTAGTACTAAAAATTTTGGATTGTATTGGAGGCCTCCGTTTTTCATATCTTTTTGCGTTTTTCCACACAAAAGACAAACAATTTTTTTTTTCAAAGTTCAACCAATAAGAGATTCAATTTACGCATAAATCAAAGCAAATGAGCAAATAGTACAATTTCACAGAAAAGCGCATGTTTTCTCGCAGTTCAGAGAAAGAAATTTTCCGTAGTCTTATGACCCACTCCAATCCGACAAAGCTCAAATTGGCTATTTCGAGAGGTGGAGGTGAAAGTATTCAGTTTGTGTCATAGGGTTTTTTTTGTCATTGAATATGTTTCCCCGAAAATTTTGAACTTTGTTGCCCTTTGAAACCTCCTTTCTGTTGGTTTACAATTCTTTCAATCTTATTATGGTCAATTTTTTGCTGATTCTCCGGATTTACAGGAGCAATCATGTGGCAAGCAAAACCAACTAAATTTATATAACAGTTTCATGTTTTTTCTATTCATTTTATGAGTTGAATGTTACGCTATTTCAAGAAACTCGTTCTGATTTTTGAGTATTTGCTCAAATATGCAATTATTTTTGGTCACCTTGTCATTCAATTTACAGACAGGTCCCATTGGCGTTCAATGGAGGCCCAAATAAACGCTTATAACTTATGCAATGAAAATCTTATGGTATTAATGGAATTGGAATTTTTATTGGATTTTTTTATGTGGGATTCTCTTCTTCAACAGCTTCTCGCTCGTGGAGGTATAACTGAAACAGATTATTAAATTCAGTTGATAGCTTTTGTTTTTAGTGACTTTAATTTTTTTTCTTCGAAAGTAATTCATAAGCTATTTTGAACTTTGCACTTTTCATTCTCTGTGAGTTTGTAACTTAGTCTCAATCAAGACAGATCCCATCCACTTCTTGAGAAACAATCAAGAATATTCAGTGTTTTAATTAATGTATTTCTGACTTTGACACTAGGCTTTTATATTTAGTTTTTGTTAATCCCAATATTTGTGGGTTTTGTTGTGTGTTGACCCTTCCAAAACCGACCTTGTCGATGTTCCAATAAGGCCAAAGTAAAGAAGTAAAATCTTTCCAGTTAATGGTCCAAACATTTAGTGGCTTCAACACTTTCTGTTTTGCCATTTGTTTTGAATTTTTGATTGTTGCCTTTATTTTTTGTTATTTTGTAGTCATAATATTTCTCAATCTCATTAATGCCAGGACACATTGGCTTCCCAAGGACATACATATAAAGTTATCGAGAATCTTGATAAATGAAAACCAATTTTTATGACCATTAAATTCATCTTGTGTCACATAATTCCCAAGGTTTTTAGAAATTTGCCTCTTATTCTGTTTATACCTGGTCTCATCAAAAAATTTTCATCTGTTTTGTAGTGAAAAACAAGTTATTTTTTGGCTAAGATTTTAATGATAATATTTTGACTTGGTTAATAAGTGTTGCTAAGTGTTTTTAAATATAGAAAAAGATTTTGTCGTAATTTTCTGTAGTCTTGTCTGCCCAATAATCTTCTTATAAATGGCAAGTCTCCGCGATCCGATGTGGCATTTTTCGATTCTTTTTTTATTGGATTGAGATTTTAAAACAATTTTTAATTATAAGTCATACGCCAATTATTTTCAAACAGTATGAGAATTTTCGCATCTTTTCCCCATTTGGTAGACAATTTTGTCAAAAATGTGGATGAGCACGCCAGAACATTATATGCGCAAATGCACATTGCCGAGCCTCTTTGTTCATATAAATTTACACACATATAGATTTGTGTATAGTAAGCGCGCAGTGACTTTACACTGGGTGCAATGTGAGAACATACCAGAAAAAACTTTGACCCTTCTTTGGTGAAACCAATTATAGGTATGGCTTTTAATTAGAGTCATCCCGTTGCTTACTTGAACTACGCAGTTGACCATTTTGATTTTAAAAATTGTCAGAGTTTAAACTTTTTTGTTTGGTTCTGTTTCTTTTTAAAATGTGTCCCTGCTCACTGCAGTATTTATGAAAGGTGTTCTAGTGTCGGCGAGGAAATCAAGCAAAATTACTGGAGAAATTTTACTCTGTTCGAGAAGAGAGTTTTGATTTTATATGATGCCGATCACACTAGAAAAAAATTAATAATTTTATGCCATAGCATTAATTCATGTATCAAAGGGATCACATGAATCTACCATAATTATATATACGATAAAAACAAAAGCATCTTTTTTATCAGTTATTATTAATCTGGCAATCTATCTGTCCTGTATTGTCGTTCTTTTGCTTCATTCTCTTTTCTCGTTGTCTGACCACTCTAAGCTGAAGTATTACTGCAACTGCAACGAAGGCAATGCCAATAGCCGAAGTGTACACGACACGATCTGGTATGAACACACACTGAGCTATGAAGTTAAACGCAGGTACCAGTAGGTGCAAAACTGACAGAGCAGTGACCGTTGTCATCTTCGATCCATGTACTCCGAACACCGGACAAATTGCTTGGCTTGCTGCTGAGAATAGCGTCAAGTATAAATCCGATGAGTGGCAAGGAAGATTGAGAACCCAAAATTTGCTTTCAAAGAGAAACGTTTGATTCTTTTGAACAGTTTGAAAATATTTTTGTACATAAACAGTTAAAATTGATTACTTATGGTCTGAAAAATATGTCAGATTACAAAATCAAAAAGCGCAGGTTCAATCTTACATAGCATGAAATGAACCTAATTTTTATACTGTACTTGTACCCTGAAACGGACCATATATACATTATAAAAGCCATAAAAATTTTTCGTTGAATGGTCATGCTATGATTAGTTAGTTACTATATATGATTCGCTTTATGATATATGTGTTAACTTATATTACCGCTTTTACGGTAAACGAAAGAAAAGTAGAAAAATACTAGGTTACTGAAAAGTCGAATGCAATCTAATAGCCGGGCATCGGTCGTAAAATATTTTAACTGCGGTTAATAACTGATATTTTTAAAATGCTCATTTTGCTTCAATTGATCTGTCAAAAATACCTATGAATAGCTCCTTCGCCAGGCCGACTGAGATTTCCAGTTAATGATGGCTATTTTGGAATGTTTTTATGCCACATATTAGCTAATGACGACATTCTCTGAAAATCCGAGTGTAATGGGAAACATTGCTTTGATAAAAAGCGATCAAAAACCTTTAGGAGACCGCTTTACGCTGAATAAGGCAACAACAATTTTCTTTCTAGTTGCGAACTAGAGACCTTACCTCGAAAATTCGCTCTTCAACTCTTTCGCAATTTTAAACAATATCTTTTTTAAATTGGCGACTTCTATTTTTAGAGGATATTTTTAGTAGAAGTCAAATGCTGCTCGTGAAAATAAGTGTTTAAGTCCATCTGCTGATCAAAAGTCAAACAAGGAGAGATTTTACAGAGGTTTTTGTTCAAGCATTATTTTGAGAGAGATCAAGAAAAGTAGGAATGAAAAAAATTTGCACTAAGCTAGCGAAGTTTTTTGTCACGGGTTGTTTTAGTCAGCTAAACCAGTATTAGTGGGTTTGGAGGCCGTTTTGATCATCTAATGAAAGTATCTACTTTCAGGCGCAATTTTGGGCTATTTTTGCCATTTTGCCCGGTTGGATGCTTTTTCAGTATTTTCTGTAATTGTATTCCATTTTTATACCATCTGGGGAGTTGGTT
The DNA here is from genome assembly GCF_964194025.1 of Convolutriloba macropyga. NCBI lineage: Eukaryota > Metazoa > Xenacoelomorpha > Acoela > Convolutidae > Convolutriloba > Convolutriloba macropyga. Next base: position 23,465,341 of record NC_134468.1, on the reverse strand, counting down.
GAACGTAGTAATTTTGGTGGATTAGGTGGTCTTTTGATTTAATAGATATTAATTCTGAGCTGCGTGTGTTTAGAAAAATCGGGTAACTTCAGTCTAATTTTTGCATATTTTTGTCTTTTCTTTATAAAAAAATTTTTGCCAATTTCTTCTGAAGTAAGTTTTTGGCAATCGCTTTTTGTAGTCACTATTTAACCTAGTGCTATTATAAAGGCTTTGCTTATAAGACCTGAAAGTTTAAGGTTTTATGCATTTACTAAAAAAATATATAATTTTGTATTTTCTGATTTTAGTATTCTGATTTAGCTTTTTTCTGACTGAGTAGCGAAAATTGAGTAGTTATAAGGCGTCAAGTTATTTCAAACTGCTGAAACTCAATTGAGAAAAAAGTGTTTAAACTGATTTTGTTTTTGAGAGCTAAATTTTTTAGCAAGTCTTAATGACGTGCGTTTTAGCTGTTTTGTACTTCTTTCGGCTATGTATTAACTTTTTTCAGTATGTTTTCAATTATGGAAAATTATGAGATGAGCCACAACGAGATTCATAAACATTATTTGACTTTTAAGTGAGCTACCAAACAACTGAAATTGAGAATTTTTGGGTTTGTTGAGTGCAAACGATGTTCGAAGACTTCGAATTATATTTTGGCCTCCTTATCAGCCGAACTCAAACATTTTTCATGACAATTGTATGGGTAATAAGTTTCTATAAAATCCATAAATGACCTGATTTGCTTGATAAGTTTCATTTATGATGGCCATCTCGATAAGTATGGCAACATCTATTCAACGTTAACTTAATTTAAATTTGAAACCCAAATTTTCGTAAGGATCAAGAACATTTTTGTTAAGTGTGTTCAGTAAAAACTAGACTCAGATTAAAGACATTTTAATGGCATGTTCGCAATAGTTATGATGAACGTCTAAAAGATCGGAAGGTGGGGGAAGATGTGTAAGAAATAGATTCTAGAAAACCTCAAAAAACTAAAAGTCAATACCTGATCCAGCTTTTAGCGGTAGAGATTGCTAAGAATAAAACGAAATGCGGTGAATTGCTGAAAGACTTCCCGGTGTTCGGCAATCAATGCTTGCAATGACAGAAAACTTTTCATCTCTGAAAACCGCCTGTCTTACCAGAAACTCACCGCATTGAACAGATGAACCACTAAAAATCCTAATACTTTTGGTGAGCTAGTTTTTATTAGAGCGAATTCTAAGTAATGCTTTGACTATTTTGCTATAAAACCTCGACCTGAGACTATGCAAACATGGATAGGATACTATTATTTTAGTTTTCTTAAAATCAAACGCTGCCAGTACGGATAAGAGGCTAAGCCAAATCCGAGAATGCCAACAGAAAACCAAAGATAAGTCCATGAAGGTGTAATTTCTCCAAACTTTCTCATTGATACATGCATGAATATCAGCGATGTACCGCAAGCTGCAGCTAATAGAACACCCTTCAGAGTATCAGACTGAAACAAGTTTCCATCAAGGAATGTTTTAGGATTGCAAATAACTGCAGTTCCAATGATTCCCAGTATTATTGAGGTGATCGTCAACCATGTCGGTTTTCGTTTGTCTTCAATTGATTGAAAAATGACAGACACTGTCAATTTGGTGAAGACACATACCATCGTGTTGTCCGAGGGTAGAATATAATTGAGTGACTTGAAGTTGATCCATATCCCAAAACCTCCAAATAGAGCCGCACTTATGGCGCTAATGTAGAAACTGGAGCGCTTTGCTGAAGCTGCAGGTTTAAAATTTTGTGACTCTAAACTTAGTACGCAAAGGCCTGACAAATACACGAAGTAAGCAATGAGCACGTTCAATATAAACAACAAATTTGAGATTTTAAAAAATATTGAAATTGAGTTAATATATGAACTGTTGTGTAAATTATACTGTTGTGTATATATATATATATATATATATATATATATATATATGTATATATATATATATATATATATATATATATATATATATATAAATATAGGAAAAAAAGAAAGAATTATCTTCTCCAATGAAAAATATACAAAATACTGCAAAATATATTGAATTGGAGAGGACAGACAACGGGGCTATGGACCTCCACTTTTCAGTCTACCCCAGAGATGAGTATAAAAAAATAACAATTAATATAATTCGAAAAGAAAAAACTATACACATTAGCACTGTTTGAGAGATGTGACACAAAAGTTAAAAATTAAACACAAATCTTGCCAGTTCGAGATTGCATACGAAAAATGAACATTTCAAAATATGGCAAAAATTAGCAATTTCGCCTGACGTCTTCGCTTCAAAGTCTGCCGGAATAATTTCTAGGCTTTTCAATTTATTGTATAATTGTGTTGCACGAAGTTTGATTGAACATCACTCTACTTTTCCTTTGCATCAAGGTTGTTTGAGTAACTTAATTGCCGATCCCCTAGTTTCTCTTACTATGCTATAAGGTACTAACAAAACCTTGCAAAAATTTTCAAAATGAATGCCACTGATTGCTTTCAGAGAAAAGTTAATCAATTCATACACGTGCAGATCATAAACAGTCGATATGGAGTGCTTCCGGAATATGTCCTCACACGAATTAGTTCTTTTTTTGAAATAAATGAAATTCATTTTTTTTCTCTGGAAGATAAATAGGCATAAGCAAAGAGTAACTACAGCAGCCATAGACTAAGACTCCATATTGAACAATAGGCCGAACGTTTGATTCGTAACACAGTATCATCAGCTTCCCAGGCAGAAAATGTCTCAATTTTGCGATAATACCGCCTTGCTTACCTAACTTTTTTTTTAATTTCTTCAATATGTCTTCAAAAAGAAAGCTTGGAATCAGGAAGTATTCCTAGATATTTACAAACTGGTTCCTTTTTTTCTTTCCCTCGATAAAACTGAAACTGTCTGAGGCATCAGCTGCTAAAGTGACATTAATCTGTACCGTTTTATCTAAATTGAGCGCAAATTTTTTTGAATTGAGCCACTTGCTAATTTTTTTGAATTCTTGTTCAACTTCAAATAGCTGCATTCCTACAGCAGTTAGATTTGTATCGTCTGCAAACAGAATAAAGTCAAGTTTTTTTGCAAACGAAAGGTAAATCATTTATGTTGATAATGAATAGAAGGACCAAAAATAGATCCCTGTGGTCCACCACATTTAAGTTCTTCCCAGCTAGACAAAACTCCGTTCAAATGAACACGCAGCACTATCGAGGTATGTTTCAAAACATTTTAATGCTGTTCCTCTGATGCCAAAACCTTTTAGCTTTTTAATCTTCATTTTGTGATCAGTTGTATCAAAAGCTTTCCTGAGATCCAAGAAAAAACAGAAAACATTTTCTCTTTTAGAAACAGATTGCAAGTTTTTCAAAAATTCAACAGAAGCATCAATTGTATTTTGTTTATTTTGGAATCCTAATTGTCTATGATTAACCAACGAAAATCTTTCAAAGTAGGAGTATATCCGATTAAACAATAATTTTTTATAAACCTTGCTCCAAACAATAAGTAGTGAAATAGGGCTGTAATTAATCTCATCTAACTTTGAACCAGATCTGTGTAAGCGAAAAACTTTTGCTTTTTTTAAGCTCTTGAGGGACTTCGCCCCTTGTTGAACGAAAGATTTATTAAAAACGTAATGTATTCAATAATTACAGGAACTGACATTTTTACCAAAAAATTTTCAACAAAATCATCACCAGAGGCTGATTTATTATCAAAATTTGATATTAAGACTTTAACACAAAACAGAAACATCGATTGCTGAAGTCTTGGAACTTTCTGTTCATTTCAGCACATAGATGCTTGCTGATTTCAAACCCAACATTGGCAAAAGAATTATTAAAGGCTATTGCGTTATCTTGATCATTCGGCCGACTAATACTGTTAGCCACAGTTTCCAAAACAGAGACCTTGTAACTGTTCAATACTTTACGACTTAAATGTTTTAGTAATTTTTAGACTTCTTTTTTATCACGGAACCAAGATTCAAATTTGTTTAAATAGAAATCTTTTTTGTTTGCAGAAAACTGTTATCCAAAGCGTAATCTTAACCATTTGAACTTTTCTAACCAACTATTGTCATCACTTCTTTTCCAATCTTTTCAAATAACGATGAGCAATGTTCTTATTTTTGAGATTTTCCAGTTTGTCGCATAACCGTTTAAGCTGTTTTGTTTCTCTCTATCCAGCTGTCTTCAGAGAGCGAATCTGTCTGTTACATCCGAAAACACACTACTAAAGGTATTGAACGCTTTTGAAGGATTGTTACACATTTTTATTTTTTCTTTTCTTAACAACGAGTTCATCCAAAAATAACGTTTAACTTTTTTTGGATCTTTTGCAAACTTACTATCTCTAAAAAGTAACAAGTCTGTTTTCCTTTTTGTTCCAAGTCTCCAAAACAGAGTTGAATCAGGTAATGATGTGAGAAGCTTTGATGAAGCATGACAACGGTTCCACAATTAGGTTTATTTTGATGAATAAAGTGATCGAAGCATGTTGAAGTACTATGCGTTACTCTAGTGGGTTCCTTCACTCCGAAATCAAAACCATTTGAATTTATTATTTTCAAATAGTTGTTTACATAATGATTATGCTCAAAAATGTTGATATTGAAGTCACCGCAGATAAAAAAAGGTTTTGTATTTTTGCTCCAGGACTAAAAAAGTCATCAAAAACCTTCAAGAAATTCTATTTGGGCTTATCAGGTTATTGTATATGACAGCTACAAAGAGACGTAAACTGTTAGCACTAACTTCCATAACAGCAGCTTCGTTGAAACGATTTTTGTATTTTTTATCAAATCACAATCATTTTTCAACTGTATCATAACACCAACAACCTTCGCATTTCTGTTTGTTAGCGAATACTGATGATATCCTGTAACAAGTAAACTATGGGCGTCGCCACCGCTGTTCAACCAATTTTCGCACAAACACAAAATGTCAGGCATTTTTCCAAGTCCAAGACTTAAAGTTTCTAGTTCACCGAAATGTTTCTTTAAAGGTCTCACATTAAATGAAGAACCTGTAAGTATGTGTATTTTTGGTTTTTATCTTTATGATGTTAACCTTGAATAGGAGTATCAGTTGTTTACGGAACCATTGCTGTTGTTCCGAATTGGCTCTGAAGTTTGCCCAGTCTCTTGAATTGATTTAAACTGATGCCAAAAATGTTTTGAAACACTCTAACACCTCTCTTAAACCATATTTAAGATCCATACCACCCTGGTAAAAATTACCGATTTTTCAGATTAGGCCATCTTGCTTCCACTCATCAAAAATTGTACCCTTTTCTGTCCATGCTGAAATGACTCGTACATCATCCTCCGAAAATTAGGCCTTTTTTTGTTGTATCTTCAAAAATACGAAGATCAGACTGTTTTTTCTTATTTTTAAGAAATTTAATGTTTGCCATACATCAAAAAATTTGAATATGATTGATCTATTTTGTGTTCTAGTTGATGCAGGAAGCCGGTGTGAAATTGAGATGTCGTTTTCTGTTACGGATACGTTCAATATTCTCGCTATATTTATGACAGCCGCTGTTGTTGGCTGGTAAGACCCCCTTTGTCCGCTCTGATGGCTTTCCGGCAAATCCAGAATTTTGATGTTTTCTTTTCTGTTGTAATTTTCGAGAACTTCGGCTTCAGATAGCACGATTAATTTAGGTTTTCTAATTTCAAATTCAGTTCATATGCTTCAACTTGTAGTGGACAATTTCGTTTATAGTTGATCGAAGCTCCGATCGTATACTTTGGACTATGGTAGGAATCAAACTTGCTACAAATTTCTGCACCCCCAATTCTATTGCTTGGGTGATGTCTACATCATTGAAAGCGTTATCGGTTGGGCTTAGAGCATTGCAGCCACGTTTGTTATTTGGCTTATTCACAGGAGTTTGGCCTTGATAATTAAGTGTAGGGATTCCGTCTTTATCAGATTCTTTTTCTATGGTGAACAAATTGGGCTGAGTATGATTAGGTACTTCGTTGTTCATTTTATGAAAAAAGCTGAAAAATCTTGATATATTCAGGATTATTAAAATGCAAATATTGATGGAGGTTATAGATGTACTAAATGATGAATACATCAAAAGAGAGAATCAAAGATATATATGCATATACATTTTGATTTTTACACAATGGGTCCATTGAGATCACGCTTTCTGTTCCTAAATTGATCGAAACATGTGAAAAAATTATGGATAGACCTGAGCTCTATGAGTAAAAAATGAAGCAACTTCTATGGCAAATTTTTTCCTGCTGTAATCACTCATGATGAACTTTTCGTAGCTCTTCCTGAACAGATTGATAACAATTGTCATTATCGTACACGAAATAGAGGATTCATCTTGTCGGAACTTGCAAAAATTCTTTTACATATATAATTTTATCTCTTGTTTCGTTCTTAAGATCTTTTGGTAGGTGTAGAGTGCAATCATGACAATAATGCCGACTGTAAGGCTGTTCAGTTTGAAATTTCAAAAAACTGAGAGATGCTTTTCGTTCAGTATATGTCGACAGATGTCAAACTGATGGTGATAATAATAGTATTAGCTCATAACGTAACTGCTTCAAGGAAGTAGGGCAAGGAAATAAGACATTTCTGCCAAAAAATAAATCAAAGAAAGGATACTAAACAGTCTAAGTACTAAACAGCCTTTTTACTGTAAGTTTGGTTTGAATACAAGCTTAGTTTGAAGCCGGGTGTAATCTCGAGGTCATGGTTCAAGGAGAGTTCTTAGTGACCCAAAGAAAGGATGGTCTTCATAGACAATCTGTAGCTGGATGAGTAGCTGAGTTACTCCGCACGTGGTGTGTATTGGGCCAAATGATCCGTCCGCTATAATGGCCCCACAGAGGGGTTAGTAGACGGCAACTTTACTTTGAACTAAAGCAAAACCCTGTTTGCTATAGTTAGCAATATTATCCTTCATGTCCATATTCAACCGTTACCACCAAGGCGTCATTTGCTTAAAAAACCAGTTAAGCAAGAAGGCCAGACAGTACTGAAACTAAGATCTTACCGACGCTCAACCAACTGGCTTGGTTTCATGGAGTTAATCTCAGATGAATTCGCCAACAGAGTCATTAATTTGAGATGCATCTCATCTGGTAGTCCGAACCTAATATGACATATTGCAATAGTCAGCATCAGACGTCTGATATATCAAGTTTTGACAACTGCTTTCTGTCCTATGAAGGATGTTTTGAATTGGAGCCTGCCAAATGCTTTAAGTGCCGATCAAAGTAAATTGAGAAGAAAAAAACTAACTATTTTCTCTTTGAACTATTCCACTTAGATCGTGGCTACCCCGGGTTCATACGCGTTTTGTCACAGTCTCGTGCAGAATTATACACCAATTCTATTTTGGTCGTGCCGGATAACAGAATAAGTTCCATCATTGAACAAAATCCTCGGGGCAGATGATTATGAAGCAGCAGTAAATACAAATATCTGATTGATTGGTCATTTTAATCGACGATGTCCACAGCGGTTCTGAGAGGGTCGTACGCTGTTTGTTTTGGACGCTTGGTGGATTTTTTTCCCGCCTCCTCGAAAAAATTGTCCTATTGTCCCAACATATTTTACGGGTCAAATGAAACTAACTACGGCTAGATGGCAGACTATTACACTAGTTATCCCCGTTAAGAAAGTATTAACCAATTAAAAAGCAGAGAATAACCACCAATATACGTGCAAAGTATTTTGAAAGGCGTGCAATTTCCAAAAAACTATTTTAACTTAATTTTATTTAAACGTACCTATTATATGTATTCACCAATTGGGTGTTCGCTTAATAATTTTAGATTTCTAGGCAACTGTTGACGAAACAGGAGCAAAATTTTACACCAATAAGAGCGTTAAACGAAAAAAGTTAATTGCTCATCATAGAACACCTTACGCATAAATTAAATAGTCAAACTTAATAGTTTAAAAAGGCTACACTATTTTATGACCTCAATCTTTTTCCGAATTCTGAACTACTGATTGAGTTAACGCGTAATGGTTTTCAAATATGTTAACTTTTTTGGATTTTAGTAATTCTCAGACGACAAGAGAGTGCAGCTGAACAAAAGTATGAAAATCTGTTTAGGTATTATCTTTTTGGGTTTGATTCTCTATCTTTATCGGGACATTCTTCCCGAGTCGGAATCGGATGTTAATCTTGCAAGATCTTGCAAGAACCTTGCAAGAATCTTGCAAGATTATGCATAACCTTGCAAGATTCGTGCAAGAATCTTGCAAAATCTTGCAAGATGAACATCGGCTTGCAAGAATCTTGCAAGATTAACATCCGTCTTGCAAGATTCTTGCAAGATTAATATCCAAAACTTGCAAGATTATTGCAAGATTAACATCCAAACACCATTCAAAAAAAGCCAAAAAAAAGTCTAAAAAATTTAAAAAACGTTAAAAAAAACGCCATATAATAGCCGTTGAGACTCCAAAAAACCGCAATAGAGCCTAGAAACCTATCTTATAAAGCCTAGATACCTATCCTATGCAACAAAAAAAAAGGCTCAAAAATTTTGAATATACAAAGAAAAATAAAAGAGCATCACAAGAAGAGCAATAAAAAGGCATCAGAGTTACCAAT
>NC_134468.1:23406139-23456535 GCF_964194025.1 Convolutriloba macropyga | reverse complement strand
CTGTGAGAGGAAATCTTGTGAACATGCAGTTCAACTTTTTCACCCTATTGGCAGTTGAAACTACAAAAATTAAAATGAAATATTCCAAAGGGAACAAAAAATGTTTTTTTTTTCTGTAGTTGTATAAATTAAAAAACATACTCCGCGCATTTTCCGAAAAATTCAATACAAAATGCACATTCACATACAAAATGAAATGGAAATATCTACGCGCACACACTCACACACACATACCCTCAAAATCACAAATATACCGACACACACACACACACACACACATATATATATATATATATATATATATATATATATATATATATATATGTATATATATTTATATATATATATATATATATATATATATATATATATACAAATATATATATATATATATATATATATATATATATTTATATACAATTGAATGATACCTCACATACTCACTCTGCCTCTCAGTCACTCACACACGCACACACACACACACACTCACACCCACATACAATCCCACACACAGCAATTCTAGCACATTTAAGAATATTATTTTGCGGCAAAGTTTTTGCGAAGTTTTCAAAGCTATACGCATTTAAACGAATTCTTTTTGCATATTTTCAGAGAATTTCTCGACCGAGGAAATTTAATATTTGATTTTAAAAGGAAAGGAGATTTAGAAATACAAAAAACTAGGGAAACACAAATTTTCAGAAATTTTCATAAATTTTGTATTATTTGCAAAGATTTTTCAGATTTATAAAATTTCAATGTTTGTTCAATAGTTCTCAAAACTATATAAACTTTTGTAAACTGTCTATTATATCTCAACTAAGGAAACCCCAATTGATGTGTGTCTGAATTAATTGCAAACAAAATTTAGTCCATCGTTGAAAAAAATGTATATGAATCGTGAAATCTTTGAAGACAGCGTTTTGTACTCTAATCCACAAAAGGCAAAATTTATAGGAAGTTGTCTTTTCGGACATCGACCTTCTAATGCGATTTTCTGTTAGTTCCAATGATTGCTTTGATTAAACTCGATTTTGCTCTTGGAGTTCTTCACTTTCGAATTTCTCTGTTATGCTACTCACACCCGGGTCGAGGTTTTTAGGTGAAATTTTGTAGGAAATGCTGTGAATGCGGTGAAATTTTGTAAGAAAAGCGGTGATTGCGGTGAATGCGGTGAAAATAAATATTTCACCACATTTCACCGCAGTTCTTACGAAAATTCACCGCAAAATTCACCGCATTTCTTACAAAAATTCACCTCATCGACGTTTGTGGCGAATTAATGTAAGAAATGCAGTGAAAATGATGAATGCGGTGAAAAAAAATTAATCCGCCACATTTCACCGCTTTTCTTACAAAAATTCACAGCAAAAGTCACTGCATTTCTTACAAAAATTCACAGCATTTGCTTTCCAACGTTTACTCAATCTGATTTAAGATCACAGAAGTACGTGAAAGTTGGCGGAGTGGAACGAGCAGTTAAAGGCCAACAGGCTGTGAGAGGTTCGAACCCGTGTAAGGACCCTTCTTTTTTGTAAGAACACTGAGAACGCGGTGAAAATAAATAATTCACAGTGATTCACCGCATTCACCGCATTCACCGCAAAAAGATGTAAAAAATGCGCGGTGAAAATTTTTCCACCGAATTTCACCTTAATTCTTACGAAATTTCACCGCCAAACCTCGACCCGGGCAGGGAAATATTGAGCGCACTGCACGTCGCAATATTCTTATGTTTTGAACTCACACAGTTTACATTTCTTCCCAAGTTACACCCGCATGTTCAATCAAACTTTTATGTCTTTCCCTTATAATAGAGCTTGCGTTAGTAACTTCCCCTTGGGCTGGTGCAGCTGGATCGACCATTTTGAGTTAGTTGTGTTAACTTGCATAGGTAGCAATTAATCATTTCTCTTCTTCTGTAAACCTGAGAGTCAAAAAACCATTCATGACGTTCCTTCAAACAATTTGCAAAAAGCCATCCCAATGAAAAAAGCCATTTCTGTCAAAAGCCATCCCAATGAGAACTAATAATTTTTGTTCCCATAAGTTTAAAAAGTCGTTGCATTAGCATTTTTTGTTTGGTTTTAGTCATGTAGTTTTCTTTAGCTGTGTCTTCATGGTATGCTCTAAGCTTCGCTTTTTTGTTAATTTTCATTTCTATTTCACTTATGCATTGAAAATTACTTTGTTTTTGGAGCCAGTTGATAACATTGAAGAACCTTTTGCCTTAACTCAGAAAAAAATTACTGTAATATAGCCCGGATCGAGGTTTGGCGGTGAATTTCCGTGAGAAATGCGGTGAAAAAAAACTTCACCGCGTTTTTCTTACATCTTTTTGCGGTGAATGCGGTGAATCGCGGTGAATTATTTATATTCACCGGGTTCTCGGCATTCTTACAAAAAAGACACTTCCACACACGGGTTTGAACCTCGTACCTTAATGATACTTCTTGTGAATTTAATAAACCTTGTAAAACAAATGCGGTGAATTTTTGTAAAAAATTCAGTGAATTTCGCGGTGAATTTATCTAAGAAAAGCGGTGAAATGTTGTGAAATGTGTTCTTTTCACCGCATTCACCGCAATCACCGCATTTCTTGCAAAAGTTCACCGTATTCACCGCATTTCTTGCAAAAATTTGCCCAAAAACCTCAACCCGGGTGGGATAACGTGGTATGCGTAACTGGGATATTGTTTCATAGAAGTGTAGCACTCTAGCTGAGATTTGGAATTTAACTGACAAAAACCATCAGGTGTCTTGAAGAAATATCAGACTGCAGACTTCTAGTTCTTTGATCAGTGCGACGCCAATTTTGAACTTTTTGTGGGATAGGATAAGGTTTATCTGGAGATAAAACCAAAATCGCATGAAGTACGATAATTGTCACTAAGTTTTATATCTAATATGTCTCAGACAAGTAATTTTGTAATTTTTCACATAAAAGTGAGAAACTGGGTCTATAAACATAAATTATTCTATAAATTATGATGTGAAAAAATAACACAAAAATGAATGACTTTCTTTAAACAGTGGGGGTATTGTAGATCCTATTTAAAAAATAGTTGCTGGACTGGCATAAAACCTTTGGTAGAATATCTAAGTACAGCTTAATTTAAGCGTGACTTATCTTTCTGCTGATTCAAACTTAAAAATTTGGTTTGCCAAAACACGTCAACACAATTGTAAACTTTCGAACTTGTAAAAGTGAAGTTTAGATAATTTTTGATTCTCATGTTTTTTTCTAAAAATTCTTTTTCCAGAAATAAAAAATTTGAACCTTTGTTGAATGTTTGCCAAGTTTTACACTTCGAACTCAAATCTGATGAACTCAGATCAGAACTCAAATCTAGTGAACAAATTGCATTACCTAAACAACAAAACCAAAAAAATCAAGGTAAAGTTCCAGCACATACATTAAAGGCTATCAGCAATTTTTCCCAGTAGAAGAAATAGAAGTTTTGCATGGCAAACATTGTCCGAGTCAAAATATAATTGAAAATTGATGCATCAGTTTTAAGTAGTGGTTACGTAAACAAAAAATTTTTGTGAAAGTTTAAGAAAATTTATTAACATTAGAATGCAATTATCTGAGATTTTGCAGGAAAATTTTGATTGATAATTGTTCCGACCCTCTTGAGGGGGGAGGAACTATATACTCAAATGGGTTTTTTTTTATTCAGACATTTTTGACCGGTCGATATATTCATCGTACAGAATTATGAGTAGTATCATTAAATAGTCCGTCCAGCGCAAAATATGGAGTTAAACATATTTTTTTTGAAATTCGTTCTCTAGAGCGAGTAATCGTGGTTCAAATTTTTGTGAATATCAGAACAATTTGCCTTATTTTTGTTCACATTTTCCGGAATTTTTGCCTAAAATTTCGTAAATTTTGCTAAATTATGTAAAAATTTTAACAATAGTACTGTTGATTTTACTCTAAACAACAAAAAAAGTTTTGTTGATTATTTTAATTTTATTTTTTGGCCAAAATTTTGGCTAAACATTTCAAAATTCAGCTTTTTTTTAATCAAAAATTACCCAAAATAAGCAACTTTAGTCCACTATGATCACATTTGGCGGAAGTACACACCCAAGAACAATTAACACAAACTTCTTATTCTACACTGGGAGCTAGGGTTACTTCGAAATCCCTTGAGAGTTGTCTGGAATTAGAATTTTATCGTTTTTTGCTAAATTTACTCTATGATTATCGAAAACGCAGCATTTATTTTTGATCTCTTAACTACCAAACTATCAAGATCTATAACATTCGAAACAATTGAGTGTTCTTAATGGACGAACAGCAACGGACTGGTTTTGATACAATCTTGCACTGTTACAATCCAAAAATAATTCAGATTTGGATTGTATGTAGTCAGTCGGTCTTTTTATTTTAAAGGAAAAGTTTGAATTTCAATTGTTAATTAAAGAACAGAACAATTCAAATCAAAGCGCACTGTTGATAGGTCCAAACAAAGCAATTCCAAATTAATGTATCTAGTTTCTTCACCCGAACAATTATGGTCGTTTTGACTTTTAAGAAAGTTTGATTTTTAAACAAACAAAGGCTTACTGAACTTTGCCACTATTTTTCTCTTAATTTGCTCAACTTGTAGTTTAAGGTCCGCAAACACAGAATGCTTCTTTTTCGTCTTCTTTCTACTGAGTTAATTTTGAATCTTTGTGGTTTTTTCGCGTTAAGTTTTGGTTTTCTGGTTTTGATACTGCTAGATTTCACAATCATTTTTTTCATTTTTAGGTGTAGGCCCATTTTTCATATTTTTCTCGTTTTATCCCAATATCTTATTAATAACAGATCACATATTACATTATTAGTGTTCAAAATATGGAACATATAGATGTCTTTAGAGGCATAGATAAATGTTTTAAGGGCTTCGACACCACTTCTCGAAGAATTTTTTCATTTGGGTTTAACTGTCATTTTCACTTTGTCTTTTTAGTCCCATGGATTTTCCTGGGTAATAACAGATCTCCTTGGTTTTTAGAATTGAAATGATAGCTGATGGCTATCTTGACTTTGAAAACGATTGTTTTCAAAAATTAAAAAAAAAATCAACTTCGCATTTTTGTACTTTTTGTCCATATGTTACCCCGTCTTGTTAGTTACATACTGTAATGTTGTCAAGGGAATAGGTAAGTGCACAGAATCTAACGTTTCACAAAATTCGATATGAATTTACTGGCTTCTACACGGGTTTTTAGCAAAAAAAATAAATTAGTTTTGGATTTTTGTCTATATTGGACGTTCTTTTTGTAGACGTAAAACATATTCTGAATAACTAAGTTCTTCAGCAAATACTATGGACAAACAAACGTACTCAATTAGTTGTTTCACTTGTAGCTTATGGCTTTCATGACTTTGAAAATAATTGTGTTCGAAGAGTACAAAAGTATTTCTTAATTTTTCCTCTTCAATTTTTTCTTCTTTTTACCTAGTCTCATTAATGATAGGTCATATACCATTTTTTCGGGTTTATCGATGAAAGCGCAATCAAACATGTTTTATGGGGAGAAATATGCCTTAAAGCGTCGAGAGCTATTTCTCGCAATTTTTAATATAATTTTTGTTTGTTGTCTCTATTTATTGTTCATTTTGTAACAGCATAAAAAATTGAAGAGTGACAGGTCTTAATGCCCTCCTATTGAGGCATTAGATGCATAGGTTACTGTAGAGCTTTTAGATGTTTTCAGTTGATATCTAAAGGTTTTTATTACTTTTGAAATTGTTTTTAAAAAATTAAAAAAAATTTTTTTAACTTTGCTGATATTGTTCTTTTGTCTAATTTCTACCAAGCCTTACTATGGACTGGTCCCCCATCTTTTCAAATAAATGCAGGTTATTTTCTTCAGTTTCATGTTTTATCTTACTCTATCTTGACTTTGTTATTAAGTTTTTTTAATGGACATAAAATTTTGGATGTAATTAATGCTTGTTGCTGTTTTTTGATTATGTATGTCGTCTAGCCTTGCTTTATTAATAATGGCAGAACGCATCAATCGAAAGCGGAGTTTTTTTTCCACCCGAATAATTGCGTTTGAAGCAATCTTCTTTTCTATTTACCAAATTTTTTGAAAAATCCTTTAGTTTTTGGGTTGTTTTATCTGTTTTTCATTTGATAGACAATTATGCCAAAAATGTGATGAGCGGTGACGGAACTTTATGTGCGAACGCACATTACCGAGCCTCCTTGCTTAGACAAACAATCAAATAGATGGTAAAAATTCTGAAAGCGAGATGATGCAATACTAAATGACTATTTGGATTTCAAATAGTTACTCTCTTTGATGTTTGTGGCGTCAAATTTACATAGATTTTTGATACCATAGTTTATTTGTGCTATTTTCTCTAGTTAGTCCCATAAAGTTGCAGCGCTAGCGAGCGTTAAAAAATTCTGACATGCAAATGAACCAGAAGGTGCTGATCTCTGCATGTTTTAAATTTGAACTTTGACCTTTCAAACGTCAGATAGCGTTGCAACTTTATGGGACTAACCATATAAGATATTCCAGCGTACACACATAGTCAGTCTCATAAAATTGCAGCGCTATCGAACGTTTCAAAAGTCAAAGTTCAAAACATGCAGAGATCAACACTTTCTTGTTGATTTGCATGCCTGTTTTTCGAAAGTTGCAACTTTATGGACTTTACTATACATGCATTTAGCATTCGTTTTTTGTGTGTGTGTGTGTACTAAGGTGTTTTTATAATTTAATAATTGACCTCACTATGCTGACTAACAGGTATCAGCCTGCTCAAAATAACTGGTGTGTTCTGTAGTAGAGGTGAACGATTTAACCAATTAAGTAGTTATCGTTTCTCAACTACTACAATTTAGTCGGATTATAATTTCGGGCTCCATGTTTGTAATGATGTTTCCTGACATGCTCATTGCAATGAATTTGTGCCAGTCATTGTTAATGTGATTAATTGCCTGCAGGGGTGCCCAAGATACCAGCCCATGCAGTTACTAAATTTGAATCAGATCCAGATAGTACAAAGGTCAAACAAGACAGGGCGTAAAGTAAACTAATGGAGAAATTTCAACACCCATGCATACCATAATCAACTGATAAAATTCCTTTGTAATGTTTCATAGTTTTTTTACTACTATAAAGCTACCACAAGTCGATTAGCACAAGTTTTAGTTGATGGATTATAACCGACATTTAGATTATTGCAGAGTGAAAATGTATATAACAGGTGCGGTGCCGTCAAGAACTGGTACGACCTAATACGGTGCCGCACTATTTCGAAAGTCTTCTACGGCACTGTAAATATTGTATTTTTTTTAAAAAAGGTTTAATAAAAATTGAAATTAAATCCCCAAAGAAGTTGATAAAACTCAAACACCAAAACCTCAAGAGTGACGGAATAGTTTCCGGAATGGACTTCGGGATTCATGAACATTACGCGAATTTTGTAGCCAAACTTAAGCGATCGATTTTGCTGAAAGATACAACAGCGGCATCCCTGAATGCCCTTGCAAAAAATGTGTATGAACTGAATCAGCATAATAGGAATTTTGCTTTGTTTCAGAAACAGTATCAACCATTTTTTAAACGGTAAACATACTAGTTTCCATAGATATTGTTGAGCCAGCGCCCGCAACCACACTGCTCTAAACATTTGGTCCCTTTTCCCGCTTAAACTCTCCAAACCGCAACATAATACGTGTGAAAACGGCCTTTCACTGACGATTATGACAAGGACTGTAGGATTTCAAACTTCGGCAGCCCGATTCCACAAAAAAAGAAATAGAATTTTTGTGAAAGAGGGTTTTATAATTTTTTGATTATATCTCTTTTATTGGCTTATTCTATCCAATAAACTTTTATTGGCTTATTCCATCCAATTCCACAAATTGACCCAAAAAGCCAACTTATGAAATTGTAAGAGCGTTGAGTGAACATAGATTTCACAAGCTTCAAGCGCAAAAAAGTCAAATGGACTACATGCATATTCCGAGAAAACAATTAGAAAAATGCAAAAACTGAATAAAAAGTCTTAATCAAAATAGAATAAACTGTTGTTTTCTTTTTCAACATTGAAAAAAGTGATAATAATTTTCAAAACATTGGTACACAGAATCACATAGCTATGCCAATGAAATGGGAAAACAACTATATAAAAATTTTTATCCACAAAATTTTGTATTTTTTAAAAAATAAAAAAAATAAATAGTTTTGTGAACAATATCTAAAAGAGTGACATTTTTCTAACTCATTTTTGCAAACCGAGAAAGATTTGATGAGCGATTTCTTTAAATTTTTATGATTTAAATTTATTATATTGAACTTATTATTATGATAAAGCTTTTATGTTTTCATTTTTATTTTTTGCGATCTTTTAATTTACGTTGCTCTAGAAAGATGTGCTTTAGAATTATCTTTACTTTGAAATTTTTTTTCTTATATATGAAAACAATCGAATCAAACTTCAAAGATTAGCCTTAATTGTAAGAAGCGGGTAATTTTTTATATTATCACTGTTATTTTTCCTCTTAAGATCAAACTAGGCTATGACGACAAATAATTTGAACCCCCTAGATTGTGTAAATTCAGAGGAATTGGAAAAAAAAACATTTGACAAATTTGATTCATCATATCACCGATAATTGCTTTGCTTAATTGATTCCATAAACTTAAAAACAAAACAAGTCATAGGAAAGAAGCAAAAAAATCTTTTCCTTCCTTCTTTCTTTTTTCTTTATGAAAGATAGTAGTTGAAGTTTTAAATCCCTTAAATCGAAGAAAATGTCTTTTGTCTTCGTCTGAGGTATAAAATTCTAAAATTTGAAGAAAATAAAAAGCTGAGATTGAAAAAAAATTATGCTGATTTTTTTTAAGTCTTCCATTTTGGTGATTGGCGATGCCTAGCCCTGTCTGGCAGAACGTTCAATGAAATTTTTCCTCTGATTTAATTAATTTATTTTGTTCCGATACCAGCAAAGACAATGACATTTTTAATCAAAAAATTTTTCTGGGTTGGTTTTCAAACCGAAAAACTTTGTTATTGTTAAGTGACCAAAATTTTTGGTTAAAGAAGCACTTCACGCAAAATAAAAGAAAATTAGCATAAACCCAATGAAAAATGTACTAATTCTTATCAGACTTGCTAAGAACACTAATCAATGACAATTCTATCTCCTTTTCCGGATGACTTTCCGCAATTTTTATACTCATGAATGTGATTATTTTTCAATTGCTTTGGATATCAAGATGAACGGAAGTTGCTTCAATCAATTATGTAATAGTCATAAATAATAGATCTGCACTGCCGGTTTTTTGTTAGATAAAATTTCGTCGTGCTCCCACTAAGCGCGCACTGAGCTGGGGGCACAAACGGAAAAGATCAAATATTTGTTTCAGATTTTTTGCACGTGAGAAAATAACTGCCGCATTATTTCCTCAGAATTTCAATAGAAACTTTTATTGAACAGGAGAGAAAAGTTGTTCAGAAAATTTGTTTCTTTACATTTTTCGATTTTTTGAGCAATTAGTTAGTGAGCACATATAGAGCACACAAAGGAGTTACAGAGTCTTTTGACTACAGTGAAATTCACAACACATTTTTAGAGCTTTGGAAAGATACACAGGCTATCATCTTTAAACTCTTAACGACTAGAATTCTTTCTCAAAAGTTGAACACATGTGAAGTCCACCAACTTGTTTATTAATAATGAAAATAACCTTTTGTCGTGGATCACTGAGAATTTTTTGTCATGCATCAGACGTACGTTTTAGCTTGGTGTGCTCTGCACCAACTTGCACGAGCTGTCTTGTTTATGTGAAAGACTCAGCAGGAGTGTAGGCACAGGAACAGCATGTTCTCAGAGAAAAGTATGTAACATAATTTTTACCCAATGCCAATATACCCAATGCCAGTATACCCAATGTCATTTTACCCAATACACATTGATATTTTCGTTCAATAATCCGACTTCAAATTAGCCGTCGCTATTACACGTATGTTTTAACATACTCAAGTGGATAATTTGTACTGCTAACATTTAGTCGGATTATAGAACAGAAACATCAAAGTGCATTGCGTATAATGGCATTGGGTATATTGACATTGGGTATAATGGCATTGGGTACATTGACATTGAGTGGTGATCAGACAAAACAGTCCCAGACAAAAAGTCTCAGACAATACAGTCCCAAATAGCAAAATATTCCCAGACAAAACAGTCCCAGACAAAATAGTCCACAGAAAACCGACAAAACCGTCCCAGACAAAATAGTTCGAACTAAATATAGAATTAAACATATGCTCATCAATTAACAAAGAAACCCCTTAAGTTATTCATACGATTGTATTTTTTTGAACAAGTTTTAAGCTGATTACGACTTAAATTTCAGCAAATATTGTGTTTTGACACAAGTTTTTTTATTTAGTCCTAATTCATATCAATTAGAAAAAATGCATTCAGAAGCTTAACTCATAGATTATGTTTGTTAATTGTTTTTAGTCCATTGTTTGTCAATTGTTGCAATATTTTATTTGGGACTACTTTGTTTGGAACTGCTTTGTCTGTTTTCTTGGGACTCTTTTGTCTGGGACTGTTTTGTCCGGACACGCATTGGGTATACTTGAGGACGTTTTAGGAAGTTAAGTAGTAGCAGTGAGATTGTGCAGAAGTTTTTTTTATTAATTTCTTAGCTTTTAACATTGAAAAATTTAGTTTCCGAAAAGAGCGGGAAAAACCAAAACTGTCAGTTAAAAAGCACCATACCTGAAGAAGAATTGACAATTCGCAAATAAAGCTAAAGTGTTATATAATATGGTATGGCGGGTGTTGAAATTTTCCTGTTGATAAGTAAAAGCAAAAGACCAATGTGAGAATCATTCATCTTTATCGAACAACTTAGTTGAGTTTACGGATTGATCTTTTCAGAAGCAACATATTAGTAAATAAATTTGAGTAGATCGAGGTTATGTTTGATGTTTATTCGAAGACAAATATTCTTTGGTAGGTCAACTAATGCTTTATTGAATGTTCCCATAGATGCAGTGAAGCATAGAAAGCATGTTTACAATAGAAATAAAATGTATTATGTTTGCAAAAAAGGAAAATTATTGAGCTTTACGCTTCACTGTTTCAAGTTTATTACATTGAACTGTAGTCTTTCGGCTAACATAAGGACCATTTGAGTTGAAACCACTTTCCACAAACATAATACTTTCCGTTTCTAATTTTTGTATCTAAATCGAATTTTTCTATACTGAGTAAGAATAATTCTCAGAGAAAATGAGTAGATTAATTGAGAAAATAGGCTAATGATGGAGTTAATGAAAATCTGTCTATAAATTTTCAGATTGATAGAATGATCAGATATTAATTACTCCAACATTACATATGTAATGAGGGAACTATTTTACAGACCGTTTTTTATTATCTCCAGCAAAAATTTAAAACTTGTCTACGTTTTCTGTAAAGATAGATGTGGTACCCTTTGAAAGCTCATTAAGTGAAGAACTGAAATCCAAAAAAGAAAAAAAAATAGTTTAGCGCTCGCTCTCTCTCTCTCTCTCTCTCTCTCTCTCTCTCTCTCTCTCTCTCTGGCTCCCGCTCTCTCTCGCTCTCTGCCCCTCCCTATCATACACCAAAATCTTCATTCTCGCAACAACTGCCAACAACTTTGCTTTTCATTTGATCACGTGGTCGCGGATTTTTCAATTTGTCCATTCAGTTCATTAATTCTGATGCCAACGTATTTTTTTTGTGAGAAATTGAGTTTATTGATCTAAAAAAATGCGCTCACACATTTTTATATAATTTTTCCGCGTTCGAAACAGGATTAAAAATTAAATTCAAGGGCTTCAAGATGCAATTGAGAGACTAAGATAACTTTACCAGTCGCATGCATTTCAAGTGTGCCCAACTTGCCAAAATTTTTTGATTTCAGGTTAAAAGGTCGCTTTTAGAAGTTTTGGAGCACCAATTTGTGTTGTTTTGATTTTAAGTTTGATTAAAGAATTTTGTATACAGTTGGTGTCGATCACAGTTCAAAAGATTCTTGAATAATTCAAGCCATCTTATTAGAAAACTTATTTGCTGTTTTTTAAAATTAAATTAGTAAATTTCCAAAAAAATACCTAGTTTTTATATTTTTGTGAAAAAATTTTTGTAATTTTTTTTGTTTATTGGAGTTAAAAGTAAAAATAATCATATATCTGACGGAGATAATAATAAATTAATTTGAGCAAACCAAAGAGATAACAATAAACCTTTAATGCTTAGAAACGCAAAAATAATTGAGAAAAAAAAGAAAACTTTTGAAAACCTAGATCGAAAACACAAATGAAACTATTTCTCTTTATCTTTTTGACCAGAAAGAATTCCAATTAAATTTAATTTAAGGAAATGATTTCAATTTTGCGAACAGCAATTTCAAATAGTCTTTAAGCGTCCAAACAAAATATTCAAAAATAAAGCAAATGGAGATTTCGCAACATTAAAACAGGCAACAATTGAGGCCGAAAACATTTAGAAATATAGCCACGCTATTGACGGTTTCCTGCGGTTTCTTCGGAAATGGGATTTTTGGTACAAATCTCATGATGGAGGAAAAAAACAACAACTAGAATTTTCAGCAAAGGAGTTGAAGCTTCATATTTTTTGTAGCAGGCAGCCGAATTACGAGCAAAACAAAATGGATAAGTACATGAAAAAAAATAAAATCTAAAGCAAAATGAAAGCCAAAGTAGATTCATTTAGGGCAATCAAGACCACAAAACGTTAATTTTGACTATTTGGCTATTCAAAATTAAATCATTAAGCTCTGGTCTGAAGGTCTCAAAAATATAACCAAGCAAAAAATAATTGATAATTTAGAGAAAAAAAGAAAAAATAATGAATAGAAACAAATTCATGGCCCCAATTTCATCCCATCTAATCAAAATTAAAGTCCAAAAACCTTGATCGAAAAGTAAATTCAATTAGTTCTCAAGATTGTTCAGCTGAGTTGAAATTTTATTCGCCTGATTTTAAGATGGAATCGTAACATGACGCAAAAACTTGTTTGTTATTTTAAATTTAAAATATTAATCTCTCCTAGTTTAAACTAGAGTTGTTTATTTAGAGCTTTCAAAAAAGGAAGAAGACTATTGTCTGCAGTCTGAAAATTGCAATAAACTCCCTTTTCCCACTTCCATGAGAACAACCTAAAAAATTATTCTCCGTCTGCGCCGATAGCCGCGTGCACGTTCATAGTGAAACCATTCCATAAATGTCCTCTAGGCCAAAAATTGAAGAGAATTAACTCTGTTCATCTCATGAAATTATTATTTTTCTTCCTTTTAAAATCTTTTTAAAAAAGCGAGAGCCTTTGAGCCTGTTTCATCCCTGCGTAGGCGCCGTAATTCTTCCCCTTCTGCTCATATAAACTTGAAGTTTTCGGGGTAATTTATTGCTTTTTGTCAGATGCACCTGCTTGCTTTTACTCGTTCCTCTGAGTTGCAGATGTCAGTAAAAGAGCAGTGAAATTGAGCAGTATTAGCGGCGCCTACTCATATTTAGTTTTAAATCTGGTTTGGATTTGGTCCCGGATAATCAGGCATAAACTGAGGCTTGTTTATTAATTAGAAAAAAGGCTCAAATACTAATATTTTGTTAGCCTAAGCGGGAGATAATTAGTTTGGCGGGTCCTAAGAGTAGTGGTAGTTAACGCTTAAAAGAATGCGGCCGATTTGATTTGCGGGATTAATTGTCTGTTTATTTCTAGCAGCTCTAATACTACAGTGGACCATGTTGGAACTTTCTCTTGTTGGACCATGCAGATACCAAAGTACACAAGCCATCTGTTTCAATTTATGTGCAATTCGGGTCGGTGCGATTTTTTGTTTTTCTTTAGGAAAATACTCCCATTGCTGCAATTAGTTAATCAAATTTGTTTATAACTTTTGGAACAAAACTGAAAATGGAAAAATTGACCAATATTATCATTCCTTCTATCGTTGATATTGATGCTATTCTTGTTCCATTGGTCGCAAGTCATTTATGAGGTCTTCAATTTGAGTTTATGACAGATCCTGTGCTTATTGAAATATATTTATTTTTATTTCACTTTCATAAAAAAAAGCTTTCAAAAATTCTTATGCTCGTAAATATCAATTAATACTTATTTTCAGTCAATTAAGTATTTCCGTTGTTTGCAAATAAATATTTCTTCTTTTGATATTTTAAAAGTAGCAGCGGATTCTTCTGTGAAGATTTAGTTGCGTCGACTTGATTTATTTGCACTAAATAAATTGCAACAGACAATTGCCAAATGAAAAAACTTAATTATGTATCATTTTTGGATGATTTGTTTTTCATTTTTAATATTAAATGATCTTAGTACATCTTTTATGGTCTACACAAGCTCCATTCAAATTTTACCACTAACATTTTTTTACTTCTAAACGTATGGTAGAAAAATATGCGTTAACTTGAGATAGGAAATGTTTTATCAGAATAAAGTGACCAACATAGGACAAGAAAATGCCGTGAAATATATATTTTACAAAGGTGGTTTTTTACTTGTGTGTGAGGGTGCGTGCGTGTGTATGACAGCTTGAAAAGGATGTCGATTATGCATTTAAAAAATCATACGCTATATTGTCTAATCCAGGTACTAATTTGATCGGAAACGGTTATTGGAGAGCAAACGAAACATTACAAGATATCATATTTTGCCAAGCATCAAGGGAAATGTATAGTAGTCAGAGTCAAAATTTTGTACAACTTTTCGTTTTTTGATTTTAAAATGATAATAGTAGTACTTTGAGATTTTCTAAAACGGTTAAATTTAAAAACTTGGGAGTCTCTGTTTCACTTTGTAAACATTTTTGAAGATTGCTCTGATCGCTATGAAATACGTTTCAGATAAATCAGCGAAGTAAAAAGAGGCCTTTTTTAGCAGTTTTTTAAAATCCTTGTTTCTAGAAAAAAGTCAATTTTTTGATAGATAATTTCTCAATATTATTTCAGGGACAAAGCACAATAAAATTAAAGCCAAGTCGAGAGATTACTAACCTTGTAAACAAACCAGTTTACTCGAAATAACTTTTATTACGTTAATTCAACACTATAGAGTGAGTGCTTTGCTGTTAAATGGAGTAATTTTGAAGAAAAATGAATGATTTTATCTGTATTTTTTATCCAATTTTGTTGGTAGGCTGTAAGATATGTCAGTTTTGACCTGGTTTTTAAAGAAGTGACATGAACAGATCAGAAGTGACACAATTCAAAAAAAATTGAATGCAAGGGTCTTGAAAACAAAACATGAACAGAAAAATTAGCAGTAAATTAGCAGCTTAAATTTCCAGGCTCATCATTTTTTAGGAAGTACGTAATTCATGCAAGATTCTGCAAAAAAGGTACCCCCATATTTTTGTTTTACTTCAGTGCGCCAATCTTTGAACTCTTGTACTTCATAGATAGTCACGATTCCTGAGTGGCTTCCACGACTTAGAGTGGCTGAGGGTTTTCTGGTAATACTTTTCTTCTCAATTAATTGTTTTCTATCAATTTTCCACAATGTTTAATGCGCTTAGAAATTGTATATGATTAACAGGAGCGACATATTTCGGCAATATCTTCCATTAAATGCTTTGAAAAATATTAATTCAACCTTATTATATCACATACAAATCCAATGTTACATTGCGGTGAAACATTATAATGTTTCCAGACCGTGTAATTTTGAACGCACGACACCCCCTTGTGCGTTCCTTTCGGTCTGGACATATCGACTTTCGGTCTGTGACCTCAGCCTGGGTACCACGTTTTTCAATATTATTTGACCTGCATGAACCTTCCAAGAACACTGTACTGAGAGACAATGAGTAAAGAAGAAAACTGAAGCGATGGAAAGATGGAATTAAAAAAGTTACCCACATATGCACAATGAAAGCTGCCCATGAAAAAATAAATAAATTTACAGCTATTTTGAGCCTTTGGGTCAGAAGGGAGATCAAAACTGACCGTCTGTTATTGTAAGAAACCGTAGAGTTAAGTTTTAAAAGCCACAAAACTTTGAAATTGAAATTTCGTGCGGTAAGATTTGTTTACGAAAGCAGAAAAGTTATATATTCATGTCAATATAACCATCCAAAAGCCTCGATATTGTTTATCTAAAAAAAGAACTCGCGCAGTCCATAAAATTTCGTTTTTCACATCGCAAAATTCTTAGTTTTAAAATGAAATCATTTCTTAATCTAAAAATACTACTACATAATCAATCTGCAGTCGTTCTTATTTGAATACTCTGAGTATCGAATGAAGCAAAAAAAATAATCAACCATGATAATCGGTTGCCTATTTCCACAACCCAATGTGTAATGAAATTTTTATATATTTGTAGTATTCAAGATTTTCAATTGCTTTCTACGTAATGTTTATTTTATAAATTGATAAATAATTAATTTAACTTCACTTCGAATTGAAACTCTTGGTAAATTATAGCATCGCAAATAGGCCTTAGTGTGTACTGGAGTTGGCACCAATTTGGAGAGCGCCGTTCATGAAATGTACAAAACTTGCAAAAAATTAGGATTAAAGACAACAAAGGAAAAACCAACATTTAATTGACTCCTTATCAAAGCATTTTTGATCATTTCCCGGAAGTGAGTGGCAGTTCATTTCAATAATGAATCATAAAAAACAAGACTGCCCCCAATTTGACTGCCCGTAATTTAACTGCCCCCAATCCTCTTGATGCCAAATATTATAATTTGTAGTCTGCAATGCTTACAAACTTTGGCTCATTATTCTGATCTTTAGCTGAGCACCATTTGTCAGATTAAATTGCCGTCTGCTCTTATACTGATAAAGATTTATATTCCGACTTGCTTTCACTACTGCAAACCGCCAAAATCATGTCTTATGAACTATTTCTGGACTAACGTTCCCATATCAAGCTATCTATTCTGCTGCCAACGAATTTTTGATTTAGTAAAACAAAAACAATCAGCAGTGCACACTGATCTTGGTCAAATACGATATCATAAGTAGATTGCTTGCATTTGTAAATTAAACAAAATAAACTGAGTTTTTCTTGTTTTTTATTATAATTTTAAATCAGGCATTTTCTTTACATGATTCTCTCCTCTTCGTGTTCTGTCTGTCATCCCCACGCACCTCTTCGTGTCGAGACAGAATTTGTTCTGTTTTCCCCCCTCGTTCATCTGAATGTCGGCAACAACTTGTTGCTTCAGGACATCCCATTGCGACACAAGACGGGGAGACACAATAGGAGGTACGACATTTCTGAAGCAGCAGGTTATACCCAGCATCCAGATGGACGAAGATGATAAACAGCACAAATTCTGTCTCGAAATAAAGAGGTGAGAGTGGAAGGGACAGTCAGAACACGAAGAGGAGAGAATCGATGGAGAGAAAACGCCTGATCTAAACTCAAAACAAAAACAAGAAATACCCAGTTTAATTTGTTTGTTTTACATATACAAGCAACCTACTTATGATGTAATTGTGATTGAAATCATATAGGCAACATCAATTGGTATAGCAATGAATCAATTAAAGAAAAAATTGCGAGTTTCCGAAGAAAATGTTGGGTTACGTGGAGGGAATTTGTGAGTCAGTGGGCCCAATGTGGTTGGACGGTGGCCTACGTAAAAGGGAATAGTGTCTTCTCAGTCTCTGATTGGCTGGAGGTATACATCCAGTATTTCTACTGCTACAGTGTGCAGATTTCAATTTGGAAAGCTTTCAAACGACTGTTTTTGCAGATTGGGCAACCTCATGAGCCATAGTCAGAGAGGCGCTAGCAAGGGACATATTTCAACTCTTCCTATGAAACTCTCCTAATTCTAGATTCTAATCATTGCGAAAAATTGTCAAATGAAGGAAGAGTTAATAGAGAGAGAAAAACAATTTTCAAAATAGTACTGTTCTCATGATATCAGAAATAAACCTAAAAATTGTGAAATCAGAAAAATCCAAATCTGTTTTGTTGATTAGGCAAACAAAAACTATGGTTGTCAAATCCAATTTTTTTTAAAAAAAGAATTTAAAGCATTCGTTCAGAAATGCTATAGATTTTGTCTTTATTTCTAATCTTCAGTTCAACAAAAACTATTTAGTCTAATTGCAAATGGTTACAAGGAAAATAAGAATTGTTCTTATAAATTTTCAACTCTCTGGTTGCAATCCAAAATAAAAGACAATTCAATCGGAACTGCTTTAGATTCGAAGGTCATCAACAAGGCCATTCTCGAATTTATTCATGGGATGCCAATTATCGATGTTTGATAATATAGGAAGTGTCCTCAAGAAGGGCAAACATAAAAACCGCATTATCTAGAACATAACCTGAAACAGTCGTACTGTCAACTTAAATAAGCTCCGATACTGCAAAATATTGTAACTTCAAAATCATTTGTGGTCACTGGCCTGGAAAATACAGATTTAAAACAGGACTCTACAGCCTAACGGACAGGAATTACACTAGCTCCACTAAATGAATCTGTATGGTTTTTTAAAATGTTATAATAGTTGGTTAAATCAGATCTCAAAGACCATTTGTACACATTAGTTACTGAACAACGAAGTCTTCCCAATTCGTCACATTGCAAAACAATGTATTGATTTGCTAGGATAAAAAATCTGTGATGCTTGTATAACGCGGCGAGTCTGAAAAAGTCTGCAAAATTTTGTCTATTCAAACTTTGTATGCAACCCTTAACAAAGATGTCAACATTTAAGGCACGCGACACTTCAGCAGACTAGCAAGCAAGCACTTAAGATTCTGAGTAACTGAAGCCAACAATAGGGTGCTCAATCGAGATTTAGGTTAACAAAAACACTTGATTCTGGAGACAGTGTTTACGGGAACCTGTGCGTGTACTTCCCCGACAAGAGTCAACTAGAACCCGTACAGAATTTTCTGCCCAAAAAATAGACCACAAGACCGCAAAACACTCAAATCTGGTATAAGGAGCAAGTCTACAGCCACAACTTCCACAAATGTTAAACCCAATGTACCACTGACCAAACAGTTTAGCCAAATTTGGAACTCATGAGGAGCGGTTAACTAACATAATCACTTAAAAATTCTAGGAACAGAATTTAAGAAAAAATTCAACAGCGAAGCAACTTCGCAGTCATATTGTTGAACCGCTTGAAAGGTTTTGTGAAGTTTCAAGTAACCAAGCAGTGCTCCCACCCCTCGAAGCAAATCTTAGACAAAAAAAATCTAATGAGCAACAAAAACTTTATATATGTGAGTACCGAGACGTTGTCGCCCGAGGCCGCTACCAGAAGAGAAGCCAACGTCAACATTGTTAAGAGAGGATTGCGTCGCATCATTGTTGGGAACAACTGAACAAAACGTCGGCAACATTTCAAACGTAGTTCATACAAGTAAGCGCAGAATTTTTGCAAACTCTGCCAACTCTTGAAGTGAAGTCGCGTTAAAATTTCAGAATAAGTAGTCGCAAAATATAAAAAAGCACTTGAACAACCTCATATTGAATTTTTTATTCTTGATATAAATTGATTTTGGACCCCATCCAGAGAGTCAAATGCGCGAAAGCTTAAAGATGACAAAAATTTTTTAGTACTAACTATGTGGAGGGTAGATAAATTCCCAAACTGCCTTAAAAGTTCAGCATAATTGAATTGTAGAACCTTTTCGAAGTAAATCTGGAAACTTTTTAGCTCATCCTCATTAGCTAAAATTATGCAAGACTCAATCTGCAATTTTGAGCGAGGAAATCTTAATTTTTTTTCTAATTCTAAAATTTGCCAATCTTTGCACCTATTTAGAGAAGAGAAAATTCTTCGAACATTTCGAAAAAATTTATTTCTGATTGAGTCTAAGCGACTATGAAAAGTTCTTTTAAAATCAATTGCAAATAGAGCAAAATTCGGCCTCAAAATTTCAAAGCTACTTTTCATATTTCATGAGCTTCTTATGAGCCGACGAAACCTTTTTTCGTCTAAAAAACAGGTCTGTACTTTTTAGAAGCAAATTCAATTCTCCACTATAAAAACCACCATTCATGTTTTAATATCTGAATGTTATTTATTGTTCCGACCCCCACTTTAGTGGGGAGGGAGGAACTACATACCCAAATGGGTTTTTTTCTGTTCAGTCAATTTTCGCCGATCGATATAATCAACGTAGAGAGTTGTGAGTGGTATCATTAGAAAGCCAGTCCAGCGTAGAATAAGGAAATAAAAAGGTTTCGTAATTTTTCGCTTTTTATAGGTAGTTATCGAGTTTTAAAGTTTTCTGAATAATTGCTGTTTTTATTCACATTTTCAGCATTTTTGACCACATTTTTGTCAATTTTGCTTAAAGAGATGTAAAAATTGTAAACTGTACTGCTTTTTATTTCATTTGTAAAGATAAAAGAGGGTTGCTGAGTTTTTCGATCCGAGTTTTTTGGCTAGATTTCATGCTAAATTTTTCAAAAATCAGACTTTCGTTAAAAATACGACCACATTTGCTTTTTTTAGCCCACTTGCTTTAAATTTGCTGGAAGTAGACAACCTAATACTCACTGCTGTTGAAATCATCTTAAGCTCAGAAAGGACTTAGTTGTAATCCCGCTGGCTTTATGAGTCTTCTGGATTATAATTTTGAAAAGTTTTTTTCAAATTAAACTCGATAATTACAAAAAAAACATTATTTATTTTTTGGCAAACTGAAAATTTTGTTCAAAAATTGATCTATTTCGCAATGATTTGAGCAATTGAATGTTTTATTAGACGTGCAGCAATATCTGGGTTGATCATGATCTCACAGTGGATCCTTATGATAAAAAAAATTTTTATATTTAAATAGGGCGCGGCCTTTTTTGCAAAGCATTTCCGCTATGTAAATGTTTTCATGTAAATTACTGACAAAAATCTCAAATCAGGGCTCAATTAATGAAAGATAATGTTTGCAAAAAAGATGTTCAACATAATTATAATATGGTTTAAGAGTTAAGCTCATGATTTCTATGGCTTTGACCAATTGTTTTCGTAAAAATTTTATAGACTTCTTGAGTTTTGCTATCATTTGTTATACTTTTTGTAGCCCAACGACTTACTGTCCCCAATCAAAGATGCAGTTATTGTTTTAGGAGGTAAGTAAGAACCTAGGCAATTAAATCAGTTGTTATCTAATGTCTCTTATGACTTTGAATATATTTGTTTTATGAAAAGATAGGTGAATTTTTGAACTTTGCCTCTATTTTATCTTATTTAACTCAATTTCGGGCGCAACCTCAGTAAAAACAAGCAAATACCCATTCCGTGTGAGTAATAAATTATCATTGGAAAGGGATTTGTTTTCAACTTATTTTTTCCTGGTTTTGATACTACGCGTTTTCAAATAATTTTTTTTTATTTTCATTTTTGAGCCTAATTGCATTTTTTATGAGTCCACTCCGTTTCCTTCTCGAATTATCACATTGTTGGCAAATATAATTTAAAGAAAGCATAGTAAAAAATTTGAACTGCGTTGGCAAAATGCGTATCTGTATAAATTAATTGTTTTTGTTGAATAATTTATGCTTTTTGAGCTGAGACCAAGTTATCTCGGAAAATTTTGTTGATTTTTTGTTGTTTTTTCTATGTTTGTCTTTCCTTTTGTTGTTGTCCGCCATAAACCTCAGAAGGATGGGTCTCAAATTCTTCACCAGGACCGATAACTTCACCCAGGTAAAGTTTTTAATTTATAGCTGTTTGTTTTAATGACTTTCAAATTAAATTTTCTAAAACAGTTTATTTCAACTGTCTCTATTTGCTTTCATTTTGGTCACCATAATACTCAATCACTGATTATAAGCCTCAATTACGTTTGATAATTCATTGACTTTAATTGCGCTTTTTTCTACGTTGTGACTGATTGCTTCGACGATTTATTTTCAAAAAAAATTTTTCGAGATTTAAATACTGTTCAAATTTTCCGGTTTCTTTTTGTTGTCGTGTCTACGTTGTCCTTTTATAGGGAAAGCTCGTTGATGTTAGAATGAGGGGAAAAACATGATTTGCAGTTTTACGGTAGCATCTTATAAGTATAGTGCCTTGAATAATGTGATGTCGTAAAAATGTTTGAATTTTTGTCTTCTTTGTCTGTTTGCTATGGATTTGTTCCTTTGTGGGGTTGTGGCGTGGTCTCATTATTAATAGGCCCAATTGGCTTCCTGAGGTTTTAAAATTAATCCATCGCTTTCTGTTGAAATATTTAAATCTGTTATGACTTTGGGAAGTTTTTATTTCCAAATCAAATTTGGAGTTTTGATCATTGTTTTTTTCATCATTTTTTAAAATAGTTTTTTGGTCAAATTATAGTTCAGTCTTCGTAAACACAGGTCACAAACTGTTTGCAGCGAGCCATAAATTAACGCTTGTAACAGTTTGAGCTTCAGACTTTCGTTTCTCGTCTTTTTTACTGCTTTTACTACAAGACTTCATAAAATATTTTATGAAATTTTTATATATTTGTACATTGTAGAGCATTTTTGTTTTATTTTCGGTTTAAAACAATAATCGTAAGTTCCATTGACTTTAAAATTTTGCTTAATTGACAATTGGATTCCGGCTTGTCTCAATTGCTTCCTTTGGAGATTTAAATGAAAATTTCAGTGACTTAAGTTAATATCTAATGACATTATTAACTGTGAAGTTAATTGTTTTCAAAAATAGAAAGGTTTTTTTAATTTAGCACCTCTTTGCAATTTTTTCATTTTTTGTCGACCTGTTAACCAGTCGCATTGAGAACTGGTCCCATATTTTTTCTAATGAAGTATAGGTTAAACTGTTTTATTTAGATTTTATCTGACCCGAGTTTGATTTTGTTATGATTTTTTTTATTGACATCGAGTTATGGTCGCAGTTATGGTAATAGTGTTTGTTTTTGATTTTTTTTAATGGTCCTTTTTAGTAGTGCTATTATCAAAACTGTCATCGGCCCTCTAGCATTGCATTATTATTTTCCATTGGTTGTTTAGTGAATGATATCTATGTTTTTGATCTCTTCATCATTTGGTAGTCAATTGTGTTAAGAAAGTGGATGAGCGGTGTCGGAACATTATGTGCACACGCTCATTACCGAGCCTCCTTGTTTGAAGTTATAGTTTGTTTTCAGAAATGGGTTGCAAAAACTAGTTTACTTAGATGAGAAAGGAAAGAAACAAGTTGCCACACAGGTCAAACAAATTTTCACGAGCTATTTTACTTGCAAAACAAAGTTGTTCGTTACCTTTATTGTTCCTATCCTCTTGAGGGGAGAGGAACTCTATACTAAAATGGGTTTTTTATTCAAACAATTTTTGGCCAATCAATATATTCATTGTACAGAGTTGTGAGTGGTATCATCAAAAAGCCCCTCCAGCGTAAAATATGGAATTAAAAAGATTTTTTTGAATTTCGTATATTACAGGGAGGTGTCGATGGTTGGAGTTTTGTGAAATTGACCGTTTTCCGATGTTTTTATTCACATTTCCCGGAAGTCGCCTAAAAATTCGTCAATTTTGCTAAAAATTGTAAAATTTGTTAACAATATTATTGTCAATTTTACTTTTAGAGACAGAAAAAGTGGTGTTGACAATTTTCATTTCATTTTTCTGGCTAAAATTTTCGCTAAACATTTCAAAATTCAGCCTTTTTCATCAAACATTACCCAAAATAAGCTTTTTTTATTAAATTGGCCCAAAGTACAAAACCAAGAAGCAACAAACACAATCCTTATAAACTACAAAAACAGCTAATTTTATTTCCAATTCCATTGAGGGTAGTCTAGAATCAAAATTTTGCCTTTTTTTGATAACTTTACTCTATTATAATCAAAAATGCAGCATTTATTTTTGATATTTAAACTGAAAGGTTATCCAGATCTAAAGCATTTGATAAAATTGTGTGCTCTAAATGGAAAAACAGCAGTAGCGGGGTTGGTTTTAGTGCAAGCTTGGATTGTTACAATCGATAAATAAACCGGATTGTAATCAGTCGGTCTTTTTTAAAAAATAAATTAAGAGCTTTTTATGTTATGTAAAGAACATAACAATTCCCATCAAAGCTCACTGTTGGTAGTTCCATGTGGCATTCTAGCCAGCTCCAAATTGTTTTCTATCATGTTTACACGAAAGATTTGGGTCGTTTTGAACGTGTTGAACTTTGCCACGATTTTTCTCTTAATTTGGTCAACCTATAGCTTAGTGCCGGCAAAAAAAGAATGGTTATTCATCATCTTAGTTTTACTGAATTAAATTTTAAACTTTTTTGCAATTTCAAGCGTTAATTTATGGTTTCTTGGCTTTGATATTACTCGATATCACAATTTTTATTGATTTTTGGGTATTGGCCAAATTTTCACGTTTTTTCTCGTTTTCACAGATTGCATTATTGGCGTTCAGAAAAAAGCACAATTGAACATAATAAACTCTTGAAAGTCATATCATATGGTTTTAACGGCTTCAACACCCCTTTCTCGAAGAAATTAAATTAATTTTTTTTACAATTATCTTTAATTGTCGTTCTTACTTTGTCTTTTTAGTCGTATGAAACTAATTGGATAATGAAAGGTCTAGCTGGCGTTTTATGATTGACTAAATGAGCTTTTGTACGGACTTGCGTTGATAGCTGATAATAGCTGACTTTGAAAACAATTGTTATAAAAAAAACTCTTTTTAACGTTTTTAACTTCTCATTTTTGTTGTTTTCTCTCTATTTGATACCAAGTCTCGTTAATTTCAGGTCAAATATGACCTTTTTGTTGTTGAGGAAAGGTGCAAGTGTACAAAATCTAATGTTTCATTGAAAAATTCGTCATGAATTTACCCGATTCGACACGGGGTTTTCACACAAAAAGTGAACTATTTTTTTTATTTTTGTCCATTTTTAACGCTCTTTTTTTAAAGACTTAAGACACATTCTGACATATGAGAAGTCTCAAGCGCTTCCTTTGGACTAATAGGCGAACCTACTTAATTGTTTCTTTTTGTAGCTAATGGCTTTCATGACTTTGAAAATAATTGTTTTCGAAAAATAGCAAGCGCTAATTAATC
This sequence comes from Convolutriloba macropyga, assembly GCF_964194025.1. Lineage (NCBI taxonomy): Eukaryota > Metazoa > Xenacoelomorpha > Acoela > Convolutidae > Convolutriloba > Convolutriloba macropyga. The sequence continues at coordinate 23,431,499 of NC_134468.1, read as the reverse complement.
TTGCCCTTTTTCTGTTTTTACTTGTTACCTATTCTCCTCAATGAGAAGTTCGATACATTTTTTTGGGGTTCGAGGAAAGCTCATTTGAACATATTTTTAGGGGCCAAATATGACTTACGGCTTCGACAGCATTTTCTCGCAATTTTAAATTGAATTTCTTTTTGTTGTCTCTTTTCGTTGTTCTTTTTGTAACCGCTTAAAAAATTAATTATTGACAGGTCTTAATGCCCTTCTAAAGAGGCCTGCGTGATCTTAAACATAGTGGATGTTTTCAGTTGTCATCTTAGGGTTTTCTTTACTTTGAAATTTATTGCTTTTAAAGATTTAAGCCTTATTGTTACCTTTTTGTCTTATTGTTACCTTTCTAATTGTGTCTAATTGTAGCCTTTCTGTTGAGTGGTCCCATATCTTTTCTATTGAAACACAAGTGATTTTGTTTAGTTTCACCTTTATCCGACGCTATTTTGAGCTTGTTAGTAAGTTTTTTTAAACGGACATAAAATTTTGGATGTATTTAATGTTTGTTGTTTTTGTTGTTTGATTTTGTTGTTCGTCTTTATTGCTTTCTTAATATTGATAGATCTCATGTTTCTAATGCAGCATATTTTACTCCACTGAGTTATTTGCGTTGGAGGCGACCTTTGTTCATACACGTTTTTTTGAAAAATTACTTGAATTTTTGGGGTTTTCTATCTGTTTCTCATTTGGTAGACATTTATGCCAAAAATGTGGATGAGCGGGGTGGGAACTTTATGTGCGAACGCACATTACCGAGCCTCCTTGTTGTCGATTCGATCCAATTTTGAGGTATCTGAACACATTCTTAAGCGATATGGTAGGAAAGAGAGAAAGAAAGAGAGGGAGAAAAAGATGGAGAGAGAGAGAGAGAGAGAAACTCCCAGCTCCAAATGAATCCCTTTGCAATCTCTCGCTAACAAACTCTAATTTTGGGTATTGTGGTAACAAATTGAAATTTAAGAACACGGTGGGCTAAGTTTTTTATTAACTGAAAAAGTTTTGCACATTGTTTTTTGTGACCAAAAAGGTTCTGCTTTTATGTTAAAAACTAAAATGCACAGAACTGTATATTTTGGGTAATATAATGCAACAGATATTATAAAGTCTTTCTCTTGAACGAAATGTAAAATTTTCAGGTATTTGCCTTTATAGCAGTGGTCAGATAAGCAGCATATACCATAAAACGGGGCTTTCAAGATTTCAAGATGACTATCATGGAACTACAAATTCCGGTTTTTAAAATTCAAGTAGAAAAACTTTCCCAAAGCGTTCCAAAGATACTCTAATCAAAAACCAAACAAAAATTTCCAGCATGCGCAATTTTGATCCATTAATACAGGTATTTTATTTTCTGGCAGTGAAGATAAAAGAAAAAAAGGGTGTTTTCAGTATTTTTAATTTCTAACGCAAAAGCACTATTGCAGCTTTTCATTGCGCTAGAATGCACCGCATTCATAACAATGGTAAAATTTTTAAAGCATTTAAAACACTGGTATGAGCATTAGTTTAAGTAACCAAGCTACAGCAAAATGCAACCCATTTGCTAGGTCATCAAAGGTTCCCTACGGTCCCAGTCGATTGATGCCAAGTAGCAGCACTTATGTTCATAATCTCTTTAGGGGTCCCAATGTCTAAAAATAAATATTTCTGCGCTCTTGGGTCAAATTCTGTTTACCTCATATCTCAGACTGAGAGTTGACTCTGTGTCACTGCTGCTTATACATATCAGTAACATGGCGGCTCGTTAATGTGCGTTCGCACATGATGTTCCGACCCGCGCTCATCTACATTTTTGTCTTAAATGTCTTTTGACCGACATTTTTGACAAAGAGATAATCAAACGATGAGATCTTTACAACGAGATCTGCCATCAAAAAGACAACGAGAAAAAAAACAACTACAAAAAAGCAAAAACAAAAACAAAACTCTATCTAAAAAGCACAGCTAAATCAGACAAAACCCTAACGACACAGATTTTCTTGTTCCTAACTAAAACAGCAGATGGGATTTAACTTAATGAGACCCGGCAACAATTCAACAAAAAGAAGAAATATTGATGCGAAATCAAAAAATCAATCAACATTTTCTAAACCAAATAAGTTCAAAAAAATTCAAAATCATTAAAAATCATTAACTTTTAGCAAAATAATTCTTGATAATTTTGTTAAAGAGTCAGAATGAAACCAATAGGTCCTGTCTTTGGTTATACTATGGCATAGGACCGGACTAAAGATGTAGAAAAACTCAAAAAAATACGAACAACAAATTACAAACATTGTGAAAACGCAAATTAGTGAAGCCATTAAAATCATTAGCTATTATCTGATTATTACGTCTTATATTTCTTTTTCATTATGTACTAATTCAACTAAAAAGATGGTGAATGAACAAATCAGTTCAATTGGGCCACATTCGAAAATAATTGGGATCTGTTATTACGCGATTCTGCTAAAGGAAGAGAAAAAGAAACACAGATACACCACTCTCATAACTTTATGAAAACGCATATTGTCAAACAAACAAAACATATGTAACGCCATGATATCAGTTCCTAGTTTTAAAATACAAGGAATTGTACTGGACCTCTCAATGATGAGAATAAGTTACAAGTTGACGAAAAGAACAACAAACTGAAAAAAATGAAAAAACCTGAAAAATCTGGAAAATGTTTAGTATCCTAAATTTTAAAACTATTCGCTATAAACCGACTGCTTCGGGTAAAATCATTCATTCAATCGCCAAGTACAAGCTTATAAGACCGGTCAGCATTTTATGGCTATTTAAAGAATGATAAACAAAACTGGCAAAAACAGCAAATTAAAAATAAATGAGCGAGAGATATGTCGAAGCCATTAAAAAAATGAAATTTTCAGTAAAATTTTTTATACTTTCAATTAATTTTTTAACGACTATGGGATTTTTCTTCTTAACAATTTGACTCCAATAAATCAACAAACATGAGCAAATACATTTTTGTTGCAGGTAAATTATAGAGAAAGCCCTTAGTCACAACGCCATTAAATTTAATAGTTCTAAAAGAAAGCTAATAAATACGCCAGGCTACGCCTAGATGAGACAACAAAAGACGTTTGTCAGTCGCAAGTCGTCAATAAGACTTCACGATAAGTCATTGACTATGAAAACAACAACAAAAACAGGCAAAATTCCAAAAATTAACTAGAAAAGTGTGAGAAGAAAGTGTCGAAGCCATTTAAACCATAAGCTTTTCTGTTTAATTTTATTTATGATCAGTTGAAAGTCTTTTCTAAGCCAATGCAAATATCAATTTTAGGATAATGGGTTAGTATTCGAAAAGGAACCAAAATTACAAAAAAATCTGAAAACTCGTGCATCGAAGTCATAACACCAATAGCTGGAATATAAAACGGCTAACTAAATTAATTTTGATTCCAATAGAACGGAAGGGGATCCGGTGATTAATGAGACTGACATAAAATTCACGGAAATATGCTTAAGACCGGTTGATGTTAACCTAATTTCTCGAAAAATCATTTTTAAAGTCTCAACAGTCATTAAATTCAATAGCTTTCAACGAAAGTCAACAAATACGCTCAGTTGTGACTTAATTGGAAGACAATAATAATTGTCAAACATAGGTTATCAATAGGGCATCACAATAAGTCTTATGACTATTGAAACAACAACAAATACAGGCAAAAACCAAAAAATCAGCAGAAAAGTGCTAGAAGAAAGTGTCGAAGCATTTTAAGCCATCAGGGTTTCTCTGAAAACTTTATCTATGACCCATTGAAAATTTTCACTAAACCAATGGGAGATATCAATATCAGGATATTGTGATAAGATTTCAAGAGGATCCAATATTACGAAAATATCCAAAAAATTTTGAAATCTTGTTGCATTGAAGTCATATAACAAATAGTTAGAAGATAAAACCTTTAGCCAGATAAATGTTGTTTGCAGTGGAAATGAAGAAGGTCTTTTCATTACTGAGACTGAGTTACAATTCACGAAAACAAGTTTATGATATGTTAATGTTAAAAAAAATTCGCGAAAAATCAGTTTTAAAGTCTTAACAGCCATTAGCTGTCCAGTTAAAGCTATAGATAGGTTGACTTAGTGCTCATTTCGGAAACTATTGCACTTTTTGTCAACGAGTTTGAGCCATAGAACTGCTCAAGTTTAGTAAAACTTCAAATAGAAAATCAAAGTTTCATTTAAAATTACGAAAACTCAGAGTCGAAGCAAAAAAAGACACGATTTATTCCTTGAAAACGAATTTTTTCTTCATTGGGCTTCATTAGACTGTAATTCAGGTTGACATTAACGGAACCTCGACTTGAAAAGTTACTAGTCGCTAGGTGACTTAAGAAAACAAAGATAAATATTATATTTCTAGGAAAAGAGCTCTCAAATAGAATTTGAATTTTTTCGATAGTACGCTTTCCTATGAGACCAGAACTAGTCTTTTCATCGCCTTTCGTTCGTCTATTAGGAACTCAAAATTGATTGATTTTGAGGCGTGAAACGGAGTTTTGAATTAATATTTTATTAAAAGGTCTTAATTTGAAGAAAAATTGTACTAAAAGTGAACAAAATCATGCCAAATATCCCGTTGTTCACACAAAAATTCAACCCTCGATAACTCCTCGAAAAAAACAAAACTCAAAAAAATTTTTAGTTTCCAATTCTACGCTGGACGAGCTTTTTAATGATACCACTCACAATTCTTTACTATGAATATATCGATCGAACAAAATTGACTGAACAAAAAAAACCCATTTGAGTATATAGTTCCTCCCCCAACAAGTGGGATCGGAACAATAATTATTGTGGTAACTACCGCAGGTTGCTTTCATCGGGATTAGTAAGGTTGATTAGTATTGTTTTGTTTTACAGACAAATAATTTGCCTTTTTAACATTTTATTTCACGTTTACATCTCAGAAGATTTGCGTTATTTCTAGTTGTGTTTTTGTAATGATGGTTTGAATTAATTTTAATTTTTCAAATTTTCTACATGAACTCTTCAGTAATCTACTTTTCTCTCCACTGTCACAGATTATCTCACTCTCGAAATGACCTTGTTTTAAATTGAGGAGTTAAATTGAGATAAAGTTCAAAGTAAATTGAGGGCAGCATGTAAAAGCACAGATTTAATTCTAAGTCAAATTGATATCAACTTGCTTTTTGGGTGCTATTTTTTTGCTATATTTTGAGGCTAGATGACTGCAAAGCTAAGGCAACTAATTTTCGGCAATCTGCTAGCTACTTTCTTAGAACTCTGTAAAACTGATTTCACCAAAAAATAGGAACTAGAAACAAACTAGTTGAAAATATAGTTAAAAACTGTACATAGTGAAGCATTAGCATAATTTGTAAAAAAGAAATTCGTCGAAAAAGCCAAAGTCGAATGTGGACGGCTAGCTTGCAAGATATGGCAGAAATAAAGCACGGATCTTGTAACAGTATGAATCATCCTGTAAGATCTTGCAAGACAACCGTCGTGCGACTAGGGTGTAGCACTTTTTTGATGGATTTTTTTTATTTTTTTACTTTATCTTATGACCTGAAACCGTTTCAAAAATCGTATTACTAGCAGCCTACATCATTAAAAAGTTGGCTGTCCGACTCAATAAAAAAATTTCATTAAGGTCTAGTAAGAATGGATTTTGGAGGTTGTATGCGTTCAATTTTTTTCGAGAGCATTTGCTTCTAATCGGAGTTCGAACCAAACGAAATGTCACAAAGCACAAAACCCTAAAATGTATCTGGTCAGAATAGAATTACAAAGCTACGAGCCTACAATCAACTTGGATATAATTTCAGTCTGTAACGTTTGTATCAGAAATCTGTTGGTTCGAGAGGGTCTGATGAAAAAAAAATATCCAACCGGAACCTGCTGGAAAGAAACTGAACATTAACAAGTTTGAGCGCAAGCTGGTCTCTTCGGAGGTAATTTCAGCCTGCGATGTTCGGATCAAAAGGCTAATTCGGAGGTTGGTGGCAGAGCAAATCAGCGCTGAATCAGTCTAGAGACCTTTTGTTTTTTAGGATGGCCAGTACTCTGTTCATGTCACAACTACACGGACTACTGTTGATTTTTGCGTAAAAATTACTGAATGAAAAACAACATGATCATCTTAACTCTCGCCAACAGGGTTTGCTTTATATGCGATTCGAACTCCTGCGTGTGTACTTGTAACATTTAGTTTGCGTATCAAGACGTAACCACTGAGCTAAAGAGGCTTTGTGGCAAATCCGTACACACCGACTTATGTAAAAAAAGTGTGTATACTACTATATGGTTACCATTTATCAGCTGCAATTATATGACATTTTTCTGCTCAGAGTTAAATTTGGGGTATGAGTAATTTTCACACTATACAGGATAAGTTTAGTCTGATTGAACTCTATGACCTCTTTATAATCATGAAGAAAAACTGCATATAAAGAAAACTAAATTATTCTGGAGATGCTATGTTTCAGAACTGAGTTCAGTTTTTACGCTTGAAATGTGCTGTTTCAGCGCTGAAATGCTCGGAGGCTCAAGTCCGGGAAATCTGTTGTGTAGATTGAGGTAATTTTTTGCTAACTATTTTCTTGGCCTCGTCTGTTGATTGTATTGTATCACATAGTATAATTAATTTTCTAGTAAAAAGAGAAATGAATAAAGAAAAACAAAAGATTTTCTTTGACCCGATGAAAACTGAAACTTTGAATCCAGATACTAAGATCTGCAGCTAATAATTTAACCAGTTGTGATGAGGGATAGGGAGGTTGTTTGGATCTGGAACAGTTTGACATTTCTTGGTTTCCGATCTAGAAAACAATGAACGCACTTGTTCCAATTATTTTTCTTGCTACTATCTTTCTGTAGTATGTGACAATTCCAAATGTATGTCGATTCAAGGAAACTATATTTGTTTTTGTGTTGTTGTTGTTTTCTCGTCATTTCGTGCTTCTTTTGCCATTATTTCCAAAATACAATCTTAAAACCTTTGACGAATCAGAATGAGCATAAACATAACACTCAAAGGATTTTAATTTGAAAAATATTGCTAAAAATATAGGCAAAATTTTATTCATAACCAAAACCATAAGACCTGTAACTTTTCAAACTGCCATTATTTTAAAAAAAATAGAAACTTTGACAGCCGTCGGTTTATTTCTTATCAATTGCACCATATCTTCACCTTAAAAATTTGTTTTTGTAGAAGTGAGTTCCAGTGTAACATTCGGACGACAAAAAAGCTGTCGCATTGCCAATAACGGTTTCTTTCAACAATCGCGCCACTTAAAGCTCTCTTTTTTTGACATCAGGCGTCACAATAAGTTATTTCAAGCTTAAGTTTTATGAGCTGCTTCGGGGATACTTTTGAGGTCCAACACTTTTGTTTTACAAAACTTTACTCACTATTTTTTTCCACACACGTTTTAATGGATATCATTGATATTTATTCAAAAACAAACTAAAGTGGCGACAGTTATGAATACGCCAAGAAATTTAGGCATGATCAATAATCTAACCCAAGTGGATGGAGGGCAGCAATTATCAGAAGAGTTCATAGTTACTAGCCATGAACTCCCTTTGCAAATTTCCGAGCAATGAGATAGTAAAATGGCACATTTCTTCATTATTTTTAATTTAAATCAAGTCAATTCATCATAGATAATTGTTTGAACTGCTTCTTACAAAAAGTATCTTTCAAAACAAGTGAAAGCAAAAACTTGTTCCACTGTAATGACACCATATAAATAGAACATTTAAAAAATTTTACTGCTTATAATTAACCTCAATTGATGCTTGTAATGTTCTTTTGATTACAATGAGGACCCAAGCTGCATTTTAACTTTCTTGACTTTGCAGAGAAAAATAAATATTCATTGATTTTGAGTATTCGAAAAATTTTGCTGCCCTTAGAGCTTTCTTAAAATAATTGTCTTAATCAAACAATTGAATAAATTTGCCCAACACTATTGTTTGTTCCTATAAATAGTGAGATTGTTTTGTAAAAAAGAATTAAGAGTAATTATACTAGCTCGACTATGAACCAAGTTCTTCTAGTTCATTAAACAATGTAAAATTTATAAAGTAATATAACTTCTGTAGAACATCATACCAGAGCATTTGGTTTATTGCTTCAAAATTTCAAAATAAAAGGTAAATGTAAACACTGCAGGCACAAGGGATCTCTACCCGGACCCTAGTGCCAGAGTATATCATTAAAAACCAATAGTAAAGAGAATATTCAGTACTGATTCATGGTAGCCACCGGGTTCTCGATTGTGCATTATGTTCAGTTCAAATTCAGTGTCCATTTTTTTCTCTGAAATTACATTGAACATCCCGATTTTCTGCTTCATTATATTCGTTGAAAACTCAGAGAAAAAAATGAAAATTTTGAAAACAATTTTGAACTTTTGGAAGACACCAACTTGGAGCATGAAAATAAGCATTTAATAAATACCATAGTTATATTCAAGACCTGGTAGTCAGGTAGTCAGGACTAGTATACTATGCACCACTGAGTCGGGGGGGGGGGTTGGGGTGGAGTAAATTACTGATACAATTTGTTGTGATACAATCAATTGCACCAAAAACAATAGAGAGTCAAATGTACAAAGTGTAATAGCGATCATTAGAATTCAAAGAAATAGTTTACCCATATCAAAAATCAGTTCAATTAAATATCGCACACTTGAACGTTGACATCAACAAATCAACACCACTCCATCCCCGATGTCCAAGAAAGCCATCTCACAATTCAATGATTTTATATGACCCCAACCCCCCCCCCCCCACCGAGACAGCAATGTCGCTATCCATCAGTTGAATTGGCGCCAATAATCCATTTTAGGAGGCAAAGTAAACATGGAATCAATGGCGGGGTAATGGTATTGGTGATGGGCCGGTGGATGGCGGGGTATTGGTGGTGGTGGAGGTGGTGGTTGTGGGGGTTTATTTTAGATGTTCCTGACGCACATTGGAAGCACTGTGAAACATTCTACCTTTGCCGTCTTCATCTCCGACCTTTATGAGCAAAGATGCCTTTTCCTGGAGCTCGGGTGTCAGTGTCAGCCGACGGCTAACCCGGTGAAAGTTACAGGTATTGTTTCCTCGGGAGAATTGACTATATGCTACCAGTCTACAGTGACAATTATTTCATTACAAGTATGCAGATCTAGATGATTCCGTATTTCGATGAAACTGCACTTCGATGAAACACACTACTTCGATGCAAATGCACTTCGATAAAACAAACTACTTCGATGAAACTGTACTTCGATGAAACTACTTCAATGAAACTACTTCGATGAAACGGTACTGCGATGAAACTCGAACAACTCCTTTTGTCTGTTATTAATTAATAGTATTAACCCTTCTGTTTCAATTAACCATAAACTCATTTAATTAAATTTGGTATTGGCCAAGTTTGTTTTTCCAATTTCCCGTGGATTTGATTTTTTTTCATACTAATCAGTAAAAAAATCAGGATAAAAATTCATTATGTTCAGGAAGAATTCAGAAACTGAGATTTATGATCCTCAGAACAATCTCAGAATTTTACTCTGAAGTTTACCATGAAATGTCGAATAAATGCCCTGATCAGAGCTCTGCGCATTGAAAAAAAACAGAACTAATTTGCTATGATTCAGTACTGATTTTCCATGAGACAAGGGTCAGGGTAAATATATGTTGCAATATAAATTTCAACCGCACGAGGGATTCAGCGCCCTGACACGTTGGCGCCTGCGACCAGTGCCGTGGAATTTTCCCGCGGAAAGCTTAAGTTTACGTTCTAACTTATTTTGAGAACTAAGGGTTAAAATTGCACCAAGTTTCACCCAGCGTTCTGATAACTGGAAAAAATTTTGATACCCTTTGATGTTGTCTCCGCGGTTGCTATACCAGTGCGATGTCTCTTCAAAAAGCACAGCAGTCATCAATACCAATTTTTCTCAAATCTATATTTTTGAGGTATCCATAATCTATATTTACAATTACTGTGTACCAACAGTTTCTTATTTAATAAACAACAAACCATACTATTTTGAGACCGGATACTTATCGCAAACGATGAGCTGTGCAACCAGCATGCGTAGTTAATGGATTACAAACCGTAGCATACTATTTACAGTGGTTCAAAAGGCAATTGTAGAAATAATTATGAATTTTGAAATTGAGAAATTTTGCTTTCAGGACTTACTGGTCAATTAGAAATTCTGTTGAATTTAGCAAAAGACTGTTTCCCGTCAAAGTTAACACAAAATTAGACAGTAATGCTTTACGGCACTTGCGAAAAACTTGGATCCCAGTCTGTTATAAGACAGATTTTTTCTTGTAAAACGAATCGGTTAAGGTAACGCAAAATCAAGCCTGAAAATGATAATCAAATTTAAATTACTGAAACTTTCTAGAGCGTTTTTCCAGAAAAATAAAAAAATTAAACGAAACCCCCCAGTGTTTTTTAAGCCCCCCCCCCCCAGTTACAATTTTTTGGTGCTTAATAGCACTTTGCTATGTAACAAAATAGCACGTGCGCTTAGGGGGCGTAAAAATATAAGCCTACTAACCGGGGGGGGGGGGGGGCAAAACAGAATAGATCCCCTAACTTAGATGTAAAAAACCAAGTTCCACAATTTCTTGGATATTTAGCCTCAAGAGCTACCAAATAGGAGCCAATAAGGTCCAATGTACAATTCAAATAAGTTATTTGACGCATTGGCAAATGTGACCAAAATAACAGCATTCGTCCCTAATGGTATAATTTAGTTAATAATCAACATAAAGATTTATCCACATTATTGCCAAATCCGTTGTTCCACATGTGCAAATTTCGATTTTACTGAATTTTTGTTCCTTCTTTGTTCAGTTAATTTTGAGCGATCGATATATTCATTGTAGAGTGAGATTAGTCGAAACATTATAAAGCTCCTCCAGCGCATCATTAAAAAGATTTTTTAAATTTATTTTTCTTTGCAAGGAAGTTTAAATTTTTGAGAACATTTGACTAATTTTCGTTGTTTTTGTTCAGATTTTCCATATCCTTACGCAATTCTTTTTTTTACCAGTTTACCAGAAAAATATACCTTAATTCAACAATTCAGCCCTTTCTTATCAAAAATGTCAAAAAATAAGCTTCTTCATTTCATTTCGTTAAAATTTGCCGAAAAATGTTGACGTAATTTTTGTTATCTTCGAGAATTAAAAGTTTAGCTTGCACTTCTTTTGATAGTGTTCTCGAATTAAATTTTTGCAGATTTTTTACAAATTTAAAGATAATTATCCACGTGTTCCAATACTTACGTGCTTCTTATGGACGTGTTTCTAAATTTGCCGGATAAGCACAACTAAAAACTGCTGACGTAATTTTCGTTATCTTCAAAAAAAGTGGTAGTAGTTTAACTTGCGCTTCCTTAGAGAGTGTTCTGGAATAAAAATTTTGAACATTTTCTAACTCGAAAATTATCCTTGTGTTCAAATATTTTAGTGTTTCTCATGGACCACAGAGCTATTTTTTTCTAATTATTGTTTTTTACAGTTCAAAAATAATCCGAATTGTAATCAGTTGCTGTCATTTTTTAAAATATATTCATTTTTTTCGCTTTTTTTGTGCTCTTTACAGAACAGAACAGTACACATCATAGCTCATCAGAACAGTACACATCAAGGTCGTGTGGGCTCGCTAAGAAAATTCATGGTAACCATTCTAGTTTGTTCGGTGGGAAGCGTACGTTCATTTTAACCCCTGAAAATTATTGTTTTTAACAAAAAACAATGGATTACTGAGCTATACCACTTTTTCTATTTCTTCCGCTTTTTTCCAATTTTTCCATTTTTTTTTTCGATTTATTCAATTTAGAGGGAGATTAGTGGCACATTATATAGCTCCTCCAGTGTAGAGTATATAATTCAAAAAATTCTTTTTATTGTTTTGCAAGGAGTTATGGAAGTTTTAATTTTTGTGAACATTTTATTTTTTGTTGTTGTTTTTGTTCAGCCTTTCCATATTCTTACGCATGCTTTTTGCCAGTTTCCCAGAAAAAATTGCCTTAACTCAAAAATTCATTTTTTTCGTCAAAAAAGGCACAAAATAGGTGGGAAGCTTACGTTCCTTTTTACTCATACAAAAAACAAGGGATTATTGAGCTTCGCCAATTTATATATTTTTCTTGGTCAAATTGTAGGTTAAAGTCGGCAAACATAGGTGGCATGGTGTTTTAGCGGATTAAAATTAATATTGTTTGCGGTTCTACGTGTTTTAAGTAATGGTTTTTTTTGGCTTTCAACGGGTGATTTTTCACAGAAAAATTTCGACTTTTGGACGTTTTCACATCTGTTAAATTCTTTTTTCATCTTTTCACATTGATAACAGGTCACATTTTGTATTATTACCATTAAAAACGAAGGCAAAATTGAGGATATCATCTTTTTTAGTTAACAGATTATGGTTTTAACGGCTTCGGCACTGTCTTATACCAAAATTCAATGCAGTTTTGCAGTTTTTTTTATTTTCTTTTAATGTTTCCTTCTTTTTTGTAGTTGTGTGAAAAATTCGAAATATTTGCCCATTTGCAGGTCTTAGTGGTTTTCCATTGATAAACATGGGAAACTATTTACTGATTCCTGTAGCTAACGTTTTTCCAGACGTGAAGTCAAAAGTTTGGAAAAAAAATCGAGAGGTATTTTTTAAATTGCAATTTGTTGTTTTTAAGGGTTTTTGATTTGAGTTCAAGTATTTTTTTATTTATACACCACTTTTCTGGACAATATTTCAACTTTTGAATGCTTTCTATCTCTTCTCCATTTATTTGACAATTATGTCTTAGTTTGGATGAGTGGGCTCGAACATTATGCGCGAAACGCACATTACCGAGCCTCCTCGTTGGTTATAATCTTATGTTTTTATCCTAAAAAATGCGCTTGTTTTTTCAAACCACTGGAGTAAAGGTATTTTGGGAAAACAGTTTTAAGAGCCGATCTTTCTTATCTCACCGACATAAACTCCGAAAAACAGCAGGTGAGGGCAAAAACAAAATATGAAGAAAACTTGAAAGAGACTCAAAAGGCCTCAACATTTCCCAATACCGACGCAATTTCTACAAAGTTTTATACAATGCAGGAAACAGTGAAAAAATGGCAATCGAATAATAGGGACGCAGCAGTAAAGATAAATACCAGCGAAATGAAGTTCTAAAGCAATTTGGATCAATTATACTTATTACCAAAAAATTTATTTGGTTCCAGAAGTTAGACCAAACAATTTGTACAAACCAGAAGATTAAAATGGTTCGATTTTATCAGTTCCATAATAGGCTAATAATGGTGGAATTATAGTAAAATTATGACAAATTGTCAAATGTTGCTAGTATAGTGCTAATACCGCTCAGGCAAAAACTGTTACGCCCCCCAACCCTTGTACGATACTCGAAGACGAATTCAGAAATTCACTCTGAGTTTCCTGAGTTTCCTCTGATTCAGAGCAATTCAGAGATAAATGGTTCTGAATTTTGGTCTGAATCAGAGCTTGTTCTATAATCCTGATTCATGGCAGAAAACAAAAACTTCTCTGAAAATGTTCTGATACCGTATGATAGTAACTGAACGTTGGGTACCTTGAACATAAAAAGTTGTTTTAACGATATGGGTTCAAAAATCAGCCGAGTCGAAAAAGATCATTTGAGACAAAGATGGCGCCGCATTGACAATTGCTCTCACTTTTCGTGGCATTAATCATACTACCGTTTTCATGGGACGTGTGTTTTTATCTGAGGCAACACATTTCATTATTTTAAAGTTGAGTTCCATCATCTGCTTAGATAACTTGTGTAGCTCAGTTTGATATGGAAATTTGTGTTTTGTCAGTGCGCATGAAAAGTGTTTTTTGAGACGACCCGAGAAATTTTAATGGCTAGTATATTGTTTTCACATCGCTGTTTAACCGAAGTGAAAACAATTTGATGACCTTTATAAATTTGACAAAAATACTAACGTGTTCATTTAACATGGACGCAAGGAACGCAGCTGCTAAAGGTAAAAATTTGGTAGTTGTTAACTCTTCCCCTTGTCGAGGTTTCGCGGTAAATTTTCGTAAGAAAGGCGGTGAAAAAAATCACCGCGTATTTTTTACATCTTTTTGCGGTGAATGCGGTGAATCGTAAGAAGTTTTGTAAGAAAAGCTGTGAAATGCGGTGAATTTTCTTTCACCGCCTTCACTGCTTTCACCGCATTCCCTACATTAATTTGCATCAAAGCTCAATGCGGTGAATTTTAGTGACAAAAGCGGCGAATATAGCGGTGAAATTTTGTAAGAATTGGGGTGAAATGTGGTGAAATATTTTAGTTCACCGCATTCACCGCAATCACCGCATTTCCTACAAAAATTCACCGCATTCACCGCATTTCTTACAAAAAGTCACCCAAAAACCTTGACCCGGGTCCTTAAATGTGCTGTGATTAGTTATAGCGAACTCAACCATTTTAAGACTGCTGCCTTGTATCGATATCATATCTATGTACTGCGGATAATTTTTCCGAAAAAAAATTATGCATTGTATTGATACTTTATTGATAATATATTGCGATCATGAATTGCTTTTGATTAGCTTTTAATGTTGCTTCTAAGTTTCTTTTAATTAAAATTGATCACAATGAGGCACCAATTAATTGAGAATTATAACTTTTATGACAGGATAGGCTAATAAATTTTCATTGATTAGAGCTCTTGAAAAAAATTCTCTTCTCATAATAGCTTTCTTAGTCAATTGATCAAGTTAGAACATTTTCGGATGTATTTTGCAACTTAATAATTTCGCATTTTTTGTAATCAGATATCTTGGTAAGAAACAATTAGCTGATTTAACCTTCCTAGAAGTGCTTAAATTGAGAACAAGGTATCATCTAGCATATTCAGTAAATTTTTAGCTATAATTTATCAATCCCTGGCATAGGTGTCAGTAAGACTCAAAACCGAATCAGATATTTTTTCAAGGGGAATTATTAATTCTTTTGCTGAATCTGAGGAGTAATCGAACCTTTAGCTTGCAAAATCTAAATTTCAAAACTGTTTAATTATTATCAATGTATCCGTAGCGCTCATAATACGTTACTAGGACAATAAATCAAAATTACGGTCGAAAGAAAATGAACAAGTTGAATATATAGGTCAATCAAATATAAACATTCACTTGTTATAGAGCGTATAATATGTTCAGTTCTGATAAGTTATTTGGTTGTGGTACATTCAAATCAAATCCCACGTGCAGCTAAGTCATGGCCATGACTCGCACGGCCAAATGCGGTAATTGCACATCAGTTTGCAAATCACATTTTATTTCAGCCGATGAAAACAGGGAATTTTATAACAACACTCAACGCGTGCTATATATAGTGTAAGTAAACCAAAGCTAACTTGATTCTCAGTGTTGAGATTCCCTTAAAAAGTCTCACACACAGGAGCTCTAAGTCTGTTCTAGGCTGTTCTTGCACCGCTAATTTTTTTCTCAGTGAAATTTTCATAAATAGACAGACTAGACAGACAAAAAATTAACATGAACAAAGTACATAACATATTAACAATTTTATCTTTGTCACTCTTGGTAGCTGGGTGATGTGGGAGCCGTTTCTTAAGATAAAGCTACGACAAAGTAGTTGTGATTTACTTTTGTGGATTTTTTTCTGAAGTTATTATTTCCCCACATGAGAAGAACAGTTTTTTTGATCAGGTTTTAAAAATTAATTGGGTAGATATCACTGCTCATTACTTACAAGGGTTCAAAAGACAATTTTGAGAACCAAATTTAATTTTGCTAACCTAGACGTTTTGTGATTAGACATATTTGTCAAATAAAATATACTTTTTATCGAGTGTTAATTCTTGATAACTTCAAGTTTAACAAGACGAAAGACAGCATACGACGTATGATGGTGATTTGAAAAACATTGGAACAATTAAAAATAGTGCAAAAATAGTTTTTTGATTTATAAAAACAACCAGAAAAAGTATTGTCAGAATTGTCA
Organism: Convolutriloba macropyga; assembly: GCF_964194025.1. Taxonomy (NCBI): domain Eukaryota; kingdom Metazoa; phylum Xenacoelomorpha; order Acoela; family Convolutidae; genus Convolutriloba; species Convolutriloba macropyga. Next base: position 23,415,479 of record NC_134468.1, on the reverse strand, counting down.
CAGCAATAAACAACATTATCAAGCATTTTTTGTTTAATTTTTTGTTGACCACAATTATAGCAAACAAAACAGACAATTTAGGCCTCGAAATACTCATTGAAAAATTCTTTCAAAATCAAATTTACAATGAGCGTCCACCCATTGAAGTCGCCTCATGACACACTTGCTACTTAATTTTTTACAATAGCAGGGAACTGATGCAGGTTACAACAACTTTTATGTAAATTTGTTTTGACTTTTGTCCCTAGATATTTAAATATTGCATTTTTGTTGTATTGATATTAATTTGTTATAGTTGTATAATATCATTTGTGGTAAATATATGGTCGATAATGAAAACTGGAACATTTCTGAATTTTTTAAAAATATAACTCTAACACAATATCACAATTGTGCGTACACGAGTAAAAAAAGACAGATAACCTTCTTATGAGGTAATGTCCGGTTAGCACTGAAAGTCATCCCGGGATCAAGTCACACGAAGCATTATTTCTTTCAGTTCTCTCATTTGTCCTCAGGTTCGGATTAATTTCAATATAGCACAATTTATCTGATAAATCACTTCTCGGATCACAAATCGTTGACATTAAAAAATATTTGCCTCGACACTTAATAACAAATCACCATCGACACATTTTAAATAAAAATAAAATCTCTTTATCATCTTTAATTGCTTTTAAAAGTTTTCTGCTCTTCAAACAAATGATAGTTGCTTTTCTGTACAGAAAAGTGTCCGTGCTTCTACAAAGCGATCATATTGCGTGGACATTGAGGTGTAATTGATTTCAAGGATCAAAATTAAAAAATATTTGAAAAATTTTATGTTTGACAAATAAATAAACTTGGCAGCTCAAGTTCAAAATTTAGAACTAGAATTGGAGCAAAAACTGTTTTAGACAGGATTGGTGAACTCTGGTATCCCCAGACGATTGGAAATTTGGATCACGTAAAATCTTAAATATTTCCTATAAAAGTGTCTTACAAATACTTATAAGATTATGCGCCGGTTAACTTATATTTTGTAAGACATTTCATCAGGACACGATAAACATTTTTTTTCAGATCTGAAAAGATAAAAGTTCTGCGTTATAAGATCTTATAAGATAAAAATTCTACCGGACAAAACAAAACTGTTTGTCGTGTCAGGTCTTATAAGAATCTTGTAATATATTGTAAGATAAACACTCTGAAAGCTATAACTCATCGTTTTGATAAGATTTTTTCACACACACACACACACACACCACCACACACACACACCACCACACACACAAACAAACACTACACACACACCACACAAACACAAAAACACGCACAAACAGACACACACCAAATACACACACACACACCACACTCACAAACACACACACACACACAAACCACACACCACACCCCCGCACAAAGACACACACACAAAAACACCAACAGACGCACACACCACACCCGAACAAACACGAACACAAACACACACAAACATACACAAACGCACTCACACACACACAAACACACACGCACTGGAATTGAAAATTTTGTGAACACCCGGCCGTAAATGGGCTGAAACATGAAGAAAGCGGCCCATGACACCTAAAATACCTTCACAGTGACCCAATTTGGGCCAAATAGACCCCCCAGGCTGCAAATTTACAGTTTTGTATGCCCCTGACATTATCATTTTATAGCAACTTTGGAACGTGACCAAAATTAAATGCCAAATCGTGGCACGTTACAAAATTTTCTGAAATTCAAAACCTTTTCACTCAAAAATTTTAGTGTTTCAGTACTGATATGCCACGAGACCAAGGTCCGGCAAAAATTGAAACCTCTCGTTAAAAAGACTTTGATCTTTATCACGGCCAACTTGCCCTTTGTGAGGTGACATGTGATGATATCATAGATATATAAAAAATTTTCACATAAGTAACAGATATCCTGTAAATGGCACTATTATTATGCTAATTTGTTGCTTTTAGCTTACGCGTACCTAATAGGGTGTTGATTTGTATTTACTTGGAAAATTAACTTGTTAATGTGTTTTTAGGAAAAGTTTATTGTGGTCAGCTCGGATGCACATCTGAAGTTTTGTACAGCACCTAAATACTAGCGTGTATAAATCAGTAATGGACAGTCCAACCTCTTATTAGTGCAAACAAACCATTATCGGTGCAAAAAGCAAGCACTTGTGTTTTAAAACATGGTAATAAAAACAAGCGTTTTTGTTCACGGGGGAATGTAACAGTTCCTTTCATACAAACACAACAATAAGATAACAAATAAAGTAAAAATATAATTGGCACCTAAAAATTGCAGTGTTACCTTCCTAGAATTTTACCTGCAGAAAAAAATTTTTGGGTAGTTCTACCTGCAAATTGCATTTAAAAATTGCAGGTACAATCACCTAGAAATTTCATTTTTCATTTAGTTTTTTTAGTTTTTTAGGTGGAAAATACCTGCAAACTCTAGGTAAGTTGTAGGCAAAATTACCAAGAATTTTAACTGCAATTCTACCTGCAAACCGTTTATGCAAGTTGCAGATAAGAGTTACCTAGAATTGTTTTGCAGGTAAAATTCTAGGTAAATTTGCTATACGCTCCAGCAACTAGTAAAAGTCCAGCTAAGGTCTTTTCTTGGGTCCAGTTAGAGTCTTTTTATAACGAATTAGAGTCAATCAAGGTCTTTTCATGGGACCGCCATTAGTCTTTTAATAAAAAACAAAGTCGATTAAAAGTCTTTTGATGGTCAATCATTAGTCTTTTCATCAGTCTTTTTTGTCAACAGAATTTTTTCTGCTTCCGTACATACAGAAGCAGCACTGGAGCAAGATTGAACAGCTTTGCACCAGCGCCGTCCAACTTAAGAAACAGTTGGAAAACTGCCGAAAGACTGATGAATTTTGTCTACTCTTAAGATCAAGCATTATGGCAGCTGGAGTATATTACCACATTACTTGGTTGAATGAAATTCATTGAATAAAACTTGGTTGAAATAGTGTGTCTGTCTTATTCCCATTAACCATGACAAAAATGTGACGCTATTAAGTTTGTGTTCCCTTCAAAAATATGAACTAACTTTTTTCAAAAACAATGCAGGTTTTTGAGGGATTTGTGTTTCTTCAACATCGTAAAAAATGAAGTAGCATACGTGCTGACTACATTATAAGCAAAAATGAACGAAAGAGTTGCACGAAAAACTTTAGAGGCAAAAAGCAGACTTATAAAAAAGACTAATCGTGGACCCATGAAAAGACCCTAAATCGACTTTGTTGGTTATGACAATACAAATTGTAGACCCATGAAAAGACCTTGCTCGACTGTAATTGGTTTTAAAAAGACTTTAGCTGGAGCTTTTTAGGTCTAGCTATAGTTTTTTTTGCAAACATTGGGTTGAGCTTAAGTCCAGCCCTAACTTTTGGTCGAAGAAATGTCTTTTGAGAAAAATTGGGGTCAGCTTAAAGTCTTTTGAGAGAAATGTGAGTCGAGCTAAAGTCAAACATGACTTAAAGTCCACCGAACGTCTTTTCATAGAATGAGTCAAGTATGGTCTTTTCATAATACAAATTGGTCAAGCGTTTTTATTTCATAAGTCTGTTCCTTGGCCTGGGACTATTTCGTTTTATGTTGGCTTACTGTCGCATTAAAACAAATAGCAGGAGAGGGTGTAATTTGAAATTGCCAGCATGTAACATCTGCAAGAGCTGCATTAAAGAACTGATCGGGAATTCACAAATCCGCTAAACAAAGACTGTAATTATGGGCAAAGATGCATCGAAAATGGTAATAGCAGTAGCAGCAGCAGTAGTAGCGAAGAAACGAGCAGCTCTACGACACTTGAACTGACGGGTGTTAAAGCATATTCTACTGAGTCAATTACAACGACGTATTTTTCCATTGGCAGAGATACCAACTTTTCTCTCTTCTATCGAGATGCACAAGCTGATGACTTCATCCCACTCCTTGAGACAAAATTGTTCTCGGAAGCAATCTTGGTGAGCTTTTCTGTGCTAAAATTAAGCTTAAAGATGATGCTTCGGAATAAAAAGAAATTTTAGCACTCTTGCTACTGGACTGTAACAGCTACTGATTATATACAGCTGTTATCATAATAGGTCTTTGTTAATAACTATTTAAACATCTAAATGATATTCGTTTAAACAGCGGAGCTTGTTCCCTGAACAACATTTATTAGCTATGAGTTCTACCTCCGTTAGTCTCATTGAATAGTCTATTGATTAATATTATGCATCGATAGACGATACATCAATAGAGGATGCATCAACGAAGTTTATATATTATTAAATTCTTTATAGATATAGTATTAAAATAATTTGACATCAATTCGGAAGCAAAATTATGCTTTTACTGAAATTGAACACTAAAAGTATGAAAATGAAATTTCCAAACGCTTGACTGACGCAGGGTGATATCCTCGATGAAAACCAACTAACGAAATAGTTTTCATATCCTTTTTGTCATTGAAAAAACGCCGGTAGAATGCAAAAACCTATGACATAAACAGACCGGTGAAAAAAATTGCGGGTAGAGTTAGGAAGAAAGTTCATTTTGCAAGAAATTTTTTGGTGCGAATATCTGCAAGTTCCAAGTAAGTTGTAGGCATATTTACCTTTCATGCAATTTGTAGTTCGAATTACCAAAAAAAAATTAGCAGATATTATTCTAGTTAAAATTGCTTAGAACCTGTCTCGAATTTGTAAGTATCTTCACCGAAAAAATTTATCTGAAACTGAAGTTTCTATTTAGTTCTACCTGCAAAAATTAATTTTTTAAAAAATTTGTCTAATCAACCAAAACATTTTTGAACATCTGGCAGCATAAACTACTGCTGCAATTGAGTCTGTAAGGAAGATAGGAACAAAATTCTTTGATAGCTTCAAGTGGTGTACAAAGTTTTCAAAATACCTAAATCTGCTCATTTTTCTAAAACAGATTGTCGCTGATGAAGGATTTGGTTGGATCTCTAATGAGACATAAATGTATAAGTTTGATAAGTTCTTAACCACTTTGACACCACTCAGTTTCGGAAAGCTTTAGAGTGTGTTTTTTTTTGTTTTGCCGGTGTTTGAAGTTCTTTTTTTCTATCATTTAGTCTCTTTAAAAAATGATCTCATTAACTATTCCATGAGGCATAAATAACTCATATTAGAGTCTTCAGTTTATGGCAAACGTCTCAATTTACATATCACTGAATAATTCCATTATAGCATCAGTACGTATCTGGTTTTGCCCATTTTTAGTTTTCTTTGTTGCCATGTTTTTTATTCTACTTGATTGCTCGTTTTATCGGCTCTGCAATTATGAGCAGCAAAAAAATTAATAGTTTGATTCTGCTTTAAAAACCTGTTTTCAAAAAGCATCCGATTTTTTTAGTATTGAAAACTTCTGTTTCCATGGTTCTTTCTCATTTTGTCGATAAAGAGCGATCTCATTGGCTACTTTGTGAGGTATCAAGGAACCAATTTAAAAGTTTTAACTTATATCTAATATCTGTAGATGCGCTCTTTGCGCCCTTTTGAGGTCGTTTTATGTGCGCTAAAGCTTATTCTCAGTAATCGCAAGTGTCATAGTCGTTCTGATTAAACGATAAGACCTGTTTTTTTAACTCTTTTTTTAAAATGATTTTGATTAATTTGAGGTTGTTTCTGTTCGAAAAGGCAATTTTTTTTTTAAATTTTGATGAAGCTGGTTATTTTATCTGATGTCTTAACCTCTGTATCTACATTTCACATTGTTCAAATGGAAAGAGACTGAAGGTTTTCATTGAGCCGGTTTGTATTTATTTATTTTTTTAACCTAGAATCATTCGTAGAAAAATTCAATAGTTTCTAATTGATTCATGCATTTGTTTTTTGTTACTTTTTTAACACTACTTGTCTCTAAATCAAACAGCTACTTTCTGACAAATTGCTAGCTATCTCTTTTTATAAAATTCGTATCATGGCAGAGTTTTTCTGGAACCTCCCACGCCAGAAAAAATCTCATTCGGCAGTTTCGTTATAAGAAGTTAAATTAAAGAAACTTTAAGTACTGAAAAACATTTTCTCTTTTTCTGCAGGTGACAATAATAACTCAATTGGTTTAGGTCCTACGGAAACTTAATGTTTTATCCTAACTTTTTACTGTTGCGAAAATCGCGATAAGTTGAAACTACGTGGAAACATTTGGGTAACAATTTTTTTGGAAAAAGAATATGAATCAAAGTGTGTTGTCCACTCAAGTACTCTTACATGAAATAGCTTCGGAAACAACTTCTATTCATCAATAATTTTTTGTACAGTTCTTTTATTCTAAAAGTTTTACTTAACAGGAACAGCTTCTAAAGGAGTGATGTCTACTACGTTCAAAGCAGAAATGGAAGAATTGGTCGATGAAATATGACTTACAATTGCTTGATGCATTGGTTTATGATCGGATATAAATATCTTATAACACTTTTGTTATATAATTGTCAGTAATGGACAATTCAAAATAGGTTGCAAATTATTTGAAAGCGGCAGTAAATTTTAATACAAAAACAAATGCTACAATTCTATACTGAAAACGAGCAGACCATCAAATTAGCATACAACTAAGTTAAACTATATCAATTTTTTTAAAACTTAACGAAGTTTAACATCGAGGAAGAGGGCAAGTTTAGTTCTTTTAATTATATATATATATATATATATATATATATATATATATAGTATATATATATATATATATATATATATATATATATGTGTGTGTGTGTGTGTGTGTGTGTGTGTGTGTTGGTGAGTGTGTGTATATAGTTAAACAAAACAAAATTTTAGAAAATTTAATTTAGTTTAGTTTAGCTTTATGCTAAATTGATGGTGTTTTTGTTTTATATATATGCATATATATATATATTTATATATATATATATATATATATATATATATATATACACATATATATATATTTATATATATATATATATATATATAAGGGTTCGAATGTTATGTGTACACGCACATTGTTGATTCTCCTATTTGATTAATTATAGAGGATCAATCCTACTTGGAATTATTGATACCGCATCTAAAGCTATCAAGGCGGCTCGGTAATTGGCGTACATAAGGTTCCGACCCCGCTCATCCACATTCTTGACTTAATTGGCTACCAAATGATGAAGAGATATAAAACTTTCAAAAACATACAAATCGTTCCACAAACAACCAATGGAATACAAAAATGTCACCCGAGAGGGCCGATGAACGTTGATGATAATATGACTACTAGAAAGGACAATAATAAATATGAAACAACAAACATTATTTACGACCAAAACTCGGTTTCTATAGTAAATAAAGTCATAAAATCAAACTCGCATCCAATAAAACCTAGACGAAGCCGTTTTACCTATACAAGATTAGACAAAATATAGGACTTGTCTTCAATGCGACTGGTTATTAGGTCGACAAAAAAGAGCAAAGAGGTGCGAAGTACGGAAGAACATTTTCTCTTTTTCTGCAGGTGACAATAATAACTCAATTGGTTTAGGTCCTACGGAAACTTAATGTTTTATCCTAACTTTTTACTGTTGCGAAAATCGCGATAAGTTGAAACTACGTGGAAACATTTGGGTAACAATTTTTTTGGAAAAAGAATATGAATCAAAGTGTGTTGTCCACTCAAGTACTCTTACATGAAATAGCTTCGGAAACAACTTCTATTCATCAATAATTTTTTGTAAAGTTCTTTTATTCTAAAAGTTTTACTTAACAGGAACAGCTTCTAAAGGAGTGATGTCTACTACGTTAGAAGCAGAAATGGAAGAATTGGTCGATGAAATATTACTTACAATTGCTTGTTGCATTGGTTTATGATCGGATATAGATATCTTATAACACTTTTGTAATATAATTGTCAGTAATGGACAATTCAAAATAGGTTGCAATTTATTTGAAAGCGGCAGTAAATTTTAATACAAAAACAAATGCTACAATTCTATACTGAAAACGAGCAGACCATCAAATTAGCATACAGCTAAGTTAAACTATATCAATTTTTTTAAAACTTAACGAAGTTTAACATCGAGGAAGAGGGCAAGTTTAGTTCTTTTAATTATATATATATATATATATATATATATATATATATATATATATATAAGTATATATATATATATATATATATATATGTGTGTGTGTGTGTGTGTGTGTGTTGGTGAGTGTGTGTATATAGTTAAACAAAACAAAATTTTAGAAAATTTAATTTAGTTTAGTTTAGCTTTATGCTAAATTGATGGTGTTTTTGTTTTATATATATGCATATATATATTTATATATATATATATATATATATATATATATATATATATATATACATATATATATATATATATATATATATATATATATAAGGGATCGAATGTTATGTGTACACGCACATTGTTGATTCTCCTATTTGATTAATTATAGAGGATCAATCCTACTTGGAATTATTGATACCGCATCTAAAGCTATCAAGGCGGCTCGGTAATTGGCGTACATAAGGTTCCTACCCCGCTCATCCACATTCTTGACTTAATTGGCTACCAAATGATGAAGAGATAGAAAACTTTCAAAAACATACAAATCGTTCCACAAACAACCAATGGAATACAAAAATGTCACCCGAGAGGGCCGATGAACGTTGCTGATAATATGACTACTAGAAAGGACAATAATAAATATGAAACAACAAACATTATTTACGACCAAAACTCGGTTTCTATAGTAAATAAAGTCATTAAATCAAACTCGCATCCAATAAAACCTAGACGAAGCCGTTTTACCCTATACAAGATTAGACAAAATATAGGACTTGTCTTCAATGCGACTGGTTATTAGGTTGACAAAAAAGAGCAAAGAGGTGCGAAGTACGGAAGAACATTTTCTCTTTTTCTGCAGGTGACAATAATAACTCAATTGGTTTAGGTCCTACGGAAACTTAATGTTTTATCCTAACTTTTTAATGTTGCGAAAATCGCGATAAGTTGAAACTACGTGGAAACATTTGGGTAACAATTTTTTTGGAAAAAGAATATGAATCAAAGTGTGTTGTCCACTCAAGTACTCTTACATGAAATAGCTTCGGAAACAACTTCTATTCATCAATAATTTTTTGTAAAGTTCTTTTATTCTAAAAGTTTTACTTAACAGGAACAGCTTCTAAAGGAGTGATGTCTACTACGTTCGAAGCAGAAATGGAAGAATTGGTCGATGAAATATTACTTACATTTGCTTGTTGCATTGGTTTATGATCGGATATAAATATCTTTTAACACTTTTGTAATATAATTGTCAGTAATGGACAATTCAAAATAGGTTGCAAATTATTTG
>NC_134468.1:23340060-23405939 GCF_964194025.1 Convolutriloba macropyga | reverse complement strand
GAAAGCGAGTCAAGACGAACAGCAAAAACAAACAACAATAGCAAACATTAATTAAGTCAAAAGATTTATGTCCGATTTAAAAACAAAACTCAAGACAATAACAAAGTCCTAATGGCGTCAATAGAACTAAAACTAAAATAATCAACTTGTGATTCACCAGAAAATATACGGGACCAGTCCATAATAGGGCTTGGTAACGATTAGACAATAAAGAACAAAAACAGTAAATTTGAAATTTCGCTTAATGAACAATTAATTTCAAAGTAATGGAAACCGGTAGAGAACAACTAAAACATCTAATAGTCTTCTGATTACCAGTGTTTTTAAAGTGGAAATAAGGGGAATAAGAACAGTCGGAATTCAATTTTGATGTGGTTACAAAAAAACAACAAATAGACAATAAACAAAAAATCTGTTTAATTTTGCCAGAAAACGCTGTCGAAGCCGTAAGTCCATATTTTGGCGCTCAAAACATACTTGATGGCGTCTTCATCGAATACCGATAGTGTATTATGTGACCTCTCTTTAATCAAATCAGGTAACAAATAGACAAAAGGAAAAACACAGCAAATTTATTTCAAAGATTTGAAAGCCATTAATTACAAAACGAAATAAATAAATAGTTTCTTTTATTCCTCCAAAAGAAATCCATGAGACCTGAAGTTATCAAAAATATATCTTACGGCTACAAAAAGCACGTAAAACATGACAAAAATTGAAAAAAATAATTTACCTTTTTTGTGAAAAACCCGTGTCGAAGCCAGTAAAGTCATAACGAATTCTTTAAAAACATTAGATTTTAAGACACCAGTCAATTTGACACCTTCCCTTGACAACAATCTTGTCATATTTGGCCTGTAATTAACGAGAATAGGTAAAAAACAGACAATTAGACGAAAAAAATGCGATGTTAAAAAGTGTTTTTTTATTCATTAAAACCAGAGACTATATCTTCAAGGATTTTAATATTATCAATTTTCCCTTTAATTTGAAAGCCAATAATGTGATGTATGAATTGTCAATAACGTGATAATGTGACAGAACTAGAAAACGTGAAAAATGGGCAAATACCTGAAATTTAAAAATTGTGAAATCTAGTAGTATCAAAGCCAGAACACCAAAACTGTTTTCCAACCTCTCTCTTATATCCGCCTTGATGTCTTGAGTTAGATATTTTGCAAAAATTTTTGCCACAAAAAATATCAGAATTTTGGCTCAGAATAATCTTTTCAAGATAGGTTCTCTTCCATTCCGATAACTTGTTTCGTATTTTTTTTTCAGTTTGAGGACTTGGAAAAAAAATATTTACAATATTCATAGAAGAAATCTATTTTTTATCAGCAATTATAAATGTTGCTATAGTAATTGGGCAAACGGTTTTACCTTCAAAATATTAGCTTAAAAACACTTATATTGTCAACAACTCGTTACTGGACGACTCTAAATTAAAATTTTGTTTATAATAAATTTCGGTCTTGCCTGACTTCCTGGTATCTTGATCGCTTTTTTGAGTTATGGTTTTGGAAATCTAAAAGAAGTCTGCAATAGGCAGGCTGTACTGCATGGTGTCTAACAGATTTCTGAGGATAAAAAGATCGGGGGCTCGATCTACGTATCACCCAAAATGATTCCGCTTCAAGTAGTCTTGCCGGAAGTCTGACAATCTAAGACATTGCATCATTGACAAACCGCTGCTTTAGCAAAACCAATCTTTTGTAGCTTCTCTCCTGGAGAAATTGTTTTTAAAAAACCGAAATTGTGGTTGGTGGACGAGTTTTGATTTTAATTACTACAGAAACTTAGTTCATATACCACACATCAAAACAGCTATGATATTCGTAAATCGTAAAATGAAAATTCATTAATCAACATTTAGTAGCTTAAGGGAATTTAATTTTTGATGCAGTTTTTAAACAATCAGATTTTTTTTCCATATTTTGTCAACCAGGCCTTCTGTTGAACCGAATGGCGAAAAACAGTAAAAGGAAGATTCATATATATTGTTTAATTGTTTATTAAAGAGATTAATACGTAAAAATGCTTTGCAGAGTTCAACCAGTTAGATAATCATTCTTTGCAGAGATCAACACGTTAGTTAATCATTCTTTGCAGAGATCAACACGTTAGTAAATCATTCGTCGCAGAGATCAACACGTTAATAAATCATTCTACGCTGAGACCGGCACGTTAAAAATTCAATCTATGCCTAGATCAACACGATAATAATTCTTTCTTTTGCAGACAAAAGACACAATGAAAATCAGTCTACGCTGCAACTGTTCAGTCTGGCATTCCGCTACACAGAAGGATTGTCTCATTTACCCTTCACTCAAAATGATTCAGGACTAAGAACCAATCGATTTGTGCAGAAAGGCTCTGAGGGTAAAGTCCGGGTATATATGAATATTATAATTATATATATATATATAAATATATATATATATATATATTTATAGTGTATATATATATATATATGTGTGTATATATATATAAAATAATATAATATATATATACAAACGCTAAAAAACAAACTATTTGCATAAAATTGTGGCTAAAATAATTGTAGTTAGTATAGTTGAATTTTAAGTTTTCATCATATTGAATTACAAATTTCGGCAATGGGTTTCAAGAGGAGCCCCTACTTTAAATTAAGAAGAGTTTCTTTTGTGAGTTTAATATATATGGGTGAGGGGACTAGAAAAAATTCTGATATATGAAGCTTGATGAACTTTTCTTTTAGTGTCAAACAAAATGATAAAATTTAAAACGTGGTCTCATGATTAAAGATTTTTTTGAAAAAATTCTGATTTCTGCGATCAAATGAAATTACAAATTTAATTAAGGATTCAATAGAGTTGTAAAATAATGGCGAACACTGTCACAATTTCTTGCCAATTACGAGAAAGTTATGTTGAACAGCTGTATTGTTTCATTAGGAATTTTAAACTAAAAGCAGATTTAGTTCACAAAAAAATTATTTCAAGAAATGTTCCGAGCATTTATCATTCTATGAAAATAAGCTGTTTAAATCAGCAGAAAAGAGGAAATATTTAAGAAATAGAAAGATGATACCAAGTTGCCAAAAAGCTAGACTAGTAATTTTGAGGCATGCAACTATCACTCACCCTAATACTAGGAAGTTAAAGGAAAGTTGGAGATCTTTAACAGCAATTACAATAATTTTATTCAGAGCCAACCAAACAACCTGAAAACAAAACAAATTAAAAAAGATATTTTAACAATAATTTCCCCTTGTTGCGTACCTACCGGTTTTCAATTGAACTAATTCCGATAGTCCGCAAAAACATTCATAGTAATGCAAAACGAGAAGTGTTTTCGATGACAACATATCAACTGCTTAGATCTGCTGATCAACACATTTGTCTTTCTAATAATTGGGTGGTTTGTGATGGTGACTCCTTATATTATCTTCCAAGACTTTGTGATGAAGGGCCACTCCTACTCCTTTGCAACACTGTTGCAAGCGCACTACGACTCACTCTTCTACGAGGACAACTGGGAGTCTTTTGAGGTTGGTTGGCAAACTCTTTCTCCTGGCAAATTTTTATGTGTTTCCTATGAAATCATTGTTCCCTTAAAAAATAAATTTCCGAAGCAGAGACTTGAGCAGTGTAGTTGGAGTGACATAAACTGCGTATATTGCAAAAAATGATATAAGGTGAAAAGAGAAAGTTACAAATTGTCGCAAATGCTGAGAAATATTGTTTAGTGACAGTTGCCCCTCGGTCGTCGTTCAATTAAATAGAAAAAGCTTTCGAAATCTCAAAAATCATTTAGCACTGACTGATCTAGCAGGATTTAAAAGCCCAAAATTGAAGACAAAAGTTACTATACAGAAAAGACGTGAATTGAACTATTTTGCATCTATTGTAATGCAACAACTGTGGTTTGAAACAAGTTCTGCGAAAAGACTGCTACCTTGGTCAGTATATGAAACAAGGAGGCCCAATAATGTGCGTGTGCACATGAATTTCCGACTTCGCTCGTCCGCATTTTTGGCATAATTGTCTGCCAAATGAGGAACACATAGAAACCCTCCAAAAATTCAAGTAATTTTTAAAAAATGTGTATGAACAAAAAAATAGCCTCCAACTCGAATATTTCAGTGGAATAAAAATGCCGCATTAGATTGATGAGATCAGCAATTATTAAGAATGAAAGACAAAACGAACAACAAAATGAAACAACAATAACAACAAACATTAATTACATACGAAACTTTGTCCATTTAAAAATTTATAAACAAGGTCAAACTAGCGTCACATAAAACTGAAACTAAACAAAATAATTTGTACTTCACCGGAAAGATATGGGACATCTTCTTAATAAGAATGGGTAACAATTAGGCAAAAAACAAAAAAAACAGCAAAATTAATAAAAAAAAATGGCTTATATTTTTAAAAACCAATAACTTCAAAGTAATGATAACCATTAGATAGCAATTGAAAGCAACCAATATATTTATGATCACATACGCCTCTGCAGGAGGGCGTTAAGACCTGTCATTATACAATTTTTTATGCAGTTACCAAAAGAACAACAAATGGAGACGTTAAACAAAATTTCAATTGAAAGTTGCGAGAAAACACTGTCGAACCCAAAAAGCCATATTTTGCCCCTCAAAATATGTTCAATTGAGCCTTCCGCGAACTCCAAAAATGTTGTGTGACCTCTCCTTAATGAGAATAGGCAACAAGTAGACAAAAATGAGAGAAAATAGCCCAAAAATAAGTGATACATAATTATAAAATCAAATAGTTAAACAGATTCTTTTACTTTATTCGTCCAAAAGAAGCAAGTGAGAACTGTAATTTTTCAGAATAGGTCTTATTTCTGAAAAAAAACGTTAAAAATATACCGCAATAAATAATTAAATCACATTTTTTGCCAAAATTCTAAGTCAAAGCCGGCAAATTCATAACGAGTTCTTTAAAACATTTTATTTTGTACACTTGCACCTTCCCTCGACCACAGTAAGGCCATACGTAACCTGTAATTAACGAGACTAGGTAACAAATAGACAAAAAGAACAAAAATGCGAAAAAAACGCAAAGAAAAAAAACACAATTAAATTCTTTGAGAAGGGGGTGTCGAAGAAGTTAAAACCATAATCTATGCCTTAAAAGACTTTTACATGTTCAATTGTGCCTTCTTTGGAACGCCAATAATTCATTATGTGAACAGTCAATTTTGTGGTAATGAAATAAAACAAGAAAAATTGTAAAAAAGGGCCCATGCCTAAAAATCAAATAAACATTGTGAAATCTAAAAGTAGCAAAACCAGAAAATCATAACTTAACGCGTAAAGCCGGAAAAAGGTTAAACTTGCGACTAATATTCAAAAAAAGGACGAGGAAGAGGCAGCATTCATTCTTTGCTGACACTAAGCTACAAGTTGACCAAATTAAGAGAGAAATAGTGAGAAAATTCAATAAGCCATTGTTTATTTAAAAATAGGACCACTATTTTGACTTGTCAACAGTGAGTTTCTTTAATTAACATAAAAAAGATCGTATTGTTTCAAAAAAAAATAACCGACTTATTACAGTCCGAATTACTTTTGGGTTGTGACAGTCCAAGAGTGGACCGAAACCAGCGATGCAATTCCTATTCGTCCATAAAGAACATTCATTGATCAAGATAAAGATAATTTGTTAAAAGATCAAAGTTGAATGCCGCGTTTTTGATAATCATAGAGTAAGGTTAGCAGAAAACGACAAAATTTTAATTCCAGACTACAATTCATTGGAATTGGACTACAATTCAATTAATTCCAGAGTTCAGTGGAATTCGATGTAGGATTAGCTCCCTTTGTAGTTAACAAGGATTGTGTTAGTTGTTTTTGATTGCGTACTTCAGGAAAATTTAATCAAAGTGGACTAAAGAAGCTTATTTCGGGCAATTTTTGATGAAGAAGGCTAAATTTTGAAAAATTTAGCCACCATTTTTGCCAAAAAATTTTATTTCAAAATTGTTAACAATACGTTTTTGTCTTTAAAAATAAAATCTAAAAGCCTGTTGTTGTTATTTTTTTACATATTTTAGCTAAATGATGAATTTTTAGGCAAAAATTCCGGAAAATGTGAAAAAAATTGGTCTAATAATCACAAAAATGTAGACCACGATAACTCGCTCTAGAATGCGAAATTAAAAAATGTTTTTGATTCCATATTTTACTCTGAACGGGCTTTTTACTCTGAAGATATCACTCACAACTCTCTTCGATAAATATATCGATCAGTCAAAATTGTCTGAACAAAAAACAAACCCATTTGAGTATATAGATCCTCCCCCCTCAAAAGAATTCACTATTTGCGATAAAAAATAAATTGGAGTTCTGCTTGAATATTTACGGTACTGTGTTTTGCGTTGAGAGAATCTACAAAATGACTACGCATGAGAACGTTAGATTGCCTACAAAATCGTAGATATCTTTTTCCAGTGATTTTGCAGCTCTTGGCAAGTTTTGTTGATAAAACGCATTCTTCTGATAAAATTTTTTAAAGACAAATAAGTTTTACCAACATTGATTGTGGGTCAATAATAATAATGTAAAACTAGGAGAAAAATTAATAAGTGAATTATGCATGTAAAAATTCTCATCATTTGAAAAGACAAACAAAAAATTCTTGGAAATGTTTTATGATGTCCTTTTGTGTCAAATAAAACTTGAGTTACATGCAAAAGAGTCTTATACATACTAATACATTTCAAACTAATTGTATTTGAAACATCTTCAAGAATTCCACATCAAGACATTTTTCACTCCCAAGGATAAGATTTCTGTTAAGCATATATACATTCTAGAAAAGAAAATTAAAAATGAATGGGTTTGTTTACCTTGTTGATCGATTCAGTTTTTAAGTAAATTCATCAATCAACGACCGACGATTGACAAAAAATTGCAGATTTGGAAAAATAATCGATTATTAACAAAAAAATTGTGTCTTTCAGGAACGCGCAACAGACAACTATGCCAATTTTGAAGAAAGAATCTCCCACAGAGCGGAAATTGAGAAAGTATTCACGCTATCTTTGGTCGAGTTGATTCTACGAAGTCTCAAAATGAGTTTCGGATTCATAAACAGTCTAGTGTTAATATTTCTGATGAAACCGTTTCACGAGCCTCTTCTCTATGTCAAAATGTGGATGCAGAAACAATTTGGGATAAAGTGAAAAATTTGGTGGTATAATACTTGATTCATGATTGAAAGTGAAGGCATTTTATCCAGAATTCATGAAGTATCTTTAAATATCATAAATAACTATATCATGCAAGCATAACTTGTTTTTCCGCCCTCCATTTTGCCTGTCCGTTCAAAAAATTTTTTTCACCATTCGTCTCCAGTTGTTGTTCTTTCTAAAGAAAATCAACGAGTTGTAGAACTAAGCGCCGAGTGATACGACAAAAAATATTTCAATTCCTTGAAATAGTTTTACGAAAAACGTAATGGAGGTGTCAGTAATTACAGGATATATTTGTTCTCAATTTGTAACCGGAAAACAACCGCATTGGTTTATTTAGCATTCAACATTTGAAAATCTGTCTACAATATATGTTCCATGACTCAGTTGAAATGCAACTAAAATTGTCATTGAAAGTCATTGAAATTGATCGAAACCGAGTTATCAAAACCATTTTGGCCTGATGTTATCAAGAGCCTGATAACGATATTGAAAAACTCATTCTTTCAAGCATAAGCTACTTGAAGCTTGTAAGGTTGCCGGGATTAATCTCTATTAATACCTGCATTGGTCTCTATTATTCTGGAAAGACTTATTATTAGAACTCGGTGAGTTCTGCAGAGTCAAGTAACTTTGCTCAAAAAATAATTAGGGAAAAATTGATGCTTCCCTTAAGAATCGTGTGATCGTTTTTGTAAACAGGAATCGCCGAATTAATTCTGTAAATAAGCAATTTTCGAGTACAATTTTAAGCTACGTCGTTGCTTCAACTGCTGTTTTTTAATTTTACTTTTCTGTAGTACACAGGAAATTAGAGGCAGGCACATCAACTGTAATTATCACAAAATTCATCCATTTCAACACTTTCAGCTAAATCTATGAAGCAGTTGAAACCCCTATTAAACGCTAGATTTTTAGAGGTTAAATAATTGCAATAATTGAAAGTTTTAAAGAGTATGAGTCAGAGCAAACAATCGAAAAGAAATGGCCAGAGTTGGTCTTTAATGGAAACCAGATCCCAGGATGAAGTCCGCGACCCAAGACAGGTATTGGCCAGACCGACTTGGGTCGCGGACAGGGGTGTCCGGTGCGACCGTCCACAATGGTCTGGAAAAAATTTGGGTTGCGCCTTCCGTCTGGCCAATAGCAATTTTAGTCTGTTCGGTCTGGCGAATACCCATATTTTGGTCTTTTCGGTCTGGCCAATACCCATATTTCGGTCTGTTCGGTCTGGCCAATACCCATATTTTGGTCTGTTCGGTCTGGCCAATACCCAAATTTCGGCCTGTTCGGTCTGGCCAATACCCATATTTTGGTCTTTTCGGTCTGGCCAATACCCATATTTCGGTCTGTTCGGTCTGGCCAATACCCATACTTCTGTCTGTTCGGTCTGGCCAATACCCATATTTCGGTCTGTTCGGTCTGGCCAATGCCTAATTTCAAGGCCTAGAGGTCCAGCCAAAAAAAAAGACAAATGTATAAATGCGTGCTGTATTGACTGTTTTTCAAAATAGCAGCCAATAAATGGCAAACGAAATCTACTTCTAGATGACTAGAATACTTCATTAACCTTCTTTTGAAATTTGCATTTGTCTTTAAATCGATGGTTTTTTTCAATAATTTCTTTTTAAAATCTCATTTTCATTTGTCATTCAAAAAAATGAAACGAATAAATTATAAATTTTATTGGATGCTTATACACGTTTAATTGAGTCTGGCTAATAGTCTGGCCTAGGATCTGTTCGGTCTGGCCAATGGTCTGAACAACGGTCTGGCGGATGGTCTGGCCTACGGTCTGGACAATGGTCTGGCCTAAAGTCTGTTCGGTCTGGCCATTAATCTCTACAGCGGTCTAGCGGATGGTCTGGCCTACGGTTTGGACAATGGTCTGGCCTAGGGTCTGTTCGGTCTGGCCATTGGTCTAGACAACGGTCTGGCCAATGGTCTAGACAACGGTCTGGCCAATGGTCTGGACAACGGTCTGGCCTAAGGTCTGTTCGGTCTGCCCAATGGTCTGGACAATGTCTGGTCAGTCTGGCCAATGGTGTCCAAAGTCTGTTCTGTCTGGCCAATGGTAGCCAAAGTCTGCTCGGTCTGGCCAATGCCTATCTTTGGGTATTGTCGGTCTGGCCAATGCCTGTTTTGGGTATGGTCGGTCTGGCCAATACCTGTCTTGGGTCGCGGACTTCATCCTGGGATCCATGAACCATCTACGGTTTCAATCAGGCCACACAAAAACCTCTTATATGCATGACCTTGATATGGTTGCCAAGATTTATTATTTATGATTCTGGTACAACAATTTGGAATTCTGTGTGAATCCTATGTGAAATAATTCTTCAATCCATACGGCACTCATATAGAAATTTGACATTTCCACGCATTTAAAGAATTCATGGTTACGTGTAGTTATATGCATCGTTCTTACATAATTCATTTATGAAGGCCCATTGAAGCATAAACTTTTATGAGCTGCCTTGATGTAGACATGACTTGTCATGGGTGCTTTTCTTAACCCAGATTTAGGTCCTCGTTCAAAATTCCTTATGAAAATACCCATCCAGACGGAAAATACCCAGGCAGGCCAATATTGCTTATGATCCAGACATTGCCTCGTTCAAATTTTTGGTGCGTTCATGTGCTCGTTTAAAAACGCTTATGAGAAGACCCGTCCAGACCAAAGTGCAATATGATTCAGACTTTGGCTCGTTCAAGAAGTGAAAACACTCAGGTAGACTAAAAACAACATATGATCCATACTTTGCCTCGTTCTTTCCTTTGTGACCTTTTGGGATATTTCTCCCATTTGCTGTAGATTAAATGTGACTTAATGAGTGTGCTATAAAAAAGAGCCTCGTTTCTTTCTTGGGCTGCCAGAAAAATGTTCACATTTTTTCTTGTGGTCTTGGACAGTAAAGAGTCTAATTGATGAGTGAAAGCTGATTCAAATCTTGCAAGGTTTTTGAAAGAATTTTGCAAGATATCAATCGAAGTAAAAATAAATCAGGGTAAAAAAAGTTTTAGAAAACACCTTTGAAGCAAATTATTACTTATTGAACAAAATACAAAACAGAATTCAATAAAAAAATTGCCCGGATTCAAAATCGTGCAAGAACTCTGCAAGTTTCTGGATTCTGGAAAATTCATTTGTGTACTTTTGGTAGCTAAAACTAACTGAAAACCAATTGAAATGACTGATATCAGAATTTTTGATTAGCGGATCTAAACCTAACTGACTTTTTTTTCGTAAAAGACTATTGAATGTGAAATTCTTCCTACACCGAGGAAGAAGTCTTCAGAAAACGTTTCTGTTTTGCGTCTGGAATCAAATCCGAGGGGCAGGTTAATGTCTCTTTGCTGAGTCTTGTTTATTATATATATCTTGTTGCTTGAAAATTATATCTTACTGGCAGGCTGAAAAATCGAAGCACTCTTTGCGTTTCTAAGGATTTCTTCTAAACTACTCTGTCAATTTAGATGGGCATAGTCTTGTTTTTTTATTATGAGTTTTTCTTGTCTACAATATTCAATTGGTTACTGAAATTAGCCTGCCCATAAGGATATTAGGCTGTAAGATTTAAAGAAATCAAAATTGATTATGATTCAAAATTTTATTAGATGTAGTTTTTATTCTAATTCGGGTCATTGTTACTAGTAAGTTGTCTTATTTAGGCTTTGCTTGGCGCTCTACAAATTCTAGAAAACTTCGTTTTGGGGAATTCAATGACTTTTTTTTGCGAAATGAAATTCTTGTTTGTGTTCTTTTTTGTCAAAACACACAAAATGCCCTGGCCTTTGCGGCGAATTGGGAAATTGTTGCTATTTGGTGGTAGAGGCCTCCGAGAATGTGCGGAATAAGCTTGTTTTGAGTCCTGAATTACGTCAGAGGTGCAGGTTTGCATCGATTTGCTGTATTTTGTGTGAAATTTATGTCTTATTAGCAGGAATTTTGGGGCACGCTTCCCGTTTCTGATGATTTTTACTAAATTATAGAGCCAATTAGGCAACAATAGTCGCAATTAGTTTGTTGTATTTTATGCTTGAAAATAACTTTGCATTGGTTGCTGAAATCGGTCTGCTGAGAATGTTATTAGGCTCTGGGTTTAAAAACGTTAAAAAATAAATAATTTTAAAATGTTTTGATGCAGTTTTTCTTTAATTGGTGGTGTTGCTACTTGCAAATATTGTTTTTTAAGCCTCGCTTCAACACATCAAGTTTTTGGAATCCTTAGTTTTAGGATTTCAAAGTTTCTCCATATTTTTTTAATTTATGAAGTTCTTGTTTGACTTCTTTTTTTTGACAAAACACACAAATTACACTGGGTTCTGCGGCGAGCTGGGAAAATGTTTCTTCTTCGTGTAAGAAAAGCTCACCATCAAAAAAGGCACGAAATTGTTTTTTTTTGCGCCCTGAATCTTTTCTGAGAGGCAAGTTAATGTGGCTGTGCTATATTCTCTTAAAAACTATATCTTACTGGCAGAAAAATTGGAGCACTCTTGACTTTTCTACGGATTTCTTCTAAACTACTGTGTCAATTTAGACGAACGTAGTCTGGTTTTCTGATCTTGCTTTTTTTCGTCTACTTTTTCAAATTGGTTACTGAAATTGGCTTGCTCATAAGAATTTTAGGCTGTAAGTTTTAAAAAATCAAAAATTTTTGTTTTTCAAAATGTTTTGTAGCTATAGTTTTTGTTCTAATTCGGGGTATTTTTACTTTTAAACTGTGCTATTTAGGCTTTGCTTGGCTCTCTAAATTTTCTAGAATACTTTGTTTTGGGGAATTCAATGACTTTTTTTGCGAAATGAAATTCTTGTTTGTGTTCGTTTTTGTCAAAACACACAAAATGCCCTGGCCTTTGCGGCGAGTTGGGAAATTGTTGCTACTTCGTGGTAGAGGCCTTCGGCCTCAAGAATGTACAAAATGCGCTTGTTTTGAGTATTGAATTACGTCCGAGGTGCAGGTTTGGGTCGATTCGCTGTATTTTGTGTGAAATTTATGTCTTAATAGCAGAAATTTTGGGGCACGCTTCCCGTTTCTGATGATTTTTCCTAAATTATTGAGCCAAATAGGCAACAATAGTCGCATTTAGTTTATTGTATTTTATGCTTGAAAATAATTTTGCATTGGTTGTTGAAATCGGTCTGCTGAGAAGGTTATTATGCTCTAGGTTTAAAACCGTTTCAAAAAATTAATAATTTTAAATTGTTTTTTGGTATTGATGCAGTTTTTCTTTAATTTGTGGTATTGCTACTGGCAAATAGTGTTTTTTAGGTCCCGCTTCAATCCATTAAGTTTTTGGAATCCTTAGTTTTAGGAATTCAAAGTTATGTTCATTTTTTTTTAAATTATGAAATTCTTGTTTGACTTCTTTTTTTTTGACAAAACACACAAATTACCCTGGCTTCTGCGGCGAGCTTGGAAAAATTTTCTTCTTCGTGTAAAAAGTTCTCATCATCAAAAAGGCACAAAATTTGTTTTTTTAACGCCCTGAATCTTTTCCGAAGGGCAAGTTAATGTGGCTTTGCTGTATTTTCTTTGAAAACTATGGCAGAGAAATTTGAGCATTCTTCACGTTTCTAATGATTCCTTCTAAACTACTGTGTCGATTTACACGTGCTTAATCGCGTTTTGTTGAGTATGAGTTTTTCTGTCTGGAGTAAATAATTAGTTATTGAAATCACTCTTCTCTTAAGGTTATTAGGTTGTAAGTTTTAAAAATATAAAATTTTTTATGTTTCAAAATGTTTTTTAGTTTTTATGTAGTTTTTCTTCTACTTCGGGGTTTTTTGCTGCATGCAAATGGTGTTATATAGGCTCTGTTTGGCTCGAAGAAGATTTTGGAGTACTTTGCTTTCTGGAATTCAAAAATTGTTCATTTTTGCGGAATCAAGAAATGCTTGTTCGAGTTACTTTTTTGTTAAAGCACAAAAATCACCCTGGCCTCTATGGCGAGGTGGGAAAATTTTCTCACATCGCATTAGGTTTGGGTTGTTCAGCTAATAAGGGTTGGGCTTGAATAGCGTTCATAATTGTCTAGGTGGCGCAGTTTTGTTCGTTTTGCGCAATTTTGCGAGAAGTCTCGGTCTCCCAATAGCCCAAAAAGGGGGGTTTGCTTCATAAGTTAGAGTGTTTCTAGAAAATAACTGCTTTAAACTGGACGGGCACTTCTTGTATTGTCAAAACTGAATTCTTTTTGCTTGCAGTTTCTCAAAATTGGCCTAATCAAAAAGTTATTATTGTTAAAAATTGAAAAAGGTCGAATTTTCGGGCTATTCTGGGTGACCCTAATTTCGGTACAAAAAAACACGTGATCTACCCAAAAAAGTCTTTTAGAATTCTCAGTTAGTTGGAAGTATCCCCATATAAATTTCTCATAGAAATTGAGGTTGTCAAATTTGGCTCTGAGTTCCGGTCACCTCGCTTTTTTGGTCATTTGTTAGGGTACATTTTTGCTACAACTTCTTCTAGAGTGCACCGGTTGTATTCATTTTCTGATTTGATGCGTTTCTCAAGCAGTGCTACAAACTGTTCTAAAAAAGTTGCTTTTTATTTGGCCGTTTTAGAGAAATTGTCTTGTAAAGCTGCCCTTGATTTTACCTATAGAAGCGGTTGACAGAATCCGGTCACTTCTTGAAGCTTTGAAAATTGGTCCCAGTTTGTCCTCCTGAGGAGAGAAACAGCACCATGAAGACGAATTTCTTTTCTTTCAGATGGTCGTTAATGATGGAAACTTGTTGCCAAACTTTGCTCTAGCCATTTGAATTTGACCTTGATTGCTTACTGTAAGTTTCTTGTTAAAGTAGAGAAAAAATTGATGAACAATAAAAGATCGAGCCCATGAGTCCTGGAAAAATGTGGCCATAGTCACTGAATTCTCATCAGCTTTGATTTTCTTAGTAATTTTTAGAAACAAGTAATAATATATATGGCTTAAAAGCTCGTTTTACGGTCAATCTAATGAGCTATGTTTAGTTTTGATTGATTGAGTGTTTTTGAAGTAATAAGTAATTCTCAACCCCAAACCTCCGAAAACGACCAAATGCTCACTTCTCGATATTTAAATTTTCTTTTACCAGACGTTTTATGTTGGTAACTGGTTAATATGAGTTGCAATACCGTTTATTCAAACTTTTAAGACTTTTTTGAATAATTTCGGTGCACCCTCCTTTAAACTGTAACAGAACGATTGTTTGGTACCAATTGAAAAATATTTTCTCTTTTTCAAATAGTCATGGATCCTTCTCCAATTGGAGTTCGCTTTGCATCAGTTAGCGACGCATTCACCAAGAAGATGAGGCCCTCTTTTTCAGGGTAAAAGAGCAATTTTGCTTTATTAAATAAGCAACTGGTGGAAACTTGGATTTTCTCTGCAATAATTTTTCTAATTTGAAAAGTTACACACCGCTGTTGTGGGCGACAGTAATGTTGATTCTTTGTGCGTTGACAATTGCGCTGTTTTCTCTCTATTTGGCGGGCGGGTTGCGCAATTTTATTTTTTGCTCGATACGCTGGTTTGATGTCGCAACATTATTCTAATAATCGGAGGCAACAATTTTTCTTTTCACGATGAATCCGGTCAAGATCCAGAAGAGGTGTTTCAGGAGATGGAGAAATTTTGCGAATCTGTTCGAGCTCTGCCGCACAAGGCAAACATTTTGAGAAGCACTGTTTGGAAGCTGACGAAAGCAAAACACTTGAATAGTCAGAGATTCCATGCTCACCACTCCCGAGCTAAAAATTTTTTCCGATGCACAAAGAAGTCTCACAATCTGAAAGCTTCAAGGAATTGGATGGTATCCATCTTACGCATAAAAGTTTCTGCAATTTATCATGTGATATCAACAAGGCAATTACAGATCACAATTTGTGCTAATTTAATCGTTCAAGTTACAAATGATGTTGATACTTACTTAGATACTACCTAAATGATGTTGATGTCACTGGTTTATGTATAATTGTGTTGTACTCTGGCTTTTGTAACTTGTGTTTCACATTGTGTACTGTATTTTCTTTGCTTTAATTCAGTTTTTGATTTTTGAATTAATTCAATGCTTTTTCCCCTTTTCTGCTAATTTCAAATAAACATTCTTGTTCGAGAACAAAAATTTGTCCATTTTTTTATTTGCTGGTGAAGAAGTAAGAATGAAGTGTCTTCTAACTTTTTTTTCGCCCACTACGACCCAAGAAAAATATATGCGTCCTCTCAGCGGCTGTTTTGCCTGCTGCGCCCTAATAAAATAATATTTGCCTTTTTTTTCAGCGGGTATTTTGCCTGCTTCGGACAAAAAAAATTTTTTATGCTTTTCTTTCAGCGGGTGCTTTGCCCAATGCGGCTCAATAAAATAATAGTTGCGTTTTTCAGAGGGTACTTTGCCTGCTTCGAACAAAATAAAAATATGTTCGTTTTTTCAGCGAGTTTTTTGCCTGCTGCGGCTGAATAAAATGATATTTGGGTTCTTTTCAGCGGGTACTTTGCCTGCTGCAAACAATATAAAAATTATATGCGTTCTTATTTTGTTATCGATTGTCAGTTAGTGTGCTTATTTGTTAATCATTTTCAATTTGTAAAATTTTAAAATTCATACTTGTCTCAGCTAGCGGCATTGGAAATAAAATTGTCTGTTCATTTGTTTTTATGCACAGAATGTCCCAATTTGTCAAAAGTTCAATCTTTCCAACTTTGGCAAAAATTGTTTTGAGTATCATTTATATGCGTTAGAGTAAAGAACTTGTTCTGTTAGAACCAAAAAAATATGCCGTTTTTTTGGCAAACCAAAACAAAATTCCCTCACAACAATTGGGAAAGATAAGTGTAATATAATTTTAAAATTATAGAAACAGAAAAAACATACAAATCAACACTCACGACAAACGCAACTTGGACTATCCGCTTTGTACTTAGTGTTTAGAACAAAAAGAATTATTGCTGTAGCTTTCCTAGGATAAAATTTGGGTTTGCATGCGGAAATTTCCCATTTTTCGAATATTTTGAATTTTTTGAATAAATTAATTCAAAAAGTGGAATTTCACCGGGTCAGAGAGATGTTTTAGTTCAACCCAATTCAGTATAGAGCATCGCTGTGTATGTTGATTGTTAGACAATAATTTTTTTGTTGCTCTTGCTTGTCTGCATTCCTTGTCCTATTTTTCCAGTTGTTATTATGCAGCAAACACAATTTTTAGTGAACAAAACTGGAAGAGTAATCTGCAAAAGGCGCGTTTTGTCAACAGCAGAAAATAGAGAAGCAAGCGCTGAAAATGAAGAAAATCTGAAATTGGAAGTCAATGAACTCATAAGGAATGTCGAAGCTGTAAGCGAGAAAGTCGAAAAACTTGAGAAGACAAACATTGAGTTGGTAGACTTGACCAATGACGTTAGCTTTGAAACTACAATTTCGGTAAACTCCGATGATTTATTTAAGCTTCCAAATGGGATCTGGGAAATTAAATAGGTCAATTGTAGTTTTTTGTCTAGCCCATTGTTCAAGTACAAGTTGAAGAATTTTCTGGCTTTACTTGTAATAAGAATTCAATCATACATAAAAACAAGCCTTGTTTACTAACTATTTTTGCTAATCAATTATGTTTACTGGTAGCTTCTCTTGTTTTTGGTCTGAAAACTTGTGCAGTTCACCTTAAATTAAGGTTTGAGTGTAGGACAAGAGGAATTTTTGCTATAGTTTGCCTTTGAAACAAGTTAGTTATTCATTCGGAAAGTTTTGAATTTCGCGAATATCGAATGTTAACAAATTCTAAAAATAACTCTTT
Organism: Convolutriloba macropyga; assembly: GCF_964194025.1. NCBI lineage: Eukaryota > Metazoa > Xenacoelomorpha > Acoela > Convolutidae > Convolutriloba > Convolutriloba macropyga. The sequence goes on along the minus strand of NC_134468.1, from coordinate 23,388,963 downwards.
CTCGTCGGGTCAAGGAGTTGTCCAAATCGAGCCAAACTCGGTATGGAGTATCTCCTTTGTAGGCAGAGTGCAGGACAAAAAAATTGCTCTAGCTTGCCTAAGAAAGAAGTTATTTTTTCATATGGAAAACTTTGAATTTCATTAAAAAAGAATTTTAAAAATAGTTCTTTTTCATCAAGTCACGGAATTGTCCAAATCCAACCAAACTCGATATGGAGTATCCCCTGTGTAGGAAAAGTGTAGGACAAAAAAAAATTGCTATGGCTAGCCTAGGAAAAAAGCTAGTTTTTCATTCGGAAATTTTTGAAATTCGGGAATAACAAATTTTAAAAAACAGATCCTTTTCATCGGGTCAAGGAGTTGTCCAAAATGAACCAAACTTGGCATTGAGCATTCCCTGTGTACTTAGTGTTTAGAACAAAATGATTTATTGCTATAGGAATTATTATATTTTTGGAGATAGAGTTTGAGCTTGGCTTTTTTTACCTAGTGGTCGTCTCAAAATCACCTATAGTTATTTGTTTGTAATTCCGCTGTAGCTCGGTTGAGAGAAAGAGGAGGGGAACACACCCAAAACATACTGTAACACCAACGTTTTTGGCTCACCTGTGGCTTCGAAGGTGCCCCTTGTAGGTGGCAGAATATGCCTCGTGTGTGTTGCAGAATTGGTGCGTCTATGTTGCAGAAATGGTGCATCTATGTTGCAGACTTTGACTCGACCGTAAGTACCTGATGCGTTTGTGTAGCTCGTTCAAGAAAACTCCTTGCATGTGTATGTTTGAAAGCACCGTACCCCTGTGTGCGTTCAAAAACGATCTGCGTGATAAACGATTCAACCGATAAACCCAATCCGATATATATGCAGCTTAAATGTATATATGCAGCAATTAAGAAATAAGTTTACGGAACGTTTGTTGTTTGTTTTCTAATGGTTCTTACAATGATCATATGCCCGGGTTGCTCATCATACGAATTATTTAGGAGTCACACTAGGTCATATATGATTCCTATTAATCATATTAGGTCATATATGATTTGTATGAACTCTTGGTATTCATTCAAGCGTCATTTTTGGTTTTCCTAAAATTCATACAGGGATCATACAAAAAAATTAAGACCAAAAAACTGCCTAAATTTCATTTTCTATCGAAGTCGAAAAAAACTTCTTGGAAATCATACAAGGTCATATCAGACACATAAACTGGTGCCAAAAAAACTGGTGCCAAATTGACTGGTGCCACAAAATCTCGCATAATGTAGTCAGAGGACATATTAAATTAATGTATCGCATTTGCACTCAACATTTAATTCTTTTTGTGCGCTAAAAGACTAAACTGTAATTTGGACATAATCACAAAACGAGTTTGAGGTTATAAGCAAATTTTTGTTTATGTTTCTTGTAAATGAGCTCCTATGAGTATTAGGTGACTTCAGAGAGTATCAAAATTTTAGTTATCTATTCGGACTTACTCATTTATTTAGTGCCCAACTTTGCAAATTATATTTTTTCTTAGGGTTTTTTTGGCGGATCACAAAGTGATGCCGGGGAATTAAATAGGTGATGCCTTACCGAATAAAGTATGATAAAAACATGAACTGAAAAATATTTATGAAAAATAGATGTATCATTCTTGGTAATCATACTGGGATCATATATGATTTCATGGTAATCATGTATGATTTCCTACTAGTCATACAAGGTTCGTACCAGGAAATACGTTATGATTTGAATGATATCATATATGAGCCTTGTATGACTACGAAGAAACGGCAACCCGGGTGTATCGTAGAGCGCATATAGGATGCACACGTGCATACAGGCCATTTCTTTTCCTTTTTGTTTTTTTTAGTTTATACCCAATCTGCGAACTGTGAAAGTGACAGAAGGAGATTGTTTTTCTAATACATATGGTTTGTCGAAGGCGGAAACTTGCAAAAGGAGCAACCTTGCCGTTTTGATAAATAGCAACAAAAGTTCATTTCAAGCGGAAAAAAGTTTAGCGAAAAGACACCTGAAGTTGCAAAAACTTGAAAAAAACTACGTGTATACTTTTAAAATTTGGATTCAAATGAATGCTAAAATTTATTTTAAGATATCAAACACACGTTGACAAATTTCAATAAATTAAACAACAGAGGCGTCCACGGTTTCCAGTTCAGGCTCCAGAATCTCAGAGGCATCTACGGTTTTTCTGTATATTGAAGCAATTAAAATCATCAATGAGTATAAGATAATCACCTTGCATCTTGTTTGTAAAACTTCAACAAAACATTTTTGCCGCTCAATTACTAATTTAATTCCCGAATTTTCTGATCAACGTAGTTTAATCGATTTTGACACTATCCCAGAGCTCATAAGCACTTTTTTTCTCCAAGGGGCTTAGCTAAAGCTAAACTCCTCTTATTAACACCACTTATGCGATTTAGTCAAATCAGGAATCATGAGGTCACTGTCTTCAAGGACTGTTGCTGCACTTGCTGCGCTCTCATGTTAGAAAAATGTACCCAAAATTTTTCATTGTACTGCTGATCTGTCAAATTAGGAGATGACATCTTCATAGCAGCTTTTTTCTAACCGTTTATATTTGCAAATGAAAAAATCGGAAAAATAGTTTTTCAAAATCAAATTTAGTTCCCAGAAACGATTTTACCAATTAGGTGAAAACTGAAATTAATTATTTATCGAAATAGAACCGAAACTGGCCAAGGGTGCTGCTATTGGTTTTTAATGAATGAAAATTTATGAACTGAATAACTCCAAATATAATGTTTTTTAACCAAATATCGACAATATATTTTTGATTCTTTTGTCACATCATTCTTTCTTATCAATTTTACACTTGTTTTGATGTCTTAGGCGTTAGATTTCTTTTCAACAGTTGGAACTTCCTTTAATTTCGAAAAAAAATTCGGAAATTCAAAAATTTTCTTTAACTGATTTCTGGTTTATGTAGGACGACTAGCGCTCTCGTTTTTCTTTCTGCTTGTGTCGATGCTGAAACTGCTTGTTTGGAAACCAACAAGATCTTGTAGCTACTCGAAATTTATCCCCAAAAATGACGCTATTGACGCAAACCATCAAAAAAGAGTGCCTTTCTGCAAAACAAAAAAGAGTTGCTTATACGTTTCTGCAAAACAAAAAAGAGTTGCTTATACGTTTCTGCAAAACAAAAAAGAGTTGCTTATACGTTTCAGCAGAAAAATCAAATCCAGCCAATACAAAGCTTCAAAAGCACATAGTGTAAAAGGCTTTGATACAAGTGATGTATGGATGTTCAATTTTTTGTTTTGCTCATGCAGCATAAAAAATCACTGTCAAAAAAGTATGATGTTCTATTTCATTTGATATTCTATTTTACCAAATGCTGTATTTCACCAACTGGTGTATATATGCAACATATGGCGTATGTTCACTTAAGAGATCAAAACATTGGTACATTCTTCAGAAATTGATGAAAGTAGGATAAAGATAATGTTATTACATAGATACATTCTTTTACTCTCTCTCTCTCTCTCTCTCTCTCTCTCTCCTCTCTCCTCTCTTTCTCTCTCTCTCTCTCTCTCTCTCTCACTCACTCACTCACTCACTCACTCACTCTCTCGCTCACTCACTCACTCAATAAACTGAGGAATCACCGAATAAAAACAGTACCTGGTCGACACTCTGGATATTCTAAACAGAGATCTTTCCTGATTCTGTGATTCTGTAAGTTTTGACAACAAATCCTTCCAGAGCCTAGGTAATCTGACAAGAACCAAGGTTTTACGCAGAAAAGCTGCTAGTCCCCCGAAAAATAAATTGGCTTTCGATTTACTATTTCCCATCTCTATTTCAACTGCATAGAAAAAATCAATGAGCCCGGAGTGGTTGGCCCAGGAAAATTTTACTGTTATCCGCAAACGTATTTTAAATTACTTGCTCTACAACTGCTTTTTTTAAAAAAAATCATCAGACATTTCAAAGTAATTTGAATCAAAGTTAAGCGTGCAATACTAGCGTCTATTGGTACTAAAACTTGCGAGTAAGTTTACTCTTTTTGTAACATTTTAATGTTTTATCCTAATAAATTGTCCACGTGAAACGTACCTACTACCTTGAACAGGTGGAGGACGAGTAAGTGGAGACCTATATGGAAATTCAGTCAATAGAATTTAAAAGATAGAACCAATTTTTGACTGCAAAGTATTTTTATCCGAAGCGCATTCGGCAAATAATAAAAACACAAAATGCGCGCCCAATTAATTGCAGTATAATCCCTCATTTTAATAATCTTTAGGGATTAATTCGTGAAAAGAAAAAAAATTGCTACATGCCTTTACCACCGATCCGAATTATAATCACATTTCTGTCGAAGTATTTTCTATTTTGGGCTATTCAAGTATCAAGTGCCGTGTGGAGACCAATTTCACGTAATTTAAGCGCTTTCCACATTTGACGTCAAAATACAAGAGGAACTGCCAGCCACAATCTTTGTAACCAGTTTTTTTGGTGCCGGTAAACGCTCGTAATCAATACTGATGCAGCAGTTTATGACTGAAGTGATGGGTACATACTGAATTACTCTGAAACTAGCGTCGAGGAAGTCATGTCCTATTCTGTGTAAAGAAAAACGATTTCGATTTTCTATGCATCTCAAACCAACAAAATCATAATAACTGCTATGTTTTCTGTAGTTGTCCCTTGTGTTCGAAATCGAGGTAGGTCTATTTATGAACGCTAGGACAATTTGTTTTTACAAATTTTAAGAAATAGAAAATTTTTGCCATTCAAGATCCTGCAGTTTTTCACACCTCCGATACTCTGATATAAGTCTTCGAGGAGCCAATTTTGCACAAATGATTTTTCAATTTTGAACGTAGAACTATTATAAAATTTTTTTTGTCCGAAAAAGATGATCCTAACTCAAAATCAATACGTTAGAAGAGGTTCTAATCAGACGAAAACCCCACAATATTGAGAAAAATTTTCGGCAAAGTGTTGCTGGAGCGCATTATGTATTGGCTGCACCCATTTGAAAATTGTATCCTCTTGTTGTGGTGGTGAGGAACCTTTTCTTTTCAATTACAGAATGAGAGATTTAATTGATTTCTTAATTTCTACATTAGTTCGGTATGATCTGTGGTATATGCATTTTGAAGTTACGGATTATTCTGTTATCGCCCTTCTGTTATCAAAAATGGTGCTGTCATTGTATGTGCATTAAAGAGCTTTGAGAGGGTATTTTTGCCATGTCAAAAGAGACATTATGATTTAAGATAAATGGAAATACGCCAAGTTGATTTAAGCTTTTTGCCACCCATTTTTGTCCCCAGAAAAATTGTGAGACAAAAATTGGTCCCAAATCACTCTCAAGTTTTTTTTTGCAAGGCATTGAAGGACGGTGTCTTATGGTTAACTTGTAATAAACAATTTTTTGGGGAAACTTTTAAACTTTCGAAACTTTTGAAACTTTCATTCGACCCCAATCTTCTACTCTGTTGCTTGAAAAAAAATCTGGTCAACCTAGCGTTACCATTAGCGACGCTTAATCAAAATTGCAACTCAAAAAATTGATGAAGATTGTTAATGAAGGTGTCACTCGGCCTTGAGTCAGGCACATAAATTGTAAGCAGAAAGTCTTAGGTGGTTGCCACATTTCACATGTCCTCTTTGTTTATGATATGGAGGAATTCTTTATCGGCTAAGCTTTACATCTTATGTTTCTAAACAATATTCGTAACTCTGGGCCAGATGAAAATTTGTTTTCAGAATTCAGAGACCAATCAGATTCCGCGATTTCAATTCACGATAAATTGCTCAATATTATTCTTTTGGTCTCACAAATATATTTGTACCATGCGAACCAAGTTGACTGATGAATATTATTTTAGTGTGGTTATAGTTGAAGTTATTGGTCATCTGCATATCTGTTACGATAAGACAGAGCTAGCTAGGTCAATTCCACGGGTAGAAATAAGCAGCTCCCTGTTGTTTATTCTTTAAGCTGCTGTAAAAATAAACTACTAGGGCCTGCATTAGCTCGTAGAATTTATATCTCTTTGTCGGAACATTAGTACTCTGATGGTTCTGCAAAATAAACATAAAAGTTTCCAGACTAACGCAAAGACTATAAATTGTTTGATGACAAGCACTGAATATGGGCAAGTTAAAAAAATTCACATTGCCAAAAAAAGTTTCTTCTATTTTGATGCGAAAAACAGTGTTTATGTTAGGTGTCTGTTTCCATCTGAAGCATCAATTTAAATACTCCCACTTTTGCAAGAAGAATCTCTGTTAATAAAAATTTTAATAGACAAAATCATGAACCACGTGATATTTAAACGAATTAGAGGACAACATATGTAAGCAAAAAATTACTAGCCAATCTTTTTCTGTTGAAATTTTTGAAATAGACATTGCGAATAGAATCTTTTCTATCTACTCAATTCATATAAATCGACATGCCATAGATGAATTCATGTTATTTTTGTAATTAAAAAAGTTGACTTCAGGGTGATAATCAGGAGGATCAAAAGCGAATTATTGATGCGTTGTAAGTATTATAGTGCATTAGTAAATTATATTGCTTTCAATTAGTTTTTATCGGCACCTAACTTAAAGTCCAACTCGCTCTTAGGTCATTTGCTTTAACTTTCCTGACAAGGCAGAAAACTTTTTTATTGATTGTGATTTTTCATTAAAAACTCTTTTCTCAATAATTGAGCTTTGATAAATTGTTGAAATTCTGGTATGCTTGTTTGAATTTTTACATATTTAGCTTTGCTTTTTGTATTTAGAGCTCATTGTCACTTTTCACATTATTTTTGTCACCTTTTTCTTAATTTTGATATCCATGCCGGCCGAGGTGTCAACGCTAAAAACTCAAACGTATCAAAGTTTGGAGATAAATGCGTTGAATTTATGTTAGATCTACGCTGGAGGCGTTAGCAAGAAAATCTTGATCTTTCTAAGCGTAGATCTTACATCATTTTTCGAGTTTTGTAGATCTTATAGAGTTTTAAAGATCTTATAGAATTTTGCGTTTCAAATTGTCGATCTTACATATTTTTGGCATTTGGAAGCGTGAGATCCTTAAAAATTTTGCGTTTTAAGCGTTGATACTACATAATTTTGCGTTGAAATTGACGTTGATCTTAACTAATTTGGACTTTCTAGATCTTATATCGTTTTGCGCTGAGTTCAGCATTAAACGTACCTAAATTTAGATTTATAGTCGCTGATTCTACATAATTGTTCGCTGAATTTGGAACTGATCGTAATTAATTTGCGTCTCTAAACGTAGATTTCACATAATTTTGTCGTTTCTAAGCGCAGATCCTAAATAAAGTCAACGCTTAAACTTAAGCTCCGATCTTACCAATTTAAGCGTATAATTCATCTGACATAATGTCGGCGTATAGCAAGACACCAAACTAATGCTTTTCATGTTGAAAAAAGGTAAGTGATAATTGACTTAAAATAGTGGCTTAGTGCTCTTCCAATAGGAGACAAAAACCAAGCATACAATAGTCAAAAACATTATTATGACGCAGAATGTTTGTCAACAATGAGATATCAATATATTAAGAACTATATTGACCTTTGCCATTATCTATAACACTTTTATAATCAGAAATCAATGCTACCGAAAAAATGTCAATTGGCGAGTAGAAAAGAGAAGTTAATCTTGCAAGATATTGCAAGACAACGATAATCACCTAAGACTTGGAAAGAATATTAAATGGTAATCTTTTTTCGAATCGGGTCAGCATAAAATACAGATGATACCTTATTTCACATTGCCAGTTTATTGAGTAGTATTCCGGAGGAGGTCAGAAAAGTTACTTCAGTAAATCCACAGTCTGGTTCTAATAGTTTCTGCAACAGGATTTAGAGTTATGTGCCAAACGTAAATAAAAAGTTTATAAGTTTTTGATCTACTAGTTTGCAATGAAATACTGCTGTAACCAATTCATTGAACGTGTTGCGAGCTTAGCGACTTTCTACTCCTGATAGTGTTTTTTGTACAAGGCAAAGACCGACCGCCCAGAGCATTGGAGTACTTAACCGTTGTAAATCCAGAGAGTGTATATAGGCTTCGTTTTACTTGTACAGATTCTGTTCATGTCACAATCTACACTGATCATTGCAACGGTTATCTGGTAAGAAACTTACAAGATCTTTACCAGATATGCATTTCATCGTTTTTGGTTAAAGCAATCAAAAAAGCCTGTGTTTTCAATCCTATCGGAAAACACAAGAGAAAGAAGGGTTTCACCGCAAAGAACTTTGAAACACAAATTGAGGTACATAAAAAGTGTTGCTGTTTGTCAGCATGGCCAACATTCAAAATTTTTCTACCGCCCAGTTTAAAAAATCCGCGGCCACATTTTTTTACCATTAAATAGGCATCGCCTGGCTTCTTATCATTGTTATCAGTTGTCACATTAAAAACAATAAACACAAAACAGCAACTTTGCACCAAAAATTTTATTGAGAAGCAAAACAAGTCAGAAATGCGTTAACAATCCAATAAAACGATTAATTTATGCTTTAAAATAGAAAACAGTGTTTGCAGTAGACCAGTGACACAATAGGGTGACTTCAAATAGACAAAAATATAGACTGACTTTTTGCTGATAGTACAAATAGGACTTCCAGTTGTTTTTCAACCAATCATACAACGAGTTTTCATTTTGCTACCTACACTGCCTGCTATTACAAAATACAACATTCGTAGTCAGTGTAAAGACCATTTTTCTCATTATAATTACCAAACAAACAGATTTAACTTCATGACATTCCGCACAAAAAAGCTGCAGATTTTTGTTTTTTGGGGTAATACGGATCAATTCCATCTTGGTGGTGGGGCGCAAAACAAAACATTGGTTGACTTCAATGTAAAAGATATAGACAGAATTTTTGTTGTATTTCAACCAATCATACAAAGAAATTTTATTTTGTTACCTAGACAGCCTGTTAACACAAAATACAACATTCGAGATCATCGTAAGGGCATTTGTTCTAATATACTTACCAAACAAACAGATATGACTTCTTGACGAACCGCACAGTATAGCTACAGATTTTTGCTTTGTGATGTAAAGTGGATCAATTCTATCTGGGGCCCTCAAATACGTAATCTGTAGTAGGAATTTGTACTCATCGCAAACTAGGTTTCTGTAAAAAGTCATGCCGTTTTGTGCGACGTCAAGATACTCAACGACACACACATACTGCGGAACCGTGTCTATCAAAAAATATTACGTAGCAAGCAGTTTTTTATCTGCTCAAAACTACTGAAAATTAAGTTTTTCCAACTGGTTGAACATTCTGACCATCAGACAATTTACTCGTTGGTACTGTGTTGTCATGAACCAGGTATCGCGTTGTTTTTTTTTATTTGTATCAATTGTTATCCGCCAAAATTAAACACAAAAACTGCACCTTTTGCACAAAAGGAGCAATTGAATAGCAAAATGCACCACAGATGTGTTAACAATCCTGTATAACGGTTTTAATTATAGTTTAGAATAGTAAAAAGTGTTCGCCGAGGACCAGTTACATAAATGGTCGACTTCGAAGTAAAAGATATAGACTGAATTTTTGTTGTATTTCAGTCAATCATACAAAGAAATTTTATTTTGTTACCTAGACAGCCTGTTAACACAAAATACAACATTCGAGATCATCGTAAAGACATTTGTTCTAATATACTTACCAAACAAACAGATATGACTTCTTGACAAACCGCACAATATAGCTACAGATTTTTGCTTTGTGATGTAAAGTGGATCAATTCCATCTGGTGCCATCAAATACGTTACTTGAAGTAGGAATTTGTACTCATCGCAAACTAGGTTTCTGACAAAATATTTCCTATGCCATTTTGGGCGACGCCAAGGTACTCAACGATACACATATACTGCGGGATTGTGTCTTTGAAAAAAGAATATTAGGTAGAAAGCTGTTTCTGGTCTGTTCAATACTACTGACAATCAAGTTTTTCCAAGTGATTGAACTTTCTAAACATCCGACACATTACTCGTTGGTAGTGTGTTGTCATGAATCAGGTATCGCGTCAAACTTTTTATTTATATCATTTGTTATCCTCTAAACAAAGCACAAACTGTGCACCTTTGCACAAAAAAGTTAATTGAATAGCAGAAAGCTTCACAGATGTGTTAACAATCCCTTGTAACTGTTTTAACTATAGTTTAAAATAGTTAACAATGTTTAACGTGCACCAGAGACACAAATGGGTGACTTCAAAATAAAAGATATAGACTGACATTTTGTTGTGGTAGTACAAATGAGATTTCCAGTTGTAATTCAACCAACCAAACAAAGAATTTTTATTTTGCTACCTACACAGCCTATTAACACAAAAAATCACATTTGTGGTCAACTTAGAGACAAATTTTCTTAATATAATTACCCAATATATAACTTCATGCCATTCTGGACAAAAAGAGCTGCAGATTTTTGCTTTTTGTCTTTTTGTGGTAATGTGGATCAATTCATCTGGTGCCATCAAATACGTTAGTTGCAATAGGAATTTGCACTCATCGCAAACTAGGTTTCTGTAAAAAGTTATGCCATTTTGTGCGACGTCAAGGTACTCAACGATACATACATACTGCGGAACTGTGTCTATCAAAAAATATTATGTAGAAAATAGTTTTTGATCTGTTCAAAAGTACTGAAAATCAAGTTTTTCCAACTGATTGAACTTTCTAACCATCAGAAAATTTACTCGTTGGTGGTGTGCTGTCATGAACCAGGTATCGTGTCGCTCTTTTTATTTGTATCATTTGTTACCCGCCAAAACTAAACACAAAAACTGCACCTTTTGCACAAAAGGAGCAATTGAATAGCAAAATGCATCACAGATGTATTAACAATCCCGTATAACGGTTTTAATTATAGTTTAAAATGGTAAACAGTGTTTGCCGTGGACCAGAGACACAAATGGGTGACTTCAAAAATAAATTGAGACTGATTTTTTTTGTATTTCAACCAATCTTAAAAAGAAATTTTTTTTGCTACCTAGACAGCCTGTTAACACAAAATAAAACATTCGTGGTGATCGTAAAGACATATTTTCCAATATAATTACGAAACAAAAAAGATGTGACTTCAAGACAACCCGCACATTATAGATACAGATTTTTGATAAAGGGGTTAATGTGGATCAATTCCATCTGGTGCCATCATATACTTTAGTTGAAGCAGTAACTTGCACTCATCGCAAACTAAATTTCTGAAAATATCCCCTCCATTTTTTGCGACGTTAAGGTACTCAACGATACACTCATACTGCGAAATTGTGTCTTTGAAAAGAATTTTTATGCAGAAAGCGTTTTTTATCTGTTCAATAATACTGACAATCAAGTTTTTCCAATTGATTGAACTTTCTAACCATCAAACAATTTACTCGTTGGTAGTGTGTTGTCATGAATCAGGTATCGCGTCACCCGTTATGTTTCTATAATTTTTTACCCTCCAAAAATTAGCACAAAATCTGCATCTTTGCACAAAATTCAAATGAATAGCAAAATGCATCACAGATGTGTTAACAATCCCTTGTAACTTTTTTAATTTCAGATTAAAATAGTAGACACTGTTTGTCGTGGAAAAGAGACACAAATGGGTGACTTCAAAATAAAAGTTTCAGACTGACTTGTTGTTGTAGTAGTAAAAATAGGATTTCTATTTATATTTCAACCAATCATTCAAAGGATTTGTATTTTGTTACCTCGTGACCGAATTGACACAAAAGACAACATCCGGGGCCACAATACAGACTGTTTTTACTATAATACTTACCAAACAAACTTATGTGACTTACCAAACAAACTTATGTGACTTTCTATAATACTTACCAAACAAACTTATGTGACTTCTTGACAAACCGCACAATATAGCTAAAGATTTTGATTTAGTGGTAATGTGGATCAATTCCATCTGGTGCCATCAAATACAATACTTGAAGCTGGAACTTGTACTTTTTGCATACTAGGTTTCTGACAAAATAATTCCTATGCCATTTTGTGCGACGTCAAGGTACTCAACGTAACAAACATACTGCGGAATTGTGTTTTTGAAAAAAGATATTAGGTAGAAAGTTTTTTCTGATCTGCTCAAAACTACTGACAATCATTTTTTTCCAACTGATTAAGTTTTCTAAACATCGACATTTTAGTCGTTTTTGGTGTGTTGTCATGAATCAAGTATTCCGTCACTCTGTTTATTTGTATCAATTGTTACTCTCCAAAATTAGGCACAAAAACTGCTCTTTTGCAAAACAAAAGTTGAAGGAGTAGCAAAATGCATCACAGATGTGTTAACAATTCCGTATAAGGGCTTTAATTATAGTTTAAAATGGTAAAAAGTGTTCGCCGCGGACCAGAGACACAAATGGTTGACTTCGAAGTAAAAGATATAGACTGAATTTTTGTTTTATTTCAACCAATCATACAAAGAAATTTTATTTTGCTACCTAGACAGCCTGTTAAAACAAAATACAACATTCGTGGTCATCGTAAAGACATTTGTTCTAATATACTTACCAAACAAACAGATATGACTTCTTGACAAACCGCACAATAAAGCTACAGATTTTTGCTTTGTGGGGTAAAGTGGATCAGTTCTATCTGGGGCCCTCAAATACGTAATCTGTAGTAGGAATTTGTACTCATCGCAAACCAGGTTTCTGTAAAAAGTCGGGCCGTTTTGTGCGACGTCAAGATACTCAACGACACACACATACTGCGGAACCGTGTCTATCAAAAAAATATTACGTAGCAAGCAGTTTTTTATCTGCTCAAAACTACTGAAAATCAAGTTTTTCCAACTGATTGAACTTTCTGACCATCAGACAATTTACTCGTTGGTACTGTGTTGTCATGAATCAGGTATCGCGTTGTTTTTTTTATTTGTATCGATTGTTACCCGCCAAAACTAAACACAAAAACTGCACCTTTTGCACAAAAGGAGCAATTGAATAGCAAAATGCAACACAGATGTGTTAACAATCCTGTATAACGGTTTTAATTATAGTTTAGAATAGTAAAAAGTGTTCGCCGAGGACCAGTTACATAAATGGTCGACTTCGAAGTAAAAGATATAGACTGAATTTTTGTTGTATTTCAACCAATCATGCAAAGAAATTTTATTTTGCTACCTAGACAGCCTGTTAACGCAAAACACAACATTCGAGATCATCGTAAGGGCATTTGTTCTAGTTTACTTACCAAACAAACAGATATGACTTTTTGACAAACCGCACAATAAAGCTACAGATTTTTGCTTTGTGGGGTAAAGTGGATCAGTTCTATCTGGGGCCCTCAAATACGTAATCTGTAGTAGGAATTTGTACTCATCGCAAACTAGGTTTCTGTAAAAAGTCGTGCCGTTTTGTGCGACGTCAAGATACTCAACGACACACACATACTGCGGAACCGTGTCTATCAAAAAAATATTACGTAGCAAGCAGTTTTTTATCTGCTCAAAACTACTGAAAATCAAGTTTTTCCAACTGATTGAACTTTCTGACCATCAGACAATTTACTCGTTGGTACTGTGTTGTCATGAATCAGGTATCGCGTTGTTTTTTTTTATTTGTATCATTTGTTATCCGCCAAAATTAAACACAAAAACTGCACCTTTTGCACAAAAGGAGCAATTGAATAGCAAAATGCACCACAGATGTGTTAACAATCCTGTATAACGGTTTTAATTATAGTTTAGAATAGTAAAAAGTGTTCGCCGAGGACCAGTTACATAAATGGTCGACTTCGAAGTAAAAGATATAGACTGAGTTTTTGTTGTATTTCAACCAATCATACAAAGAAATTTTATTTTGCTACCTAGACAGCCTGATAACGCAAAACACAACATTCGAGATCATCGTAAGGGCATTTGTTCTAGTATACTTACCAAACAAACAGATATGACTTCTTGACGTCAGATTTTTGCTTTGTGATGTAAAGTGGATCAATTCTATCTGGTGCCCTCAAATACGTAATTTGAAGTAGGAGTTTGTACTCATCGCAAATTAGGTTTCTGACAAAATATTTTCTATGCCATTTTGTGCGACGTCAAGATACTCAACGATACACACAAACAGCGGAATTGTCTCTCCGAAAAGAGATATTAGGTGGAAAGTTTTTTCTGATCTGTTCAATACTAATGACAATCAAGTTTTTCCAACTGATTAAACTTTCTAAACATCCGACAATTTACTCGTTGGTATTGTGTTGTCATGAATCAGGAATTGAGTCACTTTTTTATTTGCTTAATTTTTCAACCTCCAAAATTAAGCACAAAAAGAATCAATTGAGTAGCAAAATGCAACTCATTTATACTAACAATCCCGTATAACGGTTTTAATTATTATTTAAACAGGTAAACAGTGTTTGTTGTGGAACAGAGATACAAATGGGTGACTTCGAAATAAAAGATAGAGACTGACTTTTTGATGTATTTTAACCAATCATACAAAGAATTTTTTTGCTACCTAGACAGCCAGTTAAAACAAAATAAAATATTTTTGGTCATCGTTATGACAATTATTCCTAGTATACTTACCAAACAAACAGATGTGACTTCATGACAACCCCCACAAAATAGCTCCAGATTTTTTGCTTTTTGGGTTGAAGTGGATCAATTCCATCTGTTGCCATCAAATGCGTACTTGAAGCTGGAACTTGTACTCATCGCAAACAAGATTTATGAAAAAAATTCCATGCCAATTTTTGCGACGTCAAGGTACTCAACGAAACACAGATACTGCGGAATTGTGTCTATCAAAAGGAACTGTTATGTCGAAAGCTCTTTTTAAGTGTTCAGTACTGCTGACAATCAAGTTTTTCTGATTGATTGAACCTCCTGAACATAAGACGATTTACCCGTTGGTAGTGTGTTGTCTTCAATTAGATGTCGCGTCACTCTTTTTATTTGTATCTTTAGATACCCTCTAAAAATAAGCACAAGAACTGCTCATTTGCAAAATAAAGTCAATTGATTAGCAAAAAGCATCACAGATGTGTTACCAGTCCTTCATAACAGTTTTAAATATATTTTAATGTAGTAAACAGTGATGCCATGCATCCGAGACACAAACGGGAGACTTCAAAGTAAAAGATAAAGACTGACTTTTTGTGGTAGTATAAATAGGATTTCCAGTTGTATTTCAACCAATCATACAAAGATTTTTTATTTTGCTACCAAGACAGCCTTAAAACACAAAAATCAACATTTGTGGTCCCAATCGGTTTGTTACATCTGAGACAAAAGAGGGAGACTTCAATTGAAAAAGTGGTACTAAGGATAGTTCCCATTTTATTCCAAAAAATCATGCAAAGAAGTATTTTTGTTAACTAGAGTTCCTATTAACTCCAAATACATTAAGCGTGGTTACCCTACAGACAATTTCCACTAATATTTTTTACCAAACAAACGGATGATAAATAATGGCCACTGTTATCATTTATTTATTTTTTTCTCGAAATTGATCATTATGGAAAGTTATCGAAAAATTGTGGTTCACCTCATGTGTTTGATGACCTCTGCAAAACTCAGATTACCAAATTGAACGGGCATAGATGAATCTGTTAGACACTGAACAACTCTTGTACCCAGTATATTGTTTATTACTGAACGAAATGTCATTTGATGCAATAAAAAAATTCATGAACTTGATGTTTTTTTTCCGAAAACGAACAGATGATCTACAACTTTATTAAGAGGTGGAATTTTATTCCATCTCTTTTATCTAGTTCAACTTACAATTTGTTTTGCCCATGAGAAGCAGGTCTATTAAAGGTTCTGAAAGACATTTTGCGTCGTTTTTCATGAAAAATTACTCATCAACAGCCCGAAGTTTTGGCTACAGTTTACCGTTTCCTTCATATCTTCTGAAGCACGGTGTAAAAATGAAAAAGACTAAGTTTTTGTTTGATTTTCAGAACTGATATAGTTCTTCTTAAAATTAGCGCTATAGTTACCTGTAAATTGCGTTAATCGCATGTTGGTGGGGTCCCTGAAGCTATATGGAACATTAGTTTTCAGCAATTCATTAATTTTTCTTTTTTTGTGAAATCACGAAAATTTGTTGATATTGTTTTTTTTCAAAACACAAAAAACACCCTGGGCATAACGGAGAGATGGGAAATATTTCCCACTTCGCGGTAGAGGTCTTGGGTGTCCAGTAACTAGCCAGTGGCCTACTATTTTTTCCAGAATTACATCCGAGACGCACATTTCAGTTCTTTTGCAAGAATTTGTAAGAATTTGGGCCGTATTATATGTTTCAATTTTTAAAAAAGTCGATTTTTTGGGCAAATCTGGATGACCCAAATTTCGCCAAAATAAAACAGCCGATTTGCTGAACAGATGTTAGCGTTCTAGAACCCTCAGTTAATGTGGAGTATCTACATGTACTTTTCTAGAGTTTTTGATGTCATTGAAGTATTCAAATTTGGCCCTGCAGTCCGGCCACCTCTCCTTTTTGGTCATTTGGTAGAATACCATTTTTTTGCTATAACTTCTTCTAGAGTGAACCGGTTGTGCTCATTTTTCAATATGATGCGTAAATCAAGCAGTGCTACAAGCTGTATAGAGGGGTTTACTTTCATTCTGCCATTTCAGAGAATTTCGCCAGTAAACTTGTCCTCAATTTTAGCCCCAGAAGCGCTTGGCATCATCCGACACTACCTTAAAGCTTAGAAGTTTGATACTTCGGGTGACAAAACTAGTGTTCTGAATTGCCCATCTGACCTAGATACAGAATATGTAAACTTTATGTTGCATTTTCAGTGCTTTATGTGGTCAATTTTTGCAATGAAGGTGTTGTTTCTCTCCTCTCCGGTCATTTGGTACGGAACCTTCTTTTTGCTATAACTCCTTCAAAACTGCACCAATTGAACTCATTTTTAGCATGATGCTTATCTCAAGCAGTGCTACAAAATGTATCAAGGGCCGTTTTTGAGAAAATGGCTGGGAAATTTGACCCCCAATTTGACCTCCTTAGGAGAGGAACACTATATTGATTACAATACAAAATATTGATTTTTGTGAATCCGAGAGTGAATTTTAGTGGTTCAGATTTCTGACTCCGTGGAGAGTATGTCCATATAGTTTTATCATTTATTAATATGAAATTTTCTTGTTTTATATAGCGAAACGTCAGTGGGACCAGGTACCATATTGGTCATTGGTACGTTACTTAATTTTAAAATATCTCCTCCTAGAACCAATTTTGATCTGTTTGTTGAACTGAACTCAGCTTGAGCCGTATTTTGAATCCTGTAAATATTTTTTCTTCTGTCAGCCGTTTTCGAGAAAATAGTCAGTATTTTATCGAGAAGTCAGTCGCACCGGTTCACTTTTGGTCATTGGTACGGTACTTTTATTGTGAAATATCTCGTCGAAGATATAACCAATTTTCGATCTGTTTGTTGATTTAAACTGAGCTTGAGCCCTACTTTAATCCCTGTACATGGCGCATGGCGTTTTTTCTTTTGATGATGTTTGAGAAAATGGCCGAGACACATACGATCATTTTGACTCTTTAGTGGCCGGTACGTCTCACGTTTTTTTTTGAATTAGTGAAAAATGATGATTTTAGTTGCACCATTAGGTGCGTTGAACTCCGTTTGTAATGGTTAGGCTCCCCATATAATATTTATATACCGTTTTAGAGTATCAGGCGGTCAATTTAGGTTCTGCAGATGACCGCACTCCAACCCCCTGATTACATGCTCATTAGGAGGTAAATCACTTGAAAAGATTAGCAAACTATTGAATGAGGTCCGATTACTGGTTCCATAGACACAGAATATGTCTCTGGACGTTCCCATGACTTTTGAATGTAGTAGTTGTAATGTGATGATTATAATTTAGTGGCTATAACAGTGATTTTGGTTATATCAGCCAGCCGGTATATGGTTAAAGCTGTTATTTTGCTGGTTAAAAATTGAAGAATTAGGTCAATAGTATTGGTCTCATAGTAGCAGAGTATTTGTATGCCACCAATGATGCCATCCAAGACTTGATCAAGCTGATTTACGAAAAAATACTTCATAAGTTGTCAAATTTCGTGCTCAAAAATTTGATTGGACAATTTCATCAAAAGTGATTTTCAGTCGTGTCAAGGACTTGTTCAAATGAAATGAGGGCCTACGTAGAATCTTAAATATCGTAGTGGGTTCTAAAAGAGAGCTTGTTTTTGATCCAGCTGATTTATGAAAAAAGTACTTAATACGTTGTCGATTTAATTTTTCTTTTTTTGAAATCATTAAATTTTGAAACGCACCAAATACCCTGGCCAGAACAACGAGATGGGAAATATTTTCCGAATTGGCGGTAGAGGTCTTGGTTGTCCAGTAACTAATCAGTGGCCTTCTATTTTTTCCAGAGTTACGTCCGAGACGCACATTTCAGTCATTTTGCCAGAATTTGTTAGAATTTGGGCAGTATTATTAGCCCAAAAATCGGGGTACACATCTTGCTGGCAGTGTTTGGCTGGTTTCTCAAATCGGCGTAATCGAAAAGTTATTAATGCTCAATTTTGAAAAAAGTCGATTTTTTGGGCAAATCTGGATGACCCAAATTTTGTCACAACAAAACAGCCGATTTGCTGAGCAAATGTTAGCGTTTTAGAATCCTCAGTTAATGTGGAGAATCTACATGTATGTTTTCTAGAGTATTTTATGTCATTGAAGTATTCAAATTTGGCCCTGCAGTCCGGCCTCCTCTCCTTTTTGGTCAATTGGTAGAATACCATTTTTTTGCTATAATTTCTTCTAGAGTGCACCGATTGTGCTCATTTTTCAATATGATGCGAATGTCAAGCAGTGCTACCAGCTGTACAAAGGGTGTTTACTTTTGTTCTGCAATCTCAGAGAATTTGATCAGTAAACTTGTGCTCGATTTTAGCTCCAGAAGTGGTTGGCATCGTCCGACACTACGTTAAAGCTTTGAAAATCTCGTCGAAGAGTTAACCGATTTTCGATCTGTTTGTTGATTAAAACTGAGCTTGAGCCCTACTTCAATCCCTGTACATGGTGTTTTTTCTTTTGGTCGTTTCTGAGAAATTGGCCGCGACATATACAATCATTTTGACTCTTTGTTGGCCGGTACGTCTCACGTTTTTTTTGAAATAGTGAAAAATGATGATTTTAGTTACAAGATTAGCTGCGTTGAACTCCATTTGTAATGGTTAGGCTCCCCATATATAGTTTATATACCGGTTTGTGTCAGGGGGTCAATTTTAGGTCTGCAGTTGACCACTCCCCAACTCCCCGATTACCACCCGATAAGTTCATTAGGAGGTAAAACACTTGAAAATATTAGCAAACTATCGAATGGGGTCCTGTTACTGGTTCCTTACACAGAATATGTCTGTGGTTGTTCCCATGAATTTTGAATGTAGTGGTTAAGATGTGTTGATTATAATTCAGTGTGTATAACAGTGGTTTTGGTTATATCAGCCAGCCGGTTTATGGTTAAAGCTGTTGTTTTTCTGGTTAAAAATTGAAGAATTAGCTCAATAGTATTGGTCTCATAGTAGCAGTTTATGTGTATGCTCCAATGATGCCATCCAAGACTTGATCAAGCTGATTTACGAAAAAAATACTTTATACGTTGTCAAATTTTGTGCTAAAAAAATTTGATTGGACAATTTCATCAAAAGTGCTTTTCAGTCTAGTCAAGGACTTGTTCAAATGAAATGAGGGCCTACGTAGGAGTTTAATTATCGTAGTGGGTTCTAAAAGAGATCTTGTTTTTGATCCAGTTGATTTATGAAAAAAGTGCTGATACGTTGTCGATTTAACTTTCCTTTTTCTGTGAAATCATTAAACTTTGTTGATATTGTTTTTTTTGTCAAAACACACTTGCCATAACAGCAAGATGGGAAATATTTTCCCGCTTCGCGTTAGAGGTCTTGGGTGTCCAGTAACTAGCCCGTGGCCTTCTATTTTTTCCAGAATTACGTCCGAGACGCACATTTCAGTCATTTTGCCAGAAATTGTTAGAATTTGGGCAGTATTAATAGCCCAAAAATCGGGGCACACATCTTGCTTGTAGTATTTGGCTGGTTTCTCAAATCGGCGTATTCAAAAAGTTATTAATGCTTAAATTTGAAAAAAAGTCGATTTTTTGGGCAAATCAGGATGACCCAAATTTCGTCACAACAAAACAGCCGATTTGCTGAACAGATGTTAGCGTTTTAGAATCCTCAGTTAATGGGGAGTATCCACATGTATGTTTTCCAGAGTATTTTATGTCATGGAAGTATTCTAATTTGGTCCTGCAGTCCGGCCAGCTCGCTTTTTTGGTCATTTGGTTGAATACCATTTAATTTGCTTTAACTTCTTCCAGAATTCACCGATTGTGCTCATTTTTCAATATGATGCGTATGTCAAGCAGTGCTACAAGCTGTACAAAGGGTGTTTACTTTTGTTCTGCCATTTCAGATAATTTGATCAGTAATCTAATGCTCGGTTTTAGCCCCAGAAGCGGTTGGCATCATCCAACACTACCTTAAAGCTTTGAAGTTTGTTACTTCGGCTGAAAAAACTAGTGTTTTGAATTGCCCATCTGACGTAGATTCAGAATATGTACACTTTATGTTGCGTTTTTCTGGTTTATGCGGTCAATTTTAGCTCTGAAGCTGTTGTATCTCTCATCTCCGGTCATTTGGTACGGAACCTTCTTTTTGCTATAACTCCTTCAAAACTGCACCAATTGAGCTCATTTTCAGTGTGATGCTTATCTCAAGCAGTGCTAAAAAATGTATAAAGGGCCGTTTTTGAGAAAATGGCCGGGATATTTGACCCCCAATTTGACCTCCTTAGGAGAGGAACACTATATTGATTACAATATAAAATATTGATTTTTGTGAATTCGAGAGTGAATTTAATTGGTTCAGATTTCTGACTCAGTGGATAGTATGTCCATATATTTTTGTCATTTATTAATCTGAAATTTTCTGGTTTTATATAGCGAAACGTCAGTCGGACCAGGTACCATATCGGTCACTGGTACGTTACGTAATTTTAAAATATCTCCTCCTAGAAGGAACCAATTTTTGATCTTTTTGTTGAACTGAACTCAGCTTGAGCCGTACTTTATTTCCTGTAAATATCTTTTTTCTTCTTCCAGCCGTTTTCGAGAAAATAGTGAGTATTTTAGCGAAAAGTCAGTCGCACCGGTGCAATTTTGTGGTCATTAGTATGGTACCTTTATAGTAAAAAATCTCGTCGAAGAGTTAACTGGTTTTCGATCTGTTTGTTGATTAAAACTGAGCTTGAGCCCTACTTTAATCCCTGTACATGGTGTTTTTTTTCTGGTCGTTTTTGAGAAAATAGCCGCGACACTTACGATCTTTTTGACTCTTTGGTGGCCGGTACGTCTCAAATTTTTTTAATAGTGAGAAATTATGATTTTAGCTGCAAGATTAGGTGCGTTGAACTCCATTTGTAATGGTTAGGCTCCCCATATAAAATTTATATATCGTTTTTAGAGTGGGGTCAATTTTGGTTCTGGAAATGACCACTCCCCAACCCCCTGATTACATGCTCATTAGGAGGTAAATCACTTGAAAAGATTAGCAAACTATTGAATGAGGTCCGATTACTGGTTCCATAGACACAGAATATGTCTCTGGATGTTCCCATGACTTTTGATTGTAGTGGTTGTAATGTGATGATTATAATTCAGTGGCTATAACAGTGGTTTTGGTTATATCAGCCTGCCCGTTTATGGTTAAAGCTGTTATTTTTCTGGTTAAAAATTGAAGAATTAGGTCAATAGTATTGGTCTCATAGTAGCAGTGTATGTGTATGCCACCAATGATGCCATCCAAGACTTGATCAAGCTGATTTACGATAAAAAATACTGCAAACGTTGTTAAAATTTGTGCTAAAAAAATTTGGCTGGACAGTTTCATCAAAAGGGATTTTCAGTCTACTCAAGGACTTGTTCAAATGAAATGAGGGCCTACGTAGGAGTTTAATAGTCGTAGTGCGTTCTAAAAGAGAGCTTGTTTTTGATGCAGCTGATTCATGAAAGAAGTACTTAATACGTGACTTTCATTCTAGTCAAGGATTTGTTCAAATGAATTGAGGACCTACGTAGGAGTGTCAAATTTGTAAATGGTTCCAAAAATAAATAAGAGCTAATTTTCAATCTGGGTTGTCTACGAAAGAAGTTCTTAATACGTTGTCAAATTTCGCTCTCAAAAAATACGCTTGTGCAGTTTCAGAAAAAGTGATTTTCAGTCTAGTCAAGGACTTGTTAAAATAATTTGAGGGCCTTTGTAATAGTGTCATTGCCCTAGTGCTTTCTAGACAAGAGTTAATTTTTTATCTAGGTGGTTTACGAAAACACTACTTAATACGTTGTCAAATTTCGCTCTCAAAAAATGTGCTTGCGCAGTTTTATAAAAAGTGATCTTCAATTTAGTCAGGGACTTGTTAAAATAAATTGAGGGCGCTCGTAATAGTGTCATAGCCTTAGTGCTTTCTAGACGAGAGCTAATACTTGATTTGGGTGGTTTACGAAAAAAGTACTTAATACGTTGTAAAATTTTGCTCTCAAAAAATATGATATGCATGTTCAGGTTCAAAAAATTTTATTTTTTAATCTAGTCAATGAATTGTTTAAATGAATCGAAGACCTACGTAGGGTGTCATATTCCTAGTGGGTTCAATAGGAGAGCCTATTTTTGATCAAGCTCACTTACAAAAAAAGTCCTTAGTACGTTGTCAATTTTCGCGCTGAAAAAGTATCATTGGTCAATTCCATGAAAAGTGATTTTAAGTCTAGTCAACGACTTGTCCAAATGAACTGAGTGCCTCCACAGGAGTGTGATAGTCCTAGTGGTTTCATAAAAGGTAACTTTCAATCTAGTCAAGGACTTGTTCAATTGAATTGAGGGCCTACTTAGGAGTGTCATAGCACTGTAGAGTTTTATAAGAAAATTAATTTTTGATCTAGGTATTTTACAAAAAAAGAACCAAATGCGTTGTCAAGTTTCGCTCTAAAAGATTAGGCTTGTGCAGTTTGATAAAAAAAAATTTCAATCTAGTCAAGCCGTTGTTCAATGAAATGAGGGCCTACGTAGGAGTGTCATGTTCTTAGTGGGTTTTGAAGAGGAGCATATTTTTGATCAAGCTAATTTAACAAAAATGTTCTTAATACGTTGTCAAATTTCGCTCTCGAATAATTTGCTTGTGCAGTTTCATAAAAAGTGACTATCAATCTAGTCAAGGAATTGTTCAAATGAATTGAAGGCCTACGTAGAAGTGCCATCGTCTTGTAGGGTTTTAAATGAGAGCTTTCTAGACAAGAGCTAATATTTGATTTGGGTGGCTTACGAGAAAAGTACTTAATACGTTGTAAAATTTTGCTCTCAAAAAATATGATATGCATGTTCAGTTCCATAATTTTTTTTCAATCTAGTGAATGAATTGTTCAAATGAATTGAAGACCTACGTAGGGTGTCATATTCCTAGTGGGTTCAATAGGAGAGCCTATTTTTGATCAAGTTGACTTACAAAAAAAGTCCTTAGTACGTTGTCAGTTTTCGCGCTCAAAAAATATCATTGGTCAATTTCATGAAAAGTGATTTTCAATCTAGTCAAGGACTTGTTAAAATAGTTTGAGGGCCTTCGTAATAGTGTCGTAGTCTTAGTGCTTTCTAGACAAGAGCTAGTTTTTTATTTGGGTGGTTTACGAAAAAATTACTCAATACGTTGTCAAATTTCGCTCTCAAAAAATATGCATGTTCCATTTCATACTTTTTTTTTCATTCTAGTCAAGGAATTGTTCAAATAAATTGAAAAGCTACGTGGGAGTGTCATAATCCTAGTGGGTTCTACAGGAAAGCCTGTTTTTGATCAAGCTGATTTACAAAAAAAAAGTGCTTAATACATTGTTAAATTTCGCTCTCAAAAAATGTGCTTGTGCAGTTTCATAAAAAGTGATTTTCAATTTAGTCAAGGACTTGTGCAAATAAATTGAGGGCCTACGTAATGGTGTCATAGCCCTAGTGCCTTCTAGACGAAAGTTATTTTTTGATTTAGGTGGTTTACGAAAAAATTTACTTAGTACGTTGTCAAATTTCGCTATCAAAAAATATGCATATTCAGTTTCATAAAAATTTAATTTCAATCTAGTCAAGGAATTGTTCATATGAATTGAAGGCCTACGTAGGATTTCCGTATCCCTGTAGGGTTTCAATAGAGAGCTAATTTTTGATCTAGCTGGTCTACGAAAAAAAGAACTTAATGCGTTGTCAAATTTCGTTTTCAAAAATTAGGCTTGTGCAATTTGATAAAAGCTTTTTTTCAATCTAGTCAAGGAATTGTTCAAATGAACTGAAGGCCTACATAGGAGTGTCATATTTCTATTGGCTCCTAAGGGAGAGCTTATTTTTGATCGAGCTGATATACGATAAAAGTACTTAATACGTTGTCAAATTTTGCCCTCAAAAAATGTGATAAGAAAATATCATAAAAAGTGGATTTCAATCTAGTCAACGACTTGTCCAAATAAACTGAGTGCCTACACAGGAGTGTGATACTCCTAGTGGGTTTGAGAATGGAGCTAATATTTGATTTGAGACGTCTACGAAAGTAGTTCCTAATATGTTGTCAAATTTCGCGCTCAAAAAATATGCTTGTGCAGTTTTATAAAAGTGACTTTCAATCTAGTCAAGGACTTGTTCAATTGACTTGAGGGCCTACTTAGGAGTTCCAAAAGCTCTGTAGGGATTTAACAGAAAGCTAATTTTTGATCTAATTGATTTACGAAAAAAGTACTTAATGTGTTGTAAAATTTCGCTCTCAAAAATTAGGCTTGTGCAGTTTGATAAAAATTGATTTTCATTCTAGTCAAGGAGTTGTTCAAATGAAATGAGGGCTTACGTAGGAGTGTCATATTTTTAGTGGGTTTTAACGGAGAGCTTGTTTTTGATCAAGCTGAATTACAAAAAAGTACTTAATATGTTGTCAAATTTCCCGCTCAAAAATTATCATTGGACAATTTCATGAAAATTGATTTTCAGTCTTGTCAAGGACTCTTTCAAATGAAATGAGGACCTACGTACGAGTGTCATAGTCCTAAGGGGTTGAAAATGGGCTAGTTTTTGACCTGGGTAGTCTACGAGAGAAGTACTTAACACGTTGTCAAATTTCGCGCTTAAGAACATGCTTATGCATTTTCAGAAAAAGTGACCTTCAATCTAGCCAAGGACATGTTCAAATGAATTGAGGGCCTTTTGTAGGAGTTCTAAACTCCTAGTGGGTTCTAAAGGAGGGCTAGTTTTTGATCTGGGTGGTCTACATAAGAAGTTCTCTATACGTTGTCAATTTTTGCTCTCAAAAAATATGATTAGAAAATTTCATTAAAGGGATTTTCAGTCTAGTCAAGGACTTGTCCAAATCAACTTAGGGCCTACGCAGGAGTGTCATAACCCTAGTGGCTTCGAGAAAAGAGCTAATTTTTGATCTGTGTGGTCTACGAAAGAAGTTCTTTATCCATTGTCAAATTTCGCGATCAAAAATTGTGAGTGTGCAGTTTCATAAAAAGTGACCTTCAACCTAGTGAAGGACTTGTTCAAATGAATTGAGGGTCTACGTAGGAGTGGCATATCCCTGTAGGGTTTTAGAAGCGAGCCAATTGTGATCTAGGTTCTTTACGAAAAAATTACATAATGCGCTGTCAAATTTCGCTCTCAAAAATTAGGCTTGTGCAGTTTGATTAAAAATTCATTTTCAATATAGACCAGGAGTTGTTCAAATGAAATAAGGGCTTATGTAGGAGTGTCATTTTCCTATAGGAGAGTTTTTATCAAGCTTGCACAGTTTTATAAGATGTGATTTTCAATGCAGTCAAGGACTTGTTAAAATAAATTGAGGGCCTTCGTAATAGTGTCAGAGAAATATTGCTTTCTAGACGAGAGCTAATTTTTGGTTTAGGTTTTTACAAAAAAAGGACTTCGTACGTTGTCAAATTTCGCCCTCAAAACATATGGAAGTTCAGTTTCATAAAACCTTATTTTCAATCTAGTCAAGGAATTGTTCAAATGAATTGAGGGTCTACGTAGGAGTGGCATATCCCTGTAGGGTTTTAATAGAGAGCCAATTTTGATCTAGGTTCTTTACGAAAAAAATACATAACGCGCTGTCAAATTTCGCTCTCAAAATTAGGCTTGTGCAGTTTGATAAAAATTGATTTTCAATATCGACCAGGAGTTGTTCAAATGAAATAAGGGCTTATGTAGAGTGTCATTTTCCTATAGGAGAGTTCTTATCAAGCTTGCGCAGTTTTATAAAATGTGATTTTCAATGTAGTCAAGGACTTGTTAAAATAAATTGAGGGCCTTCGTAACAGTGTCAGAGACATATTACTTTCTAGACGAGAGCTAATTTTTGATTTAGGTTTTTACGAAAAAAGGACTTCTTACGTTGTCAAATTTTGCTCTCAAAACATATGCAAGTTCAGTTTCATAAAACCTTATTTTCAATCTAGTCAAGGAATTGTTCAGACGAATTGAAGGCCTGCGTTGGAGTGTCATATTTCTGGTAGCTCCTAACGGAGAGCTTATTTTTGATCGAGCTGATATACCATAAAAGTACTTAATACGTTGTCAAATTTTGCTCTCAAAAAATATGATTAGAAAATATTATAAAAAATGGATTTCAATCTAGTCAACGACTTGTCCAAATGAACTGAGTGCCTACACAGGAGAGTGATAGTCCTAGTGGGTTTGAGAAAGGAGCTAATATTTGATTTGAG
This sequence comes from Convolutriloba macropyga, assembly GCF_964194025.1. Classification (NCBI taxonomy): domain Eukaryota; kingdom Metazoa; phylum Xenacoelomorpha; order Acoela; family Convolutidae; genus Convolutriloba; species Convolutriloba macropyga. The sequence continues at coordinate 23,362,172 of NC_134468.1, read as the reverse complement.
AAGTCTACGAAAGAAGTTCCTAATATGTTGTCAAATTTCGCGCTCAAAAAATATGCTTGTGCAATTTTATAAAAAGTGACTTTCAATCTAAGAAGGACTTGTTCAATTGAATTGGGGGCCTACGTAGGAGTGTCATAGCCCTGTAGGGTTTTAATAAAAAACAAATTTTTGATCTGGTTGGTTTACGAAATAGTACTTAATGTGTTGTAAAATTTTGCTCTCAAAAGTTAGGCTTGTGCAGTTTGATAAAATTTGATTTTCAGTATAGTCAAGGAGTTGTTCAAATGTAATGAGGGCCTACGTAGGAGTGTCATATTTTTAGTGGGTTTTATAGGAGAGCTTGTTTTTGATCAAACTGAATTACAAAAAAAGTACTTACTATGTTGTCAAATTCCCGCTCAAAAAATATCTTTGGACAATTTCATGAAAATTGATTTTCAGTCTTGTCAAGGACTTGTTCAAATGAAATGAGAACCTACGTACGAGTGTCATAGTCCTAATTGGTTCAAATTGAGCTAGTTTTTGACCTGGGTAGTCCACTAGAGAAGTACTTAACACGTTGTCAAATTTCGCGCTTAAAATTATGCTTATGCAATTTCAGAAAAAGTGACCTTCAATTTAGTCAAGGACTTGTTCAAATGAATTTAGGGTCTACGTAGGAATGGCATATCCCTGTAGGGTTTTAAAAGAGAGCCAATTCTGATCTAGGTTCTTTACGAAAAAATTACATAATGCGCTGTCAAATTTCGCTCTCAAAAATTAGGCTTGTGCAGTTTGATAAAAATTGATTTTCATAAAAGACCAGGAGTTGTTCGAATGAAATAGGGGCTTATGTACGAGTGTCATTTTCCTATAGGAGAGTTTTTATCACGCTTGCGCAGTTTTATAAAACGTGATTTTCAATGTAGTCAAGGAATTGTTCAAATGAATAGAAGGCCTACGTTGGAGTGTCATATTTCTGGTAGCTCCTAACGGAGAGCTTATTTTTGATCGAGCTGATATACGATAAAAGTACTCAATACGTTGTCAAATTTTGCCCTGAAAACATATGATTGGAAAATATCATAAAAAGTGGATTTCAATCTAGTCAACGACTTGTCCAAATGAACTTTCTTGCTCAAAAATTATGATTGCACAATTTCATGAAAAGTGATTTTCAATCAAGTCAAGGACTTATCCAAAAGAATTGAGGCCTATGTAGGAGTGTCACAGTGCTAGTGGTCTCTAAAGGAGAGCAAATTTTTGATCATGCTGATTTACGAAAAAAAGTACTTAGTACGTTGTCAATTTTTGCGCTTAAAAATTATTATTGGACAGTTTCATGAAAAGTGATCTTCAGTCTAGTCAAGGACTTGTTGAAATGAAATGAGAGCCTAAGGAGGAGTGTCATAGTCCTACTGAGTTTGACAAAAGAGCTTATTTTTAATCTGGGTGGTTTATGAAAAAGTACTTAATGCTTTGTCAAATTTCGCGCTCAAAAAGTACTCTTGTGCAATTTAAAAAAAGTGATTCTCAATCAAGTCAAGGAATGTCCAAATGAATTTAGGGCCCATGTAAGACTTCTGTAGTCCCAGTGGGCTTTAAAACACAGGTTATTTTTCTATCAAGATGATTTACGAAAAAAGTACATATTAAGTTGTCATGTCTCGCGCTAAAAAAATACTTGCAGTTTCATGAAAATTGATTTTCAATCTAGTCAAGGAATTGATCAAATGAACTGAAGGCCTACGTAGGGGTGTCATATTCCTAGTGGGTTCTAAGGGAATTGTTTTTATTGAGATGATTTACGAGAAAAGTATTTAATACGTTTTCAAATTTCGCGCGCAGAAATTCTTGTGTAATTTCAAAAAAGCGTAGAACTTTCATAAACCTAATGAGTTCAAAAGAAAACTATTTTTGATCTGTGTGGTCTAAGAATAAAGTATTTAATACGTTGTCAAGTTTGGCGCTCAAAGATATGCTTGTGCAATTTCATAAAAACTGATTTTCAATCAAGTCAAGGGTTGTCCAAATGAACTGAGGGCCTACGTAAGAGTGTCATAGTCCTAGTGGCTTCTAGAGGAGAGCTTATTTTTTTCTCAAGCTGAATTAAGAAAATAGTCCTTATTACGTTGACAAATCTCGCGCAAAAAAATGCTTGTGCAATTTCGTAAAAATTAATTTTCAATCTAGTCAAGGAATTGATCAAATGAACTGAAGGCCTACGTAGGGGTGTCATATTCCTAGTGGGTTCTAAGGGAGAGCTTATTTTTGATCAAGCTGATTTACGAAAAAATCACTTATTAAGTTGTTAAGTTTCAAGCGCAAAAAATATGATTGGACAATTTCGTGAAAAGTGACTTTAAGTCTTTTCAAGAACTTGTTAAATTGAATTGAGCCCCTAAACAGGAGTGTCATAGTCCTAATAGTTTCTAAAAAAGAATTTTTGGCTCCGGCTGACGTAGGAAAAAAACTACTTAGTACGTCGTCAAATTTTGCACACAAAAATGCTTGGGTGATTCCAAAAAAGAGATTTTCAAACCGGTCAAGGAGTTGTTCAGATGAATTGAGGGAATTTTAAAAAAGCCAATTTTTTCATCTGGCTGGTCTACAAAAGAAGTACTTAATATGTTGTCAAGTTTCGCGCTCACAAAAATTGCTTGTGCATCTTCATAAAATGATTTTCAATTTAGTCAAGGACTTGTTCAAATGAGTTGATGGCCTACGAAGGAGTTTCATGGGTTAAAAAAACTAATTTTTGATCTGGGTGGTCTACGAGTGAAGTACTTTATACGCTGTTAAATTTCGCGCTCAAAAAATATGCTTCTGCAGTTTCATAAAAAACTGTTTTTCAATCAGGTCAAGGACTTGTCCAAATGAATTGAGGGCCTACACAGGAGTTTTATAGTCCTAGTTGGTTCTTAGAGAGAGTTTTTTTATCAAGCTTATTTACAAAAAAAATATGTAATAAGCTGACAAATCTTGCGTTAAAAAATATACATTGTACATTTTCATAAAAATTGATTTTCAATCCAGTCGAGGAAATGCTCAAATGAATTGAGGGCCTATGTAGGAGTGTCACAGTTCTAGTGGGTTCTAGGGGAGAGTAAAATTTTGATCAATTGATTTACGAAAAAAGTACGTAGTACGTGGTCAATTTTTGCGCTCAAAAAACATCATTGGACAATTTAATGAAAAGTGATTTTCAGTCTAGTCAAGGACTTGTTCAAATGAAATGAGGGCCTGCGTAGGAGTGTCATAGTCCTACTGGGTTCGATAACAGGCCAATTGTTTCATCTGACTGGTATACGAAAGAAGTACTTAATTTGCTGTCAAGTTTCGCGCTCAAAATATTGCTTGTGCAGTTTCTCAAAGTGGTATTCAGTTTTGTCAAGGGCTTTTTCAAATGAATTAAGGGCCTACGTAGCAGTGTGATAGTCCTAGTGGGTTTTAAGAGAGAGCTTTTTTGATATATAGTTTTCCAGCTTAAAAATATGCCTAAACTGTTTTTTCAATCAGTCTAGTCAAAGAATTCTTCAAAAAATTTTAAGCCTATTTAGGAGTATTGTAATTTTATTGTGTTCTGAAAACTTTCTCCAGATGCAGCTGCTCTGCGAAAAAAAATAATTAATACGTTGTCTGATTATGGGTTGGGCAATGTTCTGAGGTTAGGTCTGAACGTACACTACGTTGGGGAGGCATCAGCAAAGAAATGTGCCCAGCCCAAAAATGCTCAAGTGAAAGCTGGCCGTTCATCTCTCTTCACTGACTAAGAGCAAAGAACGCTTTTCAAAGCCCTCTTTATTCATGCATTCTCGTTTCTTCAACTGCGCAAGAATTGATTGTTTTTACCTTCAATTTGAAAGTAAAGTTGCCTCATAATTGGAGGACATATCAGATTTCTGGTATAGATTGGACTCGATCTTTCTTGAAAAAGTTCTCTAGTTAAAGCTTATTTGTGAAGAAGGCTAAAAATTATCGCCAAATGAATTTCATTTGTGTAACTTGTGTGCGGTAGATTTGTCGAAGCTTAGTTAAGTTTGTATGCGAAAATTGTTGCTTATGTACATGGAGGACTTGTTTCAATCTTAAAAAATACCGTTGTTGTGCAGATGAATAATAAAAGATAGTCTATTGTTCAAGCTCAATATTGCGTTTAACTTATCTTTTGGAATTGTTTTTTTTGAGCTTTGAGAAGCTTGGGGCTTATTTATTCAAAGATACCAAATTGCTATATTATTTCAACTTATGCTTTTTTTTGCAGGTTTGATTTCATAAAAATTTGCAAAACAAATTGCCTACTTTACATCAGTCTTCAACAGCTCTACATCAATCTTCAACACATTCTTCATTCAATCAAGTGAGTTTTCTTTTACTATTCCACTCTTTGAGAACGATTGACTGATTTATTGTTTTTGACAAGTTCTTTGAAGGACCAATGCTAAATCTTGCATTTGTGATGCACCTCACGGATACGCGGGTAAGTATGTCTTATTGTTTCTTTCAGCCCGTGGTAGCACGGGTTGGGTTTGTTGTTCCGGTCAAGGAGTTGTTCAAATGAATTGAGGGCCAGCGTAGGAGTTTCATAAACCTAGTTGGTTTAAAAAAAGCCATTTTTTTCATCTGGCTGGTCTACAATAGAAGTACTTAATAAGTTGTCAAATTTCGCGCTCAAAAAATACGCTTATGAAGTTTTATAAAACGTGATCTTCAATCTAGTCAGGGACTTGTTCAAATGAATTGAGGGTCTACGTAGGAGTGTCATAGTCCTATTGTTTTCAAATATAAAGCTTATTTCTGATTTAGGTGGTCAACGAAAAAAGTTTTCAATAAGTTGTCAAATTTAAAGCACAAAAATGCTTGTGTAATTTAAAAAAAAATTTCAAACCAGTCAGGACTTGATCAAATGAATTTTGGGCCTGCGTAAGAGTGTCATAGTCCTAGTGGGTTCCATAAAGGGATTTAAATCTGGCTGGTATACAAAAGAAGTACCTAATTTGTTGTCAAGTTTCGAGCTCAAAATATTGCTTGTGCAGTTTCATAAAGTGATATTCAATTTAGTCAAGGGCTTGTTCAAATGAATTAAGGGCCTACGTAGCAGTGTGATAGTCCTAGTGGGTTTTAAGAGAGAGCTTTTTCAATATATAGTTTTCCAGCTTAAAAATATGCCTAAACTGTTTTTTCAATCAGTCTAGTCAAAGACTTCTTCAAGGAATTTTGAGCCTACTTAGGAGTATTGTAATTCCATTGGCTTCTGAAAACTTTCTCCTGATGCAGCTGCTCTGCGAAAAAAAAAATAATTGATACGTTGTCTGATTATGGTTTAGGCAATGTTTTGAGTTTAAGTCTGTTCAGAAGCCTGGATGGCGACTGATCAGAACTCCTTTGTTTTGAAAGTCTGATCAATGACATTTTTGATTTGGAAAGTTTGAGCTGGGTTTAATTCGGAATGGAGAATGTGATCAAAATAAATTGGTCTGGAAAATTGATGAAAAAATTGATCTGTACTGCAACCTGGCTAGTAAAATTAGCAGTATAAATAGCAGTATAACTCAGTGGCCGGAGAAAGTAATCCGGCAGAAAAAACGGCTTTAATTTTGGTTCGACCATATTTAGGTCCTCATTGTTTGGATATCGGCTATAAACAAGAATTGAAAGCTGTGTGAATGAAAAGTTGTTTAATTTAAGACCTTTGATTTGACCAAAAACGCCTCAAAATTACGTTCGCAAAACGTCCAAACCTTTTCAAGGATACCGGTTTGATCTTGCTGCCAGGCAATAAAGAATGGCTGTGCAATATTATGGCTGCGCGAAAAATTGGCGTTGCGTACACAACGTTGGGGAGGCATCAGCAAAGAGATGTGCCCAAAAATGCTTCAGTGAAAGCTGGCCGCTCATCTCTCTTCACTGACTACCAGCAAAGAACGCTTTTCAACGCCCTCTTTATTCATGCATTCTCGTTTTTTCAACTGCGCAAGAATTGATAGTTTTTACCTTCAATTTGAAAGTAAAGTTGCCTAATAATTGGAGGACATATCAGATTTCTGGTATAGATTGGACTCGATCTTTCTTGAAAAAGTTCTCTAGTTAAAGCTTATTTGTGAAGGAGGCTAAAAATTATCGTCAAATGAATTTCATTTGTGTAACTTGTGTGCGGTAGATTTGTCGAAGCCTAGTTAAGTTTGTATGCGAAAATTGTTGCTTATGTACATGGAGGACTTGTTTCAATCTTAAAGAATACCGTTGTTGTGCAGATGAATAATAAAACATAGTCTATTGTTCAAGCTCAATATTGCGTTTAACTTATCTTTTGGAATTGTTTTTTTAGAGCTTTGAGAAGCTTGGGGCTTATTTATTGAAACATATCAAATTGCTATATTAATTCAACTTTTGCTTTCTTTTGCAGGTTTGATTTCATAAAAATTTGCAAAACAAATTGCCTACTTTACATCAGTCTTCAACAGCTCTACATCAATCTTCAACACATTCTTCCTTCAATCAAGTGAGTTTTCTTTTACTATTCCGCTCTTTGAGAACGATTGACTGATTTATTGTTTTTGACAAATTCTTGGAAGGACCGATGCTAAATCTTGTATTTGTGATGCACCTCCAGATGCGCGGGTAAGTATGTCTTATTGTTTCTTTCAGCCCGTGGTAGCACGGGTTGGGTTTGTTGTTCCGGTCAAGGAGTTGTTCAAATGAATTGAGGGCCAGCGTAGGAGTTTCATAAACCTAGTTGGTTTAAAAAAAGCTATTTTTTCATCTGGCTGGTCTACAATAGAAGTGAATAATATGTTCTCAAATTTCGCACTAAAAAAGACGCTTATGAAGTTTCATAAAACGTGATCTTCAATCTAGTCAAGGACTTGTTCAAATGAATTGAGGGCCTACGTAGGAGTGTCATAGTCCTAGTGGGTTCAAAAAGAGAGCTTTTTTAATGAAGATGATATAAGTAAAAAGTACTTTTTACGTTGCGAAGTCTCGCGCTAAAAAATGATTGTGCAGTTTCATAAAAATTAAATTTCAATCTATGAGGAGTGTCATATTTCAAATCAGGAGTGTCATATTCAATCTCGTTGTCGGAGTGTCATATTCCTAGTGGGTTCTAAGGGAATTTTTTTTATCAAGATGATTTACGAAAAAAGTACTTAATGTGTTTTCAAATTTTGCGCGCAGAAATGCTTGTGTAATTTCAAAAAAGCGTAGAAATTTCATAAACCTAATGAGTTCAAAAGAAAAACTATTTTTGATCTGGGTGGTCTACGAATAAAGTATTTATTACGTCGTCAAATTTGGCGCTCAAAGATATGCTTGTGCAATTTCAAAAAAACTGATTTTCCAAATGTCAAGGGTTTTCCAAATGAACTGAGGGCCTACGTAAGAGTGTCATATTCCCAGTAGATTCTAAGGGAGAGCCTAATTTTGATCAAGTTGATTTACGAAAAAAGTACTTAATACGTTTTCAAATGTCGAGTGCAAAAATTATGATTGGACAGTTTCATAAAAAGTGATTTTAATCTAGTCAAGGACGTGTTCAATTGAATTGAGCTCGTATGTAGGAGTGTCATAACCCTAATGGGTTCTAATAAATAGCTAATTTCTGCTCCGGTTGACTTGCGAAAAAAGCACTTAGTACGTGGTCAAATTTCGCGCACAGATTTGCATGCGTAATTTCAAAAAAAGGCTTTCAAACTGGTCAAGGAGTTGTTCAAATGAATTGAAGGTCTGCGTAGGAATATCATATTCCTAGTTGGTTCTATTGGAAAACCTATTTTTGTTCAGGCTTATTTACAAAAAAAAATATTTATTACGTTGTCGAATTTTGCCCTCAAAAAATATGATTAGAAAGTATCATATAAAATGGATTTCAATCTAGTCAACGACTTGTCCAAATGAACTCAGTGCCTACACAGGAGTGTGATAGTCCTTGTGGGTTTGAGAAAAGAACTAACTTTTGATTTGAGTGGTCTACGAAAGAAGTTCTTATTACGTTGCCAAATTTCGCAATCAAAAAATATGCTTCTCCAGTTTCATAAACTGATTTCCAATTTAGTCAAGGACTTGTTCAAAAGAATTGAGGTCCTACGTAGGAGTTTCATAGTCCGAGTGGGTTAAAAAACTAATTTGTGATCTGGGTGGTCTACGAGAGAAGTACTTTATACGCTGTCACAATTCGCGCTCAAAAAATATGCCTCTGCAGTTTCATAAAAAGTGATTTTCAATCAAGTCAAGGATTGTCCTAATGAATTGAGGGCCTAGATAGGAGTTTCATAGTCCTAGTGGGTTCTTAGAGAGAGTTTATTTTTGATCAAGCTTATTAACGAAAAAAGTATGTAATACGCTGACAAATCTCGCGTTAAAAGTTATACTTTGTACATTTTCGTAAAAATTGATTTTCAATCTAGTCGAGGAAATGTTCAAATGAATTGAGGGTCTTTGTAGGAGTGTCACATTGCAAGTGGGTTTTAAGGGAGAGAAAGTTTTTGATTAAGTTGATATACGAGAAAAGAGTACTTAGTTAGTTGTCAAATTTCGCGCTCAAAATATGATTGGACAATTTCATGAAAAAACTATCTTCAGTCTAGTCAAAGAATTGTTCAAATGAATTGAGGACCTACGTAGGAGTGTTACAGTCCTACTGAGTTCGAAAAAACTAATTTTTGGTCTAAGTGGTTCACGAAAAGAGTTCTTAATGCGTTGTCAAATTTCGCTGTAAAAAATTGGCTTGTGCAGTTTGTTAAAAAATGATTTTCAATCTAGTCAAGGAGTTGTTCAATTGAAATGAGTGTCTACGTAGGAGTGTCAAATTCCTAGTGGGTTCTAAAGGAAAGCTTTTTGAATCAATTTGATTTGCGAAGAGAGTACTTAATACGTTGTCAAATTTGGCGCTCAAAAAATATTATTGGGTAATTTCACGAAAAGTGATCTTCTCTGAGGGCCTACCTAATAGTGTCATAGTCCTACTGGGTTCGAAAAAAGATCTAACTTGGTGTGCTCTGCAAAAGAAGTCCTTTATACGTTGTCAAATTTCGCGCTTGAAAAGTATGCTTGTGCAATTTCATAAAAAAGTTATTTTCAATCAAGTCAAGGACTTTTCCTAATGAATTGACGGCCTACGTCAGAGTGTCACAGTCCTAGTGGGTTCAAAAAGAGAGCTTTTTTAACGAAGCTGATATAAGAAAAAATTACTTATTACGTTGTCAAATATCGCGCTAAAAAATGATTGTGCAGTTTCATAAAAATTAAATTTCAATCTATGAGGAGTGTCATATTTCAAATCAGGAGTGTCATATTCAATCTAGTTGTAGGAGTGTCATTTTCCTAGTGTGTTCTAAGGGAATTGTTTTTATTGAGATGATTTACGAGAAAAGTATTTAATACGTTTTCAAATTTCGCGCGCAGAAATTCTTGTGTAATTTCAAAAAAGCGTAGAACTTTCATAAACCTAATGAGTTCAAAAGAAAACTATTTTTGATCTGTGTGGTCTAAGAATAAAGTATTTAATACGTTGTCAAGTTTGGCGCTCAAAGATATGCTTGTGCAATTTCATAAAAACTGATTTTCAATCAAGTCAAGGGTTGTCCAAATGAACTGAGGGCCTACGTAAGAGTGTCATAGTCCTAGTGGCTTCTAGAGGAGAGCTTATTTTTTTCTCAAGCTGAATTAAGAAAATAGTCCTTATTACGTTGACAAATCTCGCGCAAAAAAATGCTTGTGCAATTTCGTAAAAATTAATTTTCAATCTAGTCGAGGAATTTTTCAAATGAATTGAGGGCCTATGTAGGAGTGTCATATTCCCAGTAGGTTCTAAGGGAGAGCTTAATTTTGATCAAGTTGATTTACGAAAAAAGTACTTAATACGTTGTCAAATTTTCGTGCAAACATTATGATTGGAGAAAAGTTATCATCTCTCTGGTCAAGGACTTATTCAAATGAATTGAGGGCCTACGTGGTAGTGCCATAGTCCTACTGGGTTCGAAAAAAGATCTAACTCGCGGTGCTCTATAAAAGAATTACTTGATACGTTGTCAAATTTCGCGCTCGAAAAGTATGCTTGTGCAATTTCATAAAAAGTTATTTTCAATCAAGTCAAGGATTGTCCAAATCAATTGACGGCCTACGTCAGAGTGTCATAGTCCTAGTGGGTTCAAAAAGAGAGCTTTTTTAATGAAGCTGATATAAGAAAAAAGCACTTATTACGTTGCCGAATTTCGCGACACAAAAATGATTGTGCAGTTTCATAAAAATTAAAATTCAATCTAAGAGGAGTGTCATATTTCAAAGCAGAAGTGTCATATTCAATCTATATGTAGGAGGCTCATATTCCAAGTGGGTTCTAAGGGAATTTTTTTATCAAGATGATTTACGAAAAAAGTACTTAATACGTTTTCAAATTTCGCGCGCAGAAATGCTTGTGTAATTTCAAAAAAGCGTAGAACTTTCATAGCCCTAATGAGTTCAAAAGAAAACTATTTTTGATCTGGGTGGTCAAAGAGTAAAGTATTTAATACGTTGTCAAGTTTGGCGCTCAAAGATATGCTTGTGCAATTTCATAAAAACTGATTTTCAATCAAGTCAAGGGTTGTCCAAATGAACTGAGGGCCTACGTAAGAGTGTCATAGTCCTAGTGGCTTCTAGAGGAGAGCTTATTTTTTTATCAAGCTGAATTAAGAAAATAGTCCTTATTACGTTGACAAATCTCGCGCAAAAAAATGCTTGTGCAACTTAGTGAAAATTAATTTTCAATTTAGTCGAGGAATTTTTCAAATGAATTGAGGGCCTATGTAGGAGTGTCATATTCCCAGTAGATTCTAAGGGAGAGCCTAATTTTGATCAAGTTGATTTACAAAAAAAGTACTTAATACGTTGTCAAATTTCCAGTGCAAAAGTTATGATTGGACAGTTTCATAAAAAGTGATTTTAAGTCTAGTCAAGGACGTGTTCAAATGAATTGAGGGCCTAGATAGGAGTTTCATAATCCTTGTGGGTTCTTAGAGAGAGTTTAATTTTGATCAAGCTTATTTACGAAAAAAGTATGTAATACGCTGACAAATATCGCGTTAAAAGTTATACTTTGTACATTTTCATAAAAATTGATTTTCAATCTAGTCGAGGAAATGTTCAAATGAATTGAGGGTCTATGTAGGAGTGTCACAGTGCTAGTGGATTTTAAGGGAGAGAAAATTTTTGATCAAGCTGATTTACGAGAAAAAATTACTTAGTACGTTGTCAAATTTCGCGCTCAAAATATGATTGGACAATTTCATGAAAAAATGATCTTCAGTCTAGTCAAAAAATTGTTCAAATGATTTGAGGACCTATGTAGGAGAGTTACAGTCCTACTGAGTTCGAAAAAACTAATTTTTGATCTAAGTGGTTCACGAAAAGAGTTTTTAATGCGTTGTCAAATTTCGCTCTAAAAAATTGGCTTGTGCAGTTTGATAAAAAATGATTTTCAATCTAGTCAAGGAGTTGTTCAGTTGAAATGAGTGCCTACGTAGGAGCGTCATATTCCTAGTGGGTTCTATAGGAAAGCTTTTTTGATCAAGTTGATTTGCGAAAAGAGTACTTTATATGTTGTCAAATTTGGCGCTCAAAAAATATTATTGGACAATTTCACGAAAAGTGATCTTCTCTCTGGTCAAGGACTTATTCAAATGAATTGAGGGCCTACGTAGTAGTGTCATAGTCCTACTGGGTTCGAAAAAAGATCTAACTTGGGGTGCCCTACAAAAGAAGTCCTTTATACGTTGTCAAATTTCGCGCTTGAAAAGTATGCTTGTGCAATTTCATAAAAAGTTATTTTCAATCAAGTCAAGGACTTTTCCTAATGAATTGACGGCCTACGTCAGAGTGTCATAGTCTTAGTGGGTTCAAAAAGAGAGCTTTTTTAATTAAGCTGATATAAGAAAAAAGTACTTATTACGTTGCCAAATCTCGCGCTAAAAAATGATTGTGCAGTTTCATAAAAATTAAATTTCAATCTATGAGAAGTGTCATATTTCAAATCAGGAGTGTCATATTCAATCTAGTTGTAGGAGTGTCATATTCCTAGTGGGTTCTAAGGGAATTTTTTTTATCGAGATGATTTACGAGAAAAGTACTTAATACGTTTACAAATTTCGCGCGCAGAAAAGCTTGTGTAATTTCAAAAAAGCGTTGAACTTTCATAAACCTAATGTGTTCAAAAGAAAACTATTTTTGATCTGGGTAGTCTAAGAATAAAGTATTTAATAAGTTGTCAAAATTGGCGCTCAAAAATATGCTTGTGCAATTTCATAAAAACTGATTTTCAATCAATTCAGGGGTTGTCCAAATGAACTGAGGGCCTACGTAAGAGTGTCATAGTCCTAGTGGCTTCTAGTGGAGAGCTTATTTTTTTTTATCAAGCTGAGTTAAGAAACTAGGCCTTATTACGTTGACAAATCTCGCGCAAAAAAGTGCTTGTGCAATTTCGTAAAAATTGGTTTTCAATCTAGTCAAGGAGTTGTTCAATTGAAATGAGTGCTTACGTAGGAGCGTCATATTCCTAGTGGGTTCTATAGGAAAGCTTTTTTTTGATCAAGTTGATTTGCGAAAAGAGTACTTTATATGTTGTCAAATATGCGACAAGAGTTAATTTTTTATCTAGGTGGTTTACGAAAACACTACTTAATACGTTGTCAAATTTCGAGTGCAAAAGTTATGATTGGACAGTTTCATAAAAAGTGATTTTAAGTCTAGTCAAGGACGTGTTCAAATGAATTGAGGGCCTATATAGGAGTTTCATAGTCGTTGTGGGTTCTTAGAGAGAGTTTTTTTGATCAAGCCTATTTACGAAAAAAGTATGTAATACGCTGACAAATCTCGCGTTAAAAGTTATACTTTGTACATTTTCATAAAATTGATTTTCAATCTAGTCGAGGAAATGTTCAAATGAATTGAGGGCCTATGTAGGAGTGTCACAGTGCTAGTGGATTTTAAGGGAGAGAAAGTTTTTGATCGAGCTGATTTACGAGAAAAAATTACTTAGTACGTTGTCAAATTTCGCGCTCAAAATATGATTGGACAATTTCATGAAAAAATGATCTTCAGTCTAGTCAAAAAATTGTTCAAATGATTTGAGGACCTACGTAGGAGAGTTACAGTCCTACTGAGTTCGAAAAAACTAATTTTTGATCTAAGTGGTTCACGAAAAGAGTTTTTAATGCGTTGTCAAATTTCGCTCCAAAAAATTGGCTTGTGCAGTTTGATAAAAAATGATTTTCAATCTAGTCAAGGAGTTGTTCAATTGAAATGAGTGCCTACGTAGGAGCGTCATATTCTTAGTGGGTTCTATAGGAAAGCTTTTTTGATCAAGTTGATTTGCGAAAAGAGTACTTAATACGTTGTCAAATTTGGCGCTCAAAAAATATTATTGGACAATTTCACGAAAAGTGATCTTCTCTCTGGTCAAGGACTTATTCAAATGAATTGAGGGCCTACGTAGCAGTGTCATAGTCCTACTGGGTTCGAAAAAAGATCTAACTTGGGGTGCCCTACAAAAGAAGTCCTTTACACGTTGTCAAATTTCGCGCTTGAAAAATATGCTTGTGCAATTTCATAAAAAGTTATTTTCAATCAAGTCAAGGACTTTTCCTAATGAATTGACGGCCTACGTCAGAGTGTCACAGTCCTAGTGGATTCAAAAAGAGAGTTTATTAACGAAGCTGATATAAGAAAAAAGTACTTATTACGTTGCCAAATCTCGCGCTAAAAAATGATTGTGCAGTTTCAAAAAAATTAAATTTCAATCTATGAGAAGTGTCATATTTCAAATCAGGAGTGTCATATTTAATCTAGTTGTAGGAGTGTCATATTCCTAGTGGGTTCTAAGGGAATTTTTTTTATCGAGATGATTTACGAGAAAAGTACTTAATACATTTACAAATTTCGCGCGCAGAAAAGCTTGTGTAACTTCAAAAAAGCGTAGAACTTTTATAAACCTAATGTGTTCAAAAGAAAACTATTTTTGATCTGGGTGGTCTAAGAATAAAGTACTTAATCAGTTGTCAAATTTGGCGCTCAAAGATATGCTTGTGCAATTTCATAAAAACTGATTTTCAATCAATTCAGGGGTTGTCCAAATGAACTGAGGGCCTACGTAAGAGTGTCATAGTCCTAGTGGCTTCTAGTGGAGAGCTTATTTTTTTATCAAGCTGAGTTAAGAAACTAGTCCTTATTACGTTGACAAACATCTCGCAAAAAAATGCTTGTGCAATTTCGTAAAAATTGGTTTTCAATCTAGTCAAGGAGTTGTTCAATTGAAATGAGTGCTTACATAGGAGCGTCATATTCCTAGTGGGTTCTATAGGAAAGCTTTTTTTGATCAAGTTGATTTGCGAAAAGAGTACTTAATAGGTTGTCAAATTTAGCGCTCAAAAAAATATTATTGGACAATTTCACGAAAAGTGATCTTCTCTCTGGTCAAGGACTTATCCAAATGAATTGAGGGCCTACGTAGTAGTGTCATAGTCCTACTGGGTTCAAAAAAAGATCTAACTTGGGGTGCCCTACAAAAGAAGTCCTTTATACGTTGCCAAATTTCGCGCTCGAAAAGTATGCTTGTGAAATTTCATAAAAAGTTATTTTCAATCAAGTCAAAGATTGTCCAAATGAATTGACAGCCTACGTCAGAGTGTCATAGTCCTAGTGGGTTCAAAAAGAGGGATTTTTAATGAAGCTGATATAAGAAAAAAGTACTTACTACGTTGCCAAATCTTGCGCTAAAAATGACTGTGCAGTTTCATAAAAATTAAATTTCAATCTATGAGGAGTGTCATATTTCAAATCAGGAGTGTCATATTCAATCGAGTTGTAGGAGTGTCATATTCCTAGTGGGTTCTATGGGAATTTTTTTTATCGAGATGATTCACGAAAAAAGTACTTAATACAATTTCAAATTTCGCGTGCAGAAATGCTTGTGTAATTTCAAAAAAGCGTAGAACTTTCTTAAACCTAATGAGTTCAAAAGAAAACTATTTTTGATCTGGGTGGTTTACGAATAAAGTACTTAATACGTGGTCAAATTTGGCGCTCAAAGATATGCTTGTGCAATTTCATAAAAACTGATTTTCAATCAAGTCAAGGGTTGTCCAAATGAACTGAGGGCCTACGTAAGAGTGTCATAGTCCTAGTGGCTTCTAGAGGAGAGCTTATTTTTTTTATCAAGCTGAGTTAAGAAACTAGTCCTTATTACGTTGACAAATCTCGCGCAAAAAAAGCTTGTGCAATTTCGTAAAAATTAATTTTCAATCTAGTCGAGGAATTTTTCAAATGAATTGAGGGCCTATGTAGGAGTGTCATATTCCCAGTAGATTCTAAGGGAGAGCTTAATTTTGATCAAGTTGATTTACGAAAAAAGTACTTAATACGTTGTCAAATTTTGCGTGCAAAAATTATGATTGGACAAAAGTTATCATCTCTCTGGTCAAGGACTTATTCAAATGAATTGAGGGCCTACGTGGTAGTGTCATAGTCCTACTGGGTTCGAAAAAAGATCTAACTCGGGGTGCTCTACAAAAGAATTACTTGATAAGTTGTCAAATTTCGCGCTCGAAAAGTATGCTTGTGCAATTTCATAAAAAGTTATTTTCAATTAAGTCAAGGATTTTCCAAAGGAGTTGACGGCCTACGTCAGAGTGTCATAGTCTTAGTGGGTTCAAAAAGAGAGCTTTTTTAATTAAGCTGATATAAGAAAAAAGTACTTATTACGTTGCCAAATCTCGCGCTAAAAAATGACTGTGCAGTTTCATAAAAATTAAATTTCAATCTATGAGGAGTGTCGTATTTCAAATCAGGAGTGT
Source organism: Convolutriloba macropyga (assembly GCF_964194025.1). NCBI lineage: Eukaryota > Metazoa > Xenacoelomorpha > Acoela > Convolutidae > Convolutriloba > Convolutriloba macropyga. The sequence goes on along the minus strand of NC_134468.1, from coordinate 23,346,369 downwards.
CATATTCAATCTAGTTGTAGGAGGGTCATATTCCTAGTGGGTTCTAAGTGAATTTTTTTTATCAAGATGATTTACGAAAAAAGTACTTAATACGTTTTCAAACTTCGCGCGCAGAAATGCTTGTGTAACTTCAAAAGAGCTTAGAACTTTCGTAAACCTAATGAGTTCAAAAGAAAACTATTTTTGATGTGGGTGGTCTACGAATATAGTACCTAATACGTTGTCAAAATTGGCGCTCAAAGATATGCTTGTGCAATTTCATAAAAACTGATTTTCAATGAAGCCAAGGGTTGTCCAAATGAACTGAGGGTCTACGTAAGAGTGTCATAGTCCTAGTGGCTTCTAGAAGAGAGCTTATTTTTTATCAAGCTGAGGTAAGAAAAAAGTACTTATAACGCAAAAAAATGCTTGTGCAGTTTCGTAAAAACTAATTCTCAATCTAGTCGAGAAATTTTTCAAATGAATTGAGGGCCTATGTAGGAGTATCATATTACTAAAGGGTTCTATTAGAAAACCTATTTTTGATCAAGCTTATTTACTAAAAAAGTATTTAATACGTTGTCAAATTTTGCCCTCAAAAAATATGATTGGAAAGTATCATAAAAAGTGGATTTCAATCTAGTCAATGACTTGTCCAAATGAACTCAGTGCCTACAAAGGAGTGTGATAGTCCTAGTGGGTGTGAGAAAAGAGCTAACTTTTGATTTGAGTGGTCTACGAGAGAAGTTCTTATTACGTTTCCAAATTTCGCAATCAAGAAATATGCTTCTCCAGTTTCATAAAGTGATTTTCAATTTAGTCAAGGACTTGCTCAAATGAATTGAGGTCCTACGTAGGAGTTTCATAGTCCGAGTGGGTTAAAAAACTAATTTTTGATCTGGGTGGTCTACGAGAGAAGTACTTTATACGCTGTCAAATTTCGCGCTCAAAAAATATGCCTCTGCAGTTTCATAAAAAGTGATTTTCAAACAATTCAAGGACTTGTCCTAATGAATTGAGGGCCTAGATAAGAGTTTCATAGTCCTAGTGGGTTCTTAGAGAGAAATTGTTTTTGATCAAGCTTATTTACGAAAAAAGTATGTAATACGCTGACAAATCTCGCGTGAAAAGTTATAATTTGTACATTTTCATAAAAATTGATTTTCAATCTAATCGAAGAAATATTCAAATGAATTGAGGGCCTATGTAGGAGTGTCACAGTGCTAGTGGGTTTTAAGGGAGAGAAAAGTTTTGATCAAGCTGAATTACGAGAAAAAATTACTTAGTACGTTGTCAAATTTCGCGCTCAAAATCTGGTTGGACAATTTCATGAAAAAATGATCTTCAGTCTAGTCAAAGAATTGTTCAAATGATTTGAGGACCTACGTAGGAGAGTTACAGTCCTACTGAGTTCAAAAGAACTAATTTTTGATGTAAGTATTTCACAAAAAGAGTTCTTAATGCGTTGTCAAATTTCGCTCTAAAAAATTGGCTTGTGCAGTTTGATAAAAAATGATTTTCAATCTAGTCAAGGAGTTGTTCAATTGAAAGGAGTGCCTACGTAGGAGCGTCACATTCCTAGTGGGTTCTATAGGAAAGCTTTTTTTGATCAAGCTGATTTGCGAAAAGAGTACTTAATACGTTGTCAAATTTGGCCCTCAAAAAATTTTATTGGACAATTTTACGAAAAGTTACCTTCTCTCTGGTCAAGGACTTATTCGAATGAATTGAGGGCCTACGTAGTAGTGTCATAGTCCTACTGGGTTCGAAAAAAAATCTAACCTGGGGTGCTCTACAAAAGAAGTCCTTGATACGTTGTAAAATTTCGCGCTCGAAAAGTATGCTTGTGCAATTTCATAAAAAGTTATTTTCAATCAAGTCAAGGATTGTCCAAATGAATTGACGGCCTAGGTCAGAGTGTCATAGTCCCAGTGGGTTCAAAAAAAGGGCTTTTTTAATGAAGCTGATATAAGTAAAAAGTACTTATTACGTTGCCAAGTCTCGCGCTAAAAAATGATTGTGGAGTTTCAAAAAAATTAAATTTCAATCTATGAGGAGTGTCATATTTCAAATCAGGACTATCATATTCAATATAGTTGTAGGAGTGTCATATTCCTAGTGGGTTCTAAGGGAATTTTTTTTATCGAGATGATTTACGAGAAAAGTACTTAATACATTTACAAATTTCGCGCGCAGAAAAGCTTGTGTAACTTCAAAAAAGCGTAGAACTTTTATAAACCTAATGTGTTCAAAAGAAAACTATTTTTGATCTGGTTGGTCTAAGAATAAAATACTTAATCAGTTGTCAAATTTGGCGCTCAAAGATATGCTTGTGCAATTTCATAAAAACTGATTTTCAATCAAGTCAAGGGTTGTCCAAATGAACTGAGGGCCTACGTAAGAGTGTCATATTCCCAGTAGATTCTAAGGGAGAGCTTAATTTTGATCAAGCTGATTTGCGAAAAGAGTACTTAATACGTTGTCAAATTTGGCCCTCAAAAAATTTTATTGGACAATTTTACGAAAAGTTATCTTCTCTCTGGTTAAGGACTTATTCGAATGAATTGAGGGCCTACGTAGTAGTGTCATAGTCCTACTGGGTTCGAAAAAATATCTAACCTGGGGTGCTCTACAAAAGAAGTCCTTGATACGTTGTAAAATTTCGCGCTCGAAAAGTATGCTTGTGCAATTTCATAAAAAGTTATTTTCAATCAAGTCTAGGATTGTCCAAATGAATTGACGGCCTAGGTCAGAGTGTCATAGTCCTAGTGGGTTCAAAAAAAGGGCTTTTTTAATGAAGCTGATATAAGTAAAAAGTACTTATTACGTTGCCAAGTTTCGCGCTAAAAAATGATTGTGGAGTTTCAAAAAAATTAAATTTCAATCTATGAGGAGTGTCATATTTCAAATCAGGACTATCATTTTCAATATAGTTGTAGGAGTGTCATATTCCTAGTGGGTTCTAAGGGAATTTTTTTATCACGATGATTTACGAAAAAAGTGCTTAATACGTTTTCAAATTTCGTGCGCAGAAATTCTTGTGTAATTTCAAAAAAGCGCAGAACTTTCATAAACCTAAATGAGTTCAAAAGAAAACTATTTTTGATCTGGGTGGTTTACGAATAAAGTACTTAATACGTTGTCAAATTTGGCGCTCAAAGATATACTTGTGCAATTTCATAAAAACTGATTTTCAATCAAGTCAAGGGTTGTCCAAATGAACTGAGGGCCTACGTAAGAGTGTCATAGTCCTAGTGGCTTCTAGAGGAGAGCTTAATTTTTTATCAAGCTGAGTTACGAAAATAGTCCTCATTACGTTGACAAATCTCGCGCAAAAAAAAAATGCTTGTGCAATTTAGTGAAAATTAATTTTCAATCTAGTCGAGGAATTTCTTAAATGAATTGAGGGCCTATGTAGGAGTGTCATATTCCCAGTAGATTCTAAGGGAGAGCTTAATTTTGATCAAGTTGATTTACGAAAAAAGTACGTGATACGTTTTCAAATTTTGCGTGCAAAAATTATGATTGGACAGTTTCATAAAAAGCGATATTAAGTCTAGTTAAGGACGAGTTCAAATGAATTGAGCTCCTAGAGCTCCTATGTAGGTGTGTCATAACCCGGTGCATCGTTTCCCGGAAATCCCAGTGGGATTCCCGGAAATCTTGCTTATACTTACTAATCCCACAATTGCCAGCGAGAAACTTGCCTATGCGTACGTTTCCCGCTTTTTCCCGCTGGGAAACTTGCGTTCACTTCTCATTCCGGTTATTCCCGGAACATTAGTTAAGATCTCAGTGTGAAAAAATCAAGAAAAACGGAAAAAATTGCGGGGAAAAAATGGGAAACGTGGGAAAATAAAAAAAAACTTAGCATTTTTTTTATAGAAGTAGTAGTAGTAGTAGTAGTAGTAGTAGTAGTAGTAGTAGTAGTAGTAGTAGTAGTAGTAGTAGTAGTAGTAGTAGTAGTAGTAGTAGTAGTAGTAGTAGTAGTAGTAGTAGTAGTAGTAGTAGTAGTAGTAGTAGTAGTAGTAGTAGTAGTAGTAGTAGTAGTAGTAGTAGTAGTAGTAGTAGTAGTAGTAGTAGTAGTAGTAGTAGTAGTAGTAGTAGTAGTAGTAGTAGTAGTAGTAGTAGTAGTAGTAGTAGTGGGGGACAAAATCCAACCTCACCTCCACGTGGTGTCCCCTGGGGGTAGGTCATGTGCTGCGGCTCTACGCTCACATGGTCGAGCTAACGAGGCACTGGTCTTCTAGTTTGTGGCGCAACTAGTCGTATCTCAGCCTTCAAACACCAAAGCAATGAGTACAATGAACCATGGCCCCGAGTCCCGGGTAAGGGGTGCTAAGAATCTCCCGAGGAACCAACTCAGAATTGCAACTTTAAACGTCAGAACACTGACCCAAGCCGGATCTCTAGAGGCTTTGAAAATGGATCTGGCGCGATACAAGTTGGATATTCTGGGAGTGCAGGAGACGAGATTGCAGGAGCAAGAAATTGATCTCGGAGACCACAAGCTCTACCTGTCTGACTCGTGGTTGTCTGGTGTAAAGTCGAGACAAGGAGGAGTGGGCGTTGCTGTAAAGAAGTCATTGATAAACAGCATCGTAGAACAAGTGGCTCTAAATGAACGTATTTGCTACGTCAAGTTCGCGGCTCAGAGGAGAGCCAATCTAGCTGTTGTTGTCTGCTACGCACCTACGAATGAAGCTAGTCTCCAAGAGAAGGATTTGTTTTGGAGTCAACTTTCAGACCTAGTTTCCAGCTTCAAACATAGGGAGCGTATTTGTGTCATCGGTGACCTCAATGCAGAGCCTGGACACCAGTTGAATGACATCATGAGCTGCAGAGGCCCGTTTGGAATGGGTGAAGAAAATGAAAACTCGGAAAAGTTGTTATCATTTTGCACTTCACACAAATTGCTCGTAGGTGGTACATGGTTCCAGCATCGACAAGTGCATCGGTACACCTACAACCCTCCCGATCCGAGTTTTCGAAAAAAGATGCTGGATCACATTCTGTTTGCAGAGAGATACAGAGGATGTCTGACGAATGTGAGGACCAGAAGAGGCAAAACCACAATTACCGATCATGAACTGGTCATTGCGGAAGTATCTATGAAACTTTTGTCTAAAAAGCCATGTTTCACGCCCAGAATCAGTTCTGCAAAGCTGCAAGATGAAACAACGCGTGACTTATTCACGCAGGAGGTCAAGTTACATCTTGATAAGAGCGGCGATTTCGAGAATACAGAGCAGTCTTGGGACAATTTTCGAAAAGCCCTGAACCAAGCAGCAGTGAAATGCCTCCTTCCGGACAAGCGAGTGAACAAACCTTGGATTTCTCCAGATTCTCTGGAACTTATCCGGAAACGAGCCGATCTACAGTTAAAGAAACACAGCAGCGCGGAGGCGCTGTTAGAGTTCACAAACTGCTGTAAGGAAGTCAGAAAAGCTCTACGTGCAGACAAACGGGCATGGCTTGAACGCAAAGGCCAAGAAGTGCAGAGCTTCGCGGACAGAGGCAACTTAAAGGAGGTTTTTGGGGCATCACAGCAGATTTGCCGAAACTGGAGGCCCCAGTTGACCAAATTAGTTTCAAGCACTGGCGTCAACTTACGGACGAAAGAGGAACGACTTGAACGCTGGACGGAACATTTTAGTCAACTCCTGAATCCCTCAACATCCAGTTGCAGTACGAGATTGGATCCCGAAGAAGCAGCTGAAAGCTTGCCGATTGACCTGAGCCCAATTCGATTTGAAGAAGTGCTTGAAGCTGTCCGCAGGTTGAAGAATGGCAAGGCAAGTGGACCCGATAACATTTCCTGTGAGATGTTGAAAGCACACAAGGGTATTGTCGAGTGGCTCTGGGACATCATAGATAAATGTTGGTCGACGGAAGTTCTGCCCGATGACTGGAAGGTAGCAGAAATTGTCCCATTATACAAGAGTAAAGGAAAGAGGTCAGAGTGTTCGAATCACCGAGGGATCTCTCTATTGTCAGTACCAGGCAAAGTGTTCGCTTCCGTTACTCTCAATCGATGCAAAGATTCAGTGGATCGCGTCTTAAGGGAAGAGCAGTGCGGCTTCAGAAAAAGCAGAGGATGCGCCGATCAACTCTTTGCCCTGCGTCAAATAATAGAGAAATCAATGGCGTTTCAATTGGATATTAGCTTTTGTTTCATAGACTTTCGAGCGGCATTCGATTCTGTCGATCGTGAGCAGATGTACCAGATAATGAAACACTATGGTCTGCCGCAAAAAGTGATAAACATCATAAGAAACAGCTATGATGGATTCAAATGTCGAGTCAAAGCCGAAGGTGAGAAGGGACGCT